>NC_063333.1:64793269-64851280 GCF_021869965.1 Rhincodon typus | reverse complement strand
TATAGAATTGGACCCCATATACAAACCCATACAGATCAAAACTGGAAATGACAGTACTCACCATAATGGACCGGACAGTATAAATTCCAAGCGGAATAGAATAACATCGCTTCATTGAGGCTCCACTGATAATGTTACCTAGCACGGTGACGAAACGTCTCAACAAAAACAAGCCAGTTCGGCGAGCAAGGCCACAATCTTAAGTTCTGAGGAAGGATCACCGGACCCGAAACGTTAACTCTGTTTTCTCCTTCACAGATGCTGTCAGACCTGCTGAGCTTTTCCAGCAACTTTGTTTTTGAATCTTATAAAATGATTAATTACATAATTAATAGAAATATATTAATATTTATGGATTACGAGAAACTGGAAAATGGATGTGTTTGGATGTTATTGGGCTGAAGAGGGATTTATCAAATGATTTCAGGGAAACAAAAAGTTTTTAAAAAAAGTCAAAGAGAAGGTGGTTTAACTGTTCAATTGACTTTGTGGAAAGTGTGTTCAGCAAAGCTTTTAAGAAAAACCAGAAGATAGATCCATGGCCTAATTATTGGGCAACGGTCTTGGGGTAAACAAACCTTTGGATCTATGCCGGAGGTTGCCGAGCAACGGTCTCTGAACAAAGGCTTTTTTTTTCCACTACACACTTAGATGTGGCAGCTGTGGTGAGACATGGAAGGAGACACCGTTCTATTCTCTCTCAGTTATTCAGAGAAAAACCCTGGAAGCAAAACCAGCTAAAAAGCTCTTTCTATCTCAATGAACTAGCTTGAGAAACCTGATAAAGTTTCAATCAGGAGTCCATTTCCAACTGAATCTGAAATCTGGTCTGAAGATCTTTAGTCATTCTGCAACTGTCAGCAATCAGATCTCGTCAACAGGAAATCAAAGATGCTGCAAAGTCAACCAACTCTATCTTCTAAATTCGAACCATTGACCTACAGGCTTGCTGGTTCTTTTTTGCCTACTTCTGAAACACATGATATTTCTGCTTAGCTGTGTTGTCTTATCTGTGTATGAATGTGTGTAGGTTTAAAGGGATATACTTTAAGTCTGCTATGTAGCTTAGAAAATTACACGTTTTGCCACTTGTTTTTAATAAAGAAATTATTTTTGAATTTATTGAAGAAAACCTGGGGAAATCTTTTTATTCCCCAGATAATAATGATAAAAATAAATAAATTAACCATTATGGAGATTAAATAAAACATTGACACTTTTAGTATGGCTCAGAGTAGCAGGGCATGCTTGATTACCAGTGCACTCTTCAGTTAGAGCTGGAACATGATTAATTAAGACACAATAAAGATGTAGGCCAAGTGACATCATGCATTTGCAGAATATGGATTTCTCCTGGATGGCAGTGTGATCCAGGATAAACGTGTGCAGTAAGTACCTGCAACTTAAGTGACTTCAATTCAGAGTTTACGAGCTGGAGGCTGAACTACAGACACTACATCACATCAAGGAGGAGGAAAATTACATGGACACTTTATCTGTACCAATGAAAAGGGAGGACAAAGGAGGTTCCATTGTATCAATGAGGAGCTAGGCGCCAAATCAAGAAGCAGAATCTCAACCTCTGTTTTATTAGCTCACTTACATGCAAATTGACATATGGCAAATCAGATTTGAGAAATAAATGAGTGGCTCAAAAACCAGTGCAGTAGAAGTGGTTTCCAGTTGTGAGGCACTAGGGAAAAGTGCAGGCTCTACTGTTGTAATGTTCTATACATGAACTATGCTGGAACCAACTTTTTAGTGAGTCATATAACCAGGGAGTTTACAAACTAAACTAAAAAGCAGCAACAAATGATTATATTTGGGAATATGTGGTAAATCAAAGAATAGAGATCAGGCAGGAGAGAAAGGTATTTGTCTGGGAAATGACAAACCGACTGAGACAAGTGTAGGACAAGGAGGGAGTTTGATGTTTCATGATTAGTTTTGTTTAATTAAACGGCCCAACCAAACTGGTGTGCCTTTGTTTAAGTATGTTTTTAGCACCTTACTTATATGCAAGATGAAAAACATCAACTTATCTCCTCTTAGCATGCTTAAAATTACACAATATTATTATATTATCCTGCTCAACTGCAACCAATGTAAACTTCAGCACTTTAATATCACACAACTCTCTCCAGTCTCACTTGATAAAGAAATAGACCATGGCATTTTGAACAGAATAAGGGTAACACACTATTGAGTTCATTATAAGACAGAGGTTTTGAGATCTCTGTTCAATTCACTTCTAGATCACAGACCTGCATTATAAAAACTTGCAACCTTAAAATTTGCACAGGCAAATTCACATCATCTCAACATGTTAAATCTTTATCAAAAAACCTGCTAAATATCAATAAAGCAGGGCTAGGAGAAGTCTACTGTGGGGGAAAAAAGGAGCAACAAGAAAATAGCAGTCATGTTCTACATTAACTCTTCAGTTTAGTTCAGTATTTTGTAAAAAGAGCAATCCTACTTTGCTAGATGTATTTTTTATTATTTTATTAGAGTTTAGTTCTGCAATAATGTGTATTTATAAGGAGATCTCACTACACCTTTTATACACTGATACTTTATATACAGTCTGTAAAACTTTGAAGCAGTACTTACATTGTAATTTGTCTGCATTCGTATTTGTGATCTTCAGTATTTGTGTTATATAGGTTTAAGATTACAAATAATCTTTCCACTACGTCCTTTGTCTTAAAAGTAAGAAAACTCATTCCCTAGCTCCATAAACAGTCAGAACCATCACCCAAAAAACATCCAGCAAACAGTCATTGACAGAGGTTTGACTTAATGAGGAACTTGCACCAGTCTTGAACTAGGGGGTCATAACTCAAAAAAAAAGGGGACACTCATCTAAGACGGATGACGAAACATTTATTCCTCCTAGAAGGTTGTGTCTCTTTGGAAGTCCCTTCCTCAAAAGATAATGGATGCAGGTTCTTTAAATATTTGTAAGGCATAGGTAGATAAACTCTTGATTACCAAGGGGATGAAAAATGATCAGGGATATGCAGGATGTAGAGTTGAGGTTAAAATCAGATCAGACATGATCTTACTGAGTGGAAGAGCAGGCTTGAAGGGCTGAGTGGCCTAATCTTGTTCCTTGTTTGTATGTTTGTGATTAAGCAAAATAAAGACAATGAGCTCAAAGTATCAACCATGAGGTCTAGACAGCATTCATCTTTCTATCCTAAACAAATTGGCAAGAAAAATATCAAATATCCTTTTATCTTATCAAGGAGTCAAAAGAACAGAGACCAACAATAACAAGAAGGGTGATCCTCTGAGTAATTGGTGTCACCATAATTCTACTGGGCCATAGGGTTGCTCTCTCATTAGTGACAGATGACTGGTGGTGGTTTAACCAGAGGGTCACCACTCCTCAGGTGAGGGACAAGGTTGAGAATAAGAGTCCTTCATGGTAACCTCAGGTGGTGTGAGAACTGAACCCACGTGGATGGGGTTACTCTGATTTGCAGAACCCAACACATGACCACTTGCACACCAAGCAGAATAAGGAGCATGCGCTAAGGGATTGCATAACCAACGGTTTAGATCAAAGCTCTGTTGTTGTGCTACATCCAGCCAAAAATGGTGGAGGGCAATTAAAGAACTTACTGGAGGAGATGACGCCACAAATATCTCCGAGTTCTGAAGAAGGGTCACTGGACTCAAAAATGTTAACTCTGCTTTCTCTCCACACATCCTACCTGACCTGCTGAGTTTCTACAACAATTTCTGAATGTTTTCAGTTTTCTAGCATCTGCAGTTGTTTATTTTATCAACAAATATCTCCATCCTCAAAAATGGTGAGCCCAGCACATCAGTGCAAAAGTGCAAGAACCTCAGCCAGAGGTGATGAACAGGTGCATTTCAGCATTCTCCAGTGGTCGTCAGCAACACAGACAGTAATCTTCAATCAATTCTATTCACTCCACAGGATAACAAGAAATAGGCGAAAGCACAGATACAACCTTGACAAGAGTCGATGGGAATCCAAGGACTGGAGTCTTACTGAGCACAAATGATGATGATTTTGGTTGCTTCAATTCAATCATCTTAACCACAAGACATCAGTACAGGAGTTCCTCAGGGTGCTGTTTGGGCCCAGATATTTTAGCTGCTTCAATGACCTTCTTTCCTCATAGGGTCAGCTGTGTGGATGATTGTTGATGATCACATTTCACCACTTCACCTCCTCAGATTCCTAAGCAGTCCATGTCCAACTGCAACAAGACTTGACAACATTCAGCTTGAGCTGGTAAATGTTACTTGCCATTTATGCCACACAAGTGCCAAACAATGATCATCTCCAACAAAAGAGAATCTAATCATCTATGATACTCAATGGATGACCATCACTGAACTCCCACTCTATCAAAATCCTGGCATTACCATTGACCAGAAACTAAACTTGACTGGTCACATAAATATAGCAGCTACAACTGAAGGTCAGAGGCTGAGATTACTACTGGGAGTAACTAACTGATCTCCTGATTCTTCAAAGTCTGCCCACCATCTAAAGGCACATGTCAGGTTGTGATGGATTTTTCATCACTTGCTTACATGGGTAGGACTCCGACAACACTCAAAAAGGATCACACCATCTGAGACAAAGCACTGCATTTCACTGGCATGCCTTCCACTACCTTAAACATTCACTCCCTTCACTACCCAGGAACATTGGCAGTACTTCACATCTAGAAGGAGTGCTGCAGAACTAACCAAGCCTCTTTTGACAGCACCTTCCTAACTAGCATACTCTACCACTTAGGACAAGGGCAGCAGTCACAGGGAACGCCAGTATCTGTACGTTTTCCTTCAAGCTACACAGCATCCTTCTTGTAATTACACCTTCCTTTGCTGTTACAGAATCAAAATCCCGAAACTCCTTCTCAGCAGCATTGCCTACACGAGATAGGCTGCAGTGGTTCAAGAAGATGGCTCAGCAACACTTTTGCAAATGTCATTAAAGATGCAAGACAAATGCTGGCTATGCCAGTGACACGCTGCCTAGACTGATAGCATGTCGATCAGATTCATGTCAACAGCAGAGGATTCAACCCCCGATCAAGATGAGATAATCGTGGGGCCTGTGTCCTCACTTGAACATAGATCAGCTACTCCCTAACAAACCTGCCGAATAAGCCTTTAGATTTATGGCTGAGCAAAATGACTATTTCCCCATCAATAAATGTCTTTAGTAACTCTGTCAGATGAATGTCAATATTCTAGAATAGTTAAATTATTCTATTTCACAAGATTCTAAATGCAACAGTGCCCAAATACTTACCCGTCCCCTTTCTGTAAGGGTTGTTAACATGACAATTAAAGATGAACTTTGCTCCCAAACTGTTTGCCAAAAATGCGGACAGGTATGTGGAAGTGGACCTTGGGATGCTATGTACTTATTTTGGATAGCGGTACTGCAAATTTCCATCTGTAAAAGGAGAAAATTCAAACATTATAGTGATGCAGGTCATGTTAGTACAATTAACAAGATATTAACCCCAGTGGTGGACTCGGGACTCAAAGTCCAGTGCCAACTCCCAGCCTCGGGGGCCCGAAGCCCAGTGCTGACTCCTGGTCTCGGGGGCCTGAAGCCCAGCGTCGACTCTTCTGCTTTCCTTCTGCTTTCTCTTTCTGCGCTTTAAGACAGTATTGCTGAACTTTTAACTTTATTTTTTAAATTTATGCTTAAGATTTTGTACTTTGGCACCTTCGTACCCAAGATGGTGCCAGAAATGGTGACTTTGTACACTTTTCACTGTATTCATGTATCCCTGCCTTTCAGTACATGACAATAAAAACTATATCTAATATTTTCCACTCACTCAGTTCATGCATACATCTTGAAACATTTGACATTTTCAAAAATTATTTTTAATTTCAAAAATAATTTATTTATTTTTAAAAAGACTTGCTAGAGACCGACCTTTAACTTCAAAATGATGAAGGTGGAATAGAGTGAGAGTCATACAGCATGGTAACAGACCCTTTGGTCCAAATGGTCCACACCAACCATGTTCCCAAGCTAAACTAGTCCCACCTGCCTGTGGTTGGCCCATATCTCTCCAAACTATTCCTATTCATGTACTTATCCAAATCTCTTTTAAACATTGTAACTGTACCTGCATCCACCACTTCCTTTGGCAGTTCTTTCTGCACACTAACCACAATCTGTCTGAAAATGTTGCCTCTCATGTCCTTTTTAAAACCTTTCTCCTCTCACTTAAAATATGCCCCCAAGTTTTGAACGCTCCCACCCTAGGGAAAAGACCCTTGTCATTCACTTTACCTAAACCCCTCATGATTTTATAAATATTTATAATGTCACTCCTCAATGTCCTACACTTTGAAGAAAGTCCCTGCCTATCCAGCCTATTTTTACAACTCAAACCCTCCATTCCTGGCCACATCCTGGAGATTTTTTTCTGAACCCTATCCAGTTTAATAATATCTTTCCTGTAACAGGGTGACCAGAACTGCACATGGTACTCCAAAAGAGGCCTCACTAATGTCTTGAATAACATCAACATGATATCCTATACTCAAAAGGCCTGAGAATGAAGGCAGCATGCTAAACACCTTCTTTACCGCCCTGTCTACATGTGATGCAAATATCAAGAGTTATGTACCTGAACCCCAGGTCTCTCTGTTCTACAACACTACCCACGGCCCTACTTTTAATTGCGTAAGTCCTGTCCTTGTTCGTTTTACAAGGATGCAATACCTTGCATTTATCCAAATTAAACTCCATCTGGTACTATCAGCCCATTGACTCAGTTGATCATGATCTCTTTGTAATCTTAGATAACCTTCTTTATTGTCTACTATACTACCAATTTTGGTGTCATCCGCAAACTTACTAACCTTGCCTCCTATATGCTCATCCAAATCATTTAAATAAATGACGAACCAAAGTGGGCCCAGCATCAGACCCTGTGGAAGTGTGCTGGTCACAGGCCTCCAGTTCGAAAATCAACCCTTCACCAGCACCCTCTGTCTCCTACTGTAAAGTCAATTTTGTATCCAAATGGCAAGTTCAACCTGAATCCCTGAATTAGTCTGCCATGCAGAACTTTATCAAAGGCTTTATGAAAGTCCAAGTAATTAAGTTTATTACTCCGCCCTCATCAATCCTCTTGGTTACTTCCTCAAAAAACTCAATCAAATTTACCAGACACTGTTTCCCTCACACAAAATATAGTCAAATAACACAATTTATAAGGGGAAACTGAGGAAAAGGTGATGGTGTGCTGTTAATGTCACTGAATTAGTAGTCCAGAAACACAGACTAATGTTTTGGGGACAAAGGTTCAAATTCAATTGCAGATTGAATTTTAATTCAAGAATATCTGGAATACAAAGCAGGCTGATATGAATTGTAAAAGCCATCTGGCTTACCAGTATCCTCCAAGGTAGGAGATCTGCAATTCTAACCTGGACCTTATCTGGCCTGGCCTACTTGTGATTCCACTCGCACAATAACTGGGGAGGCGATGGCCTAGTGGTGTGAGTGCTAGACTATTAATTCAGAAACTCAGCTAAAGTTCTGGGGACCTGGGTTTGAATCTTGCCATGGCAGATCGTGGAATTTGAATTCAATTAAAAAAACTGGAATTAAGAATCTACTGATGACCATGGAACGACTGTTGTTTGTTAGGAAAAACCTATGTGGCTCACAAATGTCCTTTGGGGGAGGAACTCTGCCATCCTCATCTGATCTGGCCTATATGTGACTCCCCACATACAGCAACGTAGTTGACACTTAACTGCTGAAATGGCCTAGCAAGCCGCTCACTTTAAGGGCAGCTAGGGGATGGCAATAAATGCTGGCCAGTCAGTGACATCCAAGTCCCATGAGTGAATAGAGGAAAAAAATAATAACGTTGATCTTAATTACCATCCGGGCAGTTAAGGTTGGCAAATAAATGTTGCTTTTGCCGCCAACAACATGCAACATAGCCAATGTTTAAATGCAACTAATGCCAGATTTTTAAAAAATTCTTTCAAGAGATGTGGGCATCATTGGCATAGCCACCATTTGTTGGCTGTCCCTAATTTCCATTAAACTGAATTGCTTGCTGGGCCTGTAGTTTCTTTGTTACCTACTGATAGATAGCAGATATGAATATAACTGTATGAATGAATGAATATATCTGAAATTGTAGTTCCAAGGTTATCCTCTGGAGATATCTTTAAGAAAAGAGATCAAAGTCTTTAGATATTTCCAAGCTTACTGGAAACAATTAGATTTTGTCATTAATTGCTTATGATTAGAATGGTAAACTGCAGGGTCCCAGGTAAATTCCACACTCGGGCTACTGTCTGTGTGGAGTTTGCACGTTCTCCCTGTGTCTGTGTGCTCCAGTTTCCTCCCAAAGTCCAAAGACGTGCAGGTTAGGTGGATTGCCATACTAAATTGCCCATTGTGTCCAGGAATGTGCAGGCTCGGTGGATTAGCCATGGCAGATGTAAGATTACCCTATCCCTGTAGTCGGATGGTCTGGGTGGGATGCTCTTCGGAGGATTGGTGTGGACTCAATGAGCTAAATGATCTGATTTCACGTTGTAGGGATTTTATGATTCTATGTAATTCTGTTTGTTGATGTCTGAAGTAACTTATTGGCATTTCCATTTCTATATAAAATAGTAACATGATCCATAATTCAGATAACAAGCATTATAATCTTTCTGCAGAAGAAAGAATTTAATTGGAAGAACCTGTTCTGAAGGAGGATCACTGGACCCAAAATGTTAACACTGCTTTCTCTCCATAGGTGCTGTCAGATCTGCTGAGATTTTTCAACAATTTCTATTTGTGTTTCTGATTTCCAGCACGTATGGTTCTTTGATTTTATTTGGTGTGTTGAACTAATTTGATTGTGCCAATCAGATAGTTGTCGTCAGGCCGATGGCTATTGTCATTTGCAACTTCAGAATTATGCTGTTATCTCATGTGTGCTTTAGCAACGATCAGTGAATACATTCTGAAATGGTGTGTTATAACAAAGTTGCACTTCACGATGTGATATTAGTCACCTCAGTTTCTCTGCCCCCTCACCAAATCCAACCTTTCTGCCTCCGAACTGACTGCACTCCGTGTACTTAGATCTAACCCTGACTGTGTTATTAAGCCTGCCGATAAGGGTGGTGCTGTTGTAGTCTGGTGTACTGACCTCTACCTTGCAGAGGCTGAGCGCCAACTCCCAGATACCTCCTCCTACCTTCCCCTGAACCATGACCCCATCATGACACATCAGGCCATTGTATCTGCTACAGATGAAATGAGATCAGTTACTGGTGATCTCCACCGGTCTGCTTCCGAGCTGATAGTATCCCAACCCCGCACAGCGCGCTTCTACCTCCTCCCAAAAATCCACAAACAGGACTGTCCTGGCAGACCCGTTGTTTCAGCCTGCTCCTGCCCCACAGAACTCATCTCTTCCCACCTTGACTCCGTCTTCTCTCCCCCGATCCAGTCCCTGCCCACGTATATCCGTGATTCCTCTGATGCTTTACGCCAGTTTCAAAACTTACAGTTTGCTAGTTCCAACCGCCTCCTCTTCACCATGGATGTGCAATCCCTTTACACATCTATTCCCCACCAGGAGGGTCTCAGGGCTGTCCACTTCTTCCTGGAGCAAAGGCCTGAACCATCCCCACCCACCACCATCCTCCTCCGCTTGGCTGAGCTCGTCCTCACCCTCAACAACTTCTCTCATTTTCTTCAGGTAAGAGGGGTTGGCATGGGTACCTGCATGTGCCCGAGTTATGCCTATCTCTTCGTGGGGTACATGGATCATTCCTTGTTCCAGTCTTATTCCGGACCCCACCCACCACTCTTTCTCTGATACATCCATGATGTCATCAGTGCTGCTTCCCTCTCTCATCTGGAATTGGAAAACTTCATCAATTTCGCCTCCAATTTCCACCCTGCTCTCACTTGCACCTGGTCTTTCCCTGACTCCTCCCTTCCTCGACATCTCTGTTTCCATTTCTGGGGTTAGACTGGCCACCAATATCCACTATAAACCTACTGACTCCCACAACTACCTGGACTATACATCCTCATACCCTACTTCCTGTAAAGACTCCATCCCATTCTCTCAGTTCCTCCGTCTCCATTGTATATGTTCAGATGAGGCCAACTTCAACAAGGGAGCCTCCGAAATGTTCACCTTCTTCCTCAACCAAGGACTCCCCAGCTCCATGGTTGACAGGTCTGGCCCATCTCCTGCACTTTTGCCCTCACCCCTTCTCTTCCCACCCGCAACAGTGATAGGTAAGGACAAGGGGGACTCTATCATCCCACCAGCATCCATGTCCAGAAGATCATCAGGTGCCACTTCCGCCACCTCCAGCAAGATGCCACTACCAGACACAGATTCCTCTCCCCTCCCTTGTCTGCCTTCCGCGACACCATGGTCCACACTTCCTTCACCCCCAACAACTCCCACCCACCCCCCCCACCCCCATAGCACCTTTTCCTGTAACCAGCAAAGATGCAACACCTGCCCATTTACTTCTTCCCTCCCCACTATCCAAGGGCCCAAACATACCTTCCAGGTGAACCAACACTTCACCTGCACTTCCCAGAATCTAGTCTACTGCATTGAGGTCTCCTCTACATTGGGAAAACGAAGCGTAGACTAGGTGACCGCTTCACAGAACATCTACGTTCTGCTCGCAAAAAAGATCCTGAACTACCTGTTGCCTGCCACTTTAACACACCACCCTGCTCCCTAGCCAACATGTCTGTCTCTGGCATGCTGCAGTGTTCCAGCAAACCTCAACGCAAGCTAGAAGAACAACACCTCATTTTCCACTTGGGGACCCTGCAGTCCCCTGGCCTCAATATCGAGTTCAATAATTCTAGGGCCTAAAGTCTCCCATGTCCCAGCCCCCTACCACACACACCAGGCCTTGTTACCACATAGCTTGCCATTACACACTACCTGTTATTAGTTACTAATAGCCCCCATTAACAACTATTCACCCTCCCAACCTGATCGTTAGCAACTCCTTTGTTTGTCCAACTGCTCTTCTCTCTCTTTAGGCTCTATCCTTTCATTTACTCCCTACCCCATCCCCTTCCCCTTCCCCTTTTCTCTGCATATAAACTGACGTTTTCCCAGCCACCATCAGTTCTGAGGAAGGGTCACCGGACCCAAAACATTAACTCTGCTTTCTCTTTCACAGATACTGCCAGACCTGCTGAGCTTTTCCAGCAACTTTGTTTTTGTTGCACTTCACTGACTCAAGTGTCCAAGTTTCCCTATAGAACTTCTGCCATTTGAAGCCCAAGATATAAATAGGTTGTGTTCTACCATTAAAAAAAAACAGAATAAGGTTGTAGACTTGCTCACTGAGCTGGTGTGTTTGGTTGCAGTCATTTCGTCACCGAGCCTCCGGTGAAGCGTCAGCGTTCTGTCCCGCTTGTTATTTATATGCCTCAGTTTGCTGGGGTGGTTGGCATCACTTCCAGTTCTGTTTTTCAGTGGTTTGTATATTAGAACATCAAACACATTGAACTGGACCCGAACCGGAAGTGATGCCAACCACCCCAGGAAACTGAGGCATATAAATAACAAGCAGGACAGAACACCAACGCTTCACCGGAGGCACACTGACGATGTTACCGAGCAGGGTGATGAAACATCAGCAACCAAACACGTTGGCTCAGTGAGCAAGTCTACAACTTCATCCACAACCCCAGCTACAAATCTTCTCAAAAGCTTTAAAAAACAAGATAATTTTTATATCTGTTTTAGTTTTACAGGCTCATCATTAAGACAGGCTCACTGTCAAGAGCACATAACAATTTACTAATCGGTAAAATGGATTTTAACTGCGCTTTATAATCTAGGCTTCTATAAATAGAGCTTCATTTCAATTTGTCAAGTCATTTATTTTGGATTATCTTTGAATCATCAAATGACATTCGATAGCTTGACTGCTTACTAGCAAACATCTTTTGTTAATGTTGTGGATTACTATTGTCCATTCACATGCATACTGATTTGATCTGTATTTTGTATATGGTATTTTTTAAAAGTCAACCTTACTAATTCAGGTGTATGGTTCGTCAAATGCACTAGTTCTGAGCTACCACTGCTCTCAAGGAGGTATAAACTCATGCAGGATAGAGTTTTGCTGGCCTGTATATCTCAATACCATTAAACAATACATTTACAACAGGGGCAGGAATAGACAAATAAGACTGTTTGAGCCTGATCTGCATTCAACATGATCACAGCTGACAATAATAATAATTCACAACATTAACAAGAGATATGTGTGCTTGTAAGCAGTCAAGCTATCTACTGTCATTTGATTATTCAAAGATAATCGAAAATAATTGACTTGACAAATTGAAATGAAGCTCTAGTTGCAGAAGCCTGGATTATAAAGTACAGTTAAAATCCATTCGCTGAGACACCAAAGCCATAGCCATCAATGCATTTTCTCTCACCATATCAAGAACTTTAATACTTACATTAACGTAGCTGCCATTAATATAATCTTCCGATCCATCCAATACAACCCTCGTGACATCATCTGTACAAAAGGGAACAAAAATGAAATTTAAGATTTCCAAAAGTTATTCTTAAAACTTTTTCTTTGCTAATTCATTATAACTATGAAAAGCAGATTTAGGGTCGATTGTTTTTAGTTCACTGAAAAATAACGCAATTACTTTTGCCCTTAACGAACAAATGCATATCGTTAATATAAATTAACCAAGAAACAACTGTATAGCACTCACATGGCAATACATCTTTGTATCTGTTTTTGTCCATATTTTGTGCCATCTTTGCATGTGAGATAGCCATTCCAGGTCTTTTTCTGTACAGTTGCTTGAAAACAAAGTTTGAAAAATATTAGATTTAACCTATAGGAGTTTTCACATTTACTTGTCTTATTGTTCCAATGTAAAGCTTGCTGATATCTTTAGCACTTTTTCCTTCTGTTACTTCAGACTTTTCAACCTCTCAGTACGGGAAATAATGGCATTTCCCTTAGGGATTCTGCTTCACTTTCTTTCAAGAAGAAGACAAGGATGAAAAGAAGCAATACAAAGACGTCTTACTTCAAGTTTCCTCAAACTCCTTTCTTCTTATGATAAGACTCAATCCTGAAATTTCTGTAGGCATCTATTGCCCTGCATGGTCTGGTTATACATCTCACTCTTACAAACACTGAAATCTGTTTGCCTTACCATGTTGCTAAATGCCCTGAGGTGTTTGAACAAAGTGTGGTAAACCTTCCACACAGTATTAAGCTCCTGTCCTGATATAAATTAAAATTGATAACTAATAAATAAAGAGGAAGAGCTCTGGCGGAACTGACTTCTGACCTTGTCCACCCCAGTCCAACACTGGCATCTCCACTTCATTGATTCAGTAGCAACTACACACCACAAGAGTGAGACTATTTGTGAGAAGGAAAAAAAAAACCTCATTAAATAAGGAGAAGTTAAGTTAGTGAGAAGGGACAAGTCAGCTAAATGCTACCTGTATGAGGTTGATTATTAACTTTTATTTAACTATATAATGCAGAATTGTGTATGCTATATACACTGACATCATATTAGCATTCCAAGGAAGCAAATGGTCAGATTCTCTCATGAGATAACTAGGTGTAGAGCTGGATGAACACAACAGGCCAAGCAGCATCAGAGGAGCAGGAAGGCTGACGTTTCGGGTCTGGACCCTTCTTCAGAAATGGTGGGGGGGGGTGGATTCTGAAATTAATAGAGAGAGGGGGAGGCAGATAGAAGATGGGTAAAGGAGCAGATAGGTGGAGAGGAGAAGGACAGGTCAAAGAGGCGGGGATGGAGCCAGTGAAGGGAGTTACAGTGGGGGTTGGTCAGTCCAGGGAAGACAGACAGGTCAAGGAGGCGGGGATGAGGCTGGTAGGTCGGAGGTGGGGGTGGGGGGTTAAGGTGGGAGGAGTGGATAGGTGGGAGAAAGGACGGACAGGTTAGGGAGGCGGGGACGAGCTTGGCTGGTTGTAGGATGAGGTCGGGGGTTGGGAGATTTTGAAGCTTGTGAAGTCCACATTGATACCATTGGGCTGCAGGGTTCCCAAGGGAAATAGGTGCTGTTCCTGCAACCTTCAGGTGGCATCGTTGTGGCACTGCAGGAGGCCCAGGATGGACATGTCGTCCAAAGAGTGGGAGGGGGAGCTGAAGTGATTCGCAACTGGGAGGTGCAGTCGTTTGTCACAAACCGAGCGTAGGTCTTCCACAAAGTGGTCTCCAAGCCTCCGCTTGGTTTCCCCTATGTAGAGGAGGCCACATCGGGAACAGCGGATACAGTATACCACATTAGCAGATGTGCAGGTGAACATCTGTTTGATGTGGAAGGTTTTCTTCCGTTTTGGTTGTTATTGCGGGGAGGGGGTGTGAGGTATGAGTTGTGGTCGATGGCATTTTCGACCACCGTGGAGGGGAAGTTGCGGTCCTTGAAAAACGAGGACATCTGGGATGTCCGGGAGTGCAATGCCTCATCTCGGGAGCAGATGCAGCAGAGGCGAAGGAATTGGAAATAGGGGATGGCATTTTTGCAGGAAGGTGGGTGGGAGGTGGTGTATTCTAGGTAGCTGTGGGAGTCGGTTGGCTTGAAATGGATATCGGTTTCCAGGTGGTTGCCAGAGATGGAAACAGAGAGGTCCAGGAAGGAGAGAGAGGTATCAGAGATGGTCCAGGTGAACTTAAGGTTGGGGTGGAAGGTGTTAATGAAGTGGATGAACTGTTAGAGCTCCTCGTGGGTTCTCTCATGAGTTTGATTTGACCATGAGCATCAGGAAGATAGATGTCATGCTCCAGGATGTTGCTTATTGATGGCTATCTAACGATGACGATGTAAACTGGAGTTGTTGATAGCTTTTTGTATCTAGGCTCCATAATCACTAACAATCTATTACTTGATGCTAAAATGAGTAAATGCATTACAAAAACTACAGGTGTCCAAGATAAGCATGAGTGTGCAGATTAATAACATATTAACTATGAATACCAAATAATAAGTTACAAAGCCAGCATTCTCTGCACACTCATCCAAAGTAGCAAGAGTGGTAACGAAAGAAGATACTGAACAACCTCCACTTTTGCTGTCTTAGCTTTAGCATCCCCTGGTAGGACAAGGTCACAAATTGATTGTGATAACTCCAACAGCATACACTTATTATTATGCCAACACTGTTGGCTACCTTCATCAGATGGGCATCATTATATGAATAGCCATACTTATGCCAATGGTCATGACCTCTGAAGGCTGACTCTTAACAAGGGCACAGGGAGGGGAAGAACAGAAGACTTAGCTGGTCAAAAAGAGGGACTGGGGAAAACAGACTCGTGATTCCTCCATGCATTGGGAACAACCTTCATTCATGTATCTCTTTCTCAGCATGTGGATCTTACAGCAAAGGAACTAGTGCATAGATTTTGAATGGAATTAAATTTATACGCCATGATGTATAACGGCATAATACACAATGAACCAACTTCATTTTCACTTTGAAGGTCACTAGTCCAATCAGCTAGATGGCTTTCATATCTCATAATTCTTGTAAAAATATCTCACTTCAAGAATCACTCCTCCTAGCAATGTGACTTGATGCAATTCAATTTCAGCAGCCAATTGAATACAAATAACTACACAGAATAATAACGAAGTTGTAATAATCTCAGAGAATGCTCTCTCATTAGAGAGATGACTGGTGATGGGTTTATCCTGAGGGTCACCGCATCTCAGTCGAGAAGGCAGGACCCTCATGGTGACCTTAGCTGGTACCGGAATTGAACCTACACTGTCGGTGTCACACTGCATTTCAAACCAGCTGTCCAGCCAAGTGAACTAACCAACACCCAATTAATACAGGAAATAAGAACATAAGAATTAAGATCAGGAGTTGGCAATTTAGCACCTTGAGCCTGCCATGCCATTCAATACAATCATGGCTGATCTCAACTTGGTCTCAATTCCACCTTCCTGCCCGCTCTCCATAACCCTTCAATCCATTACTACTCTATAAATCTGTAAACATTAAATAAGGTGGGTGTACACACACCACAACTGGGTAAAGGCAGCAGTCATCACCACTTTCTGAAGGAAACTTGGGATGGGCAATAAATGCTGGCCTAGCTATCAATGCCTACGTACCATGGATGAAAAAAATCCAACTGGATGAAAAAAAAATCTAGCTGCATTAGTTATTTTGCAGTCAAAAACAGATGAATAAACTTACATCAAACTGATTAAGTATAGCTCCACTTTCAAGTCCTTTTCGAAGCTGAATCATGGATTCTTCTAACGAATCACCATATTCAGGATATGAGGAATGAATAGAATTATTTGGAAAACACCGAAAGTCTATTTCCTCTTCCACTTTGTCCTCTTTATGACTGCTTGTAACTTGAAAATTAGAAATTATACAAAGGTTTATCATTAATAATTTTGCATCAAGTTGGCTATTTAACTTACAATTCACAATATGATAATTTTATTAGTTAAGCAAGGCAGAGATGCTATGGGCATTCGAGTAGGGCAAAGTGAATGCGTGCTAAGACAGTGAGTGAGCAGCCTGGAGATACTTCCTGGTCCAGTTTGTCACAAAGTGTCCTTACAACCGCATTACAATGAAAAGTGCTGATGCATTCCACAGTGCAGCATTAAAGTGCAGAAGCGTACGCTGAGAGGATCAGAGGTTGCCATAATGACACTGAGGCTGGTACTTGGCAGATGCCAATGTCTGAAGATAAGAAGGGAGTGTAGCGGTTGCCTGTAAAGCGTACATTGAGATATTGTTGCCGGTGTCCATGATGGAAGTCCGGAAGAGCAAGTGGCCAGCTGCAATTATCAGGCAACCATTTAAACTTTCACGTTAGGGAATTCTCAGTATGTACTTTCTGTTCGTTGGGTGCAAGAATGGGAACCTGGGTACTAATGGGGCGAGGATAGGTAGGAATCAGGGTGGTAATGAGCGATAATTCCAGTTAATAAGGCTCTTGCTGCTCACTAGCAAGATTCTCATCTCAACGTCCAGGATTTAGTTGCAGATGTGTCCTTTCAGTCTTGATGTCGACATAGGGCTTCCCTGGACATTTCACCCATTTTCCTACATTCCTGACAATAGCCCATGTCGTTCAAGTGCTGGGGAGATTCTGCCCCAAGTGGTTTAGCAAAAGAAACAATAGCGAGCTGAGGAAAAACATCATAATGCAAGTACTTAGCATCTGGAATGCACTGAGTTTGTTGGGGGCAGAATCAATCATATCTTTCAAACCAGAACTGGATAACTATCTGACGAGATAATATTTGCAAGAGTTGTGGGAAATTCTATGGTCTGCAAGTTACTTCATTGCATTATTATTTTTTAAACCCTTTCAGCAGGCTTGGAGAGAAAAGGCGGTGCAATTAGAGGTGGTCTTACGATCAGGTGACTTAGACTGAATCAGCAACTTCTGTGCTGTAAGCATCCTTTGGTATTCTGATTCCAAGTACTGTGGGTCACTGTCAGTCACAGCCGAATACCCTCTGGGATCAGCCCTTCTCTCCCAGTCCTAACTTGTTGATCAGCTCAATGTGGAAGTCAATCAATTTCTCATCCTCTCTACTGGGAGCTACGTTAGCAGCAGTCAAACAAGTCACAAACTTGAAAATGGCTCAGGATTGACGATTATGTTGTAGTCCTCATGCTGGCTTGGGGCACATTTCAATTGAGGGGTGGTGAATAAGGAATGAGAAGTGTCTAAATTCACTCCAAGAAGTCAGAAAGAAACCATTTCTCTATTGAGGGCTTATTGCAGATGATTAGGGTGCAATCTTAACATATTCTTACAATAATCCCATACAGCTTTCTTAGAACATAGAACGTCTTATCAGAAACAATAGTGGACGTAGAACACAACAGCTTTTGCAAAGGGGCTAGTCATTTGGAACAAAAACAGCAAATGCAAGGGTAAGGGAAAGAGCAGGAAGCTAGGCAAGTAAAATAGGAAAGGCAAAAGTAAAATAGCAACTTGTCAAATGGGGACTGAGAAGAGTGTGCAGCAAGTCAGCATTGCTGTGAAGCTGACTGCAAGGACTGTGCAGTGATTCAGTGTCTCCGTGAAGCTTTGAGGAGAGTGGTGAATTTGGTGAGATGGTTCTGGTAGGGTGCATCTTTAAATAGCCCTAAATTAGAAAGCATGTGGAATGGGGTCAGGTGAGTACTTCTGCTTCTTCTACTAGTTAAACTATGGCAGTCCATTAGGTTAAAAAAAAAATTAGGGACTTTGGACAGTAGTGAGTATGTTTGGATTGGAGAAGATTCCTTAGCATAATTAGTATTTTTAAAAGGGAGTAACTAATGGGCTTATCTAAAGGAAAATCATGACAGCCGTGATATGCTTCTCCTGCAGTATGTGCGAGGTCATGGACACTTGGTGAGCATTAATGCAGAAAGTGCGTCCAGCTGCAGCTCTGGCTAACTGCACTTTGCAGGCAGAGCTGCGGGTGGACTCTCAGTGGCATAACCATGAAGCTGAGATTAATGTGGGCAGCATATTCCATGGGGTGGCACCCTGCAGGTCAAGACTGAAAAGACAGAAAGGAGAAGAAGAACTACCCGACAGAGTAGGGGAAGGCAGATAGTGCAGGAGACATCTGTGGCCTCCCTCACTTTAACAGATATACTGTTTTGGATACTGTTGGGGGAAATGACTTCTGAGGGGATAGCAGCAAGAGGGGGGTCCATGGCTCTGCTGCACACGATGGGAATATGAAGAGTGACAGGGCCACACCGATGGGGAATTCGTTAGTAGGGGAACAGTGTTTGTGCAACTGCAGGAGTCTCCAGGATTATATCTCTACCCCCTACCCTCCGCCCTGGTGGCAGGGTCCAGGATGTCACAGAAAGGCTGCAGAGCATCCTGAAGGGGGAAGACAAACAGCCAGTGGTTGTGGTACATATCATACCAATGACATAAGTTAAAGAGATGACATAATACAAGCTGAATAAAGAAAGTTAGTATGTAAATTACATGCAAGACTTCGAAGGCAATAATTATTACCAGTGCTACGTGTTAGCAAGCGTAGAAATATAGAATATATAGCTGAAGAAATGTGTGTATTTGGGCAGGGGGGGGGGGGGGGGGTGGTTTGGCATATAGTTTCCTAGGACATGGGGACAAGTCCTGGAGAAGATGGGACCAGTACACACAAGGCCATAAAACCATAAGATGTCAGAGAAGTAGGCCATTCAGCCCACTGAGTTTACTTTGGCAGTCAATGAGATCATGTGGTTGAAGGAGGGTGGTAGGCGGTAAATCAGTAGGAAGTTTCCATGCCCATGACTGAGCTGATGACAGAGACTTCATGGCATTTGGAGTCAATGTTAAGCACTCCCAAGGCAACTGTGCTGCTGGTGGGACACAGCATAGACAAGATTTGAGAAGGAGGTGTTTGTGCCAAGCTGTAAGGAATTATGCTGAGGGAATCGTGTCAGACTGTTGCTTGACTGATCTGTAGGACAGATCTCCTGATAGACAGGGTAATGATGATGATGTTTGGTACACTTGTCTTTATTGGTCAGTGCACTGAGTATAGGAGTTGGGAGGTCATGTTGCAGCTGTACAGAACATTGGTTAGGCCTTTTTGGAAAACTGTTCAATTCTGGTCTCCCTGCCATAGGAATGATGTTGTTAAACTTGAAACATTGCAGACAGATTTAAAAGGATGTTGGCAAGGTTGGAGGGTTTCAACTATAGGAAGATGCTGAATAGGCTCTGGTCTACAGCTGGGGCATTGGAGGCTGACGGGTGACTTTATAGAGGTTTATAAAATCATGAGGGGCATGGATAGTTGAATAGCCAAGGTCTTTTTCCCAGGGTAGGATAGTCCAAAACTAGACAGCATAGGTTTAAGGTGAGAGGGGAAAGATATGAAAGGGACCCAAGGGGCAACAGTTTCACACAGTGACTGGTGCTTCTATGGAATGAGCTGCCAGCGGAAGTGGTGGACACTGGTACAATGCAACATTTAAAATGCATGTGAATGGGTACATAAACAGGAAGAACTTAAAGGGATATGGGCCAAATGCTGGCAAATGGGACCAGATTAATTTAGGCTATCTGGTCAGCATGGACCAATTGGACTGAAGGGTCTGTTTCCATGCTGTACAACTCTATGACTCTACGATAATCCTTAACTTCACTTTCCTGCCTTTTCCCTGTAACACTTGTTTCCCTTATGATTAAAGATCTATCCATCTTGAATATAATGACATGGTCTTGACAGCACTCTAAAGTATTCCACAGATTCACTAACCTCAGAATAAATTCCTTCCCATCTCAGTCTTAAATGTGCAATCCCTTATTCTGAGATTATGCCCTCTGGTCCTGGACTTTCCCACAAGAAGAAACAACCTTTATGCATCTATGTTGTCAAGTCAACTAAGAATGTTATATGTTTCAATAAGGTTGCTTCCCATTCTTCCGTATTCCACTGAGTACAGGCCCAACGTTAGAGGAGCAGGAAAGTTGATATGTCGGGTCGGGACCCTTCCTCCAACTCCAGACTATGTTATTTTTGACTCCAGCATCTTGCTATCTCACAGTATGTCCCAGCAGTGGTCTAACTATTGCCTTGTATAGTTTTAGCAAAGCTTCCCTATGTTTATATTCTAATCTCACCTGACAAGGGAGCAGTGCTCCAACAGCTTGTGATTTCACATAAAACCTATTGGACTGTAACCTGGTGTCATGTGACTTCTGACTTTGAAATAAAGACCACTGAATTTGCCTTCTCTATTACCTACTGATCTTGTATGCTAGTTTTTTTGTGATTCATAGACAAGGACTCCCAATTCTTTCTGTACTGTAGCTTTCTTTATTTCATCTGGACAGGGCTGGGACCAATGTCCTCATTGGTGGAGAGTGTTAAGCTGTTTTGTAGTGCTGTTGGGGAAGAGTTTAAACTATAATAGTAGAGGAAGGGAGCCTGATCAGGGAGACTGAGAAGGGGAAACAGAGATAGAAACAAAAGACAGAAAATTAAACAAAATTTGAGGGCAAAAACAAATGGGACCCTAGTGCAGAAAAAAAAAAGAGAATGACTAACAAGTCTAAAGCACTGTGTCATAACGAGCTAAGCATTTGCAATAAAGTAAATGAATTAATAGTGCAAATAGAGATACACGATTGCAATTGATATAATTGATGTATATCTCAGAATGATAACAGTTACAATTACAATTTCCTGCTCCTCTAACATCGAGGGCTGAAGGGCCTGTACTGCGCTGTAATGTTCTATGTACAGAGACATGGCTGCAAGGTGACCAAGGATGGGTACTGAACATCCAAGGATATTTCAATATTTAGTAACAAAAAACAAATAGGATGTGAGATAGCACTGATAGCAAAGGTTTAAATCAACGCAATAGTGAGAAAAGATATTGGCTTGGAAAATCATGTTGATGAACGGGAACAGATGAGAAACACCCAGATGATGATGTTGGTGGGGTTGCCTATAGACCCCCAAACAGCAGTAGAGATGTAGAGAAAGGAATTAAACAGGAGACTAGAGATGTATGTAATAACTATTGACTACAAGAGTAATCATGGGTGACTTTAATCTTCATATGGATTAGACAAACCAAACAGCAGTATTACTGTGGAATAGGATTTAAGACCTTTTTTTAAAGAGCAATACAATATGGAAATAGCAAGGAGGGCAGGCTATCCTGGACTAGGTACTGTAAACGAGAAATGATTAATTAATTATTATGTGGGGGCCATTGGGAAACAGCAATGATAAAATGATAGAATTGCTCATTAAGACAGAGACTGAAGCAACTGAATCTAAAACTAGGATTCTGAATCTACATCAAAGGAACTACGAGGGTACGAGGTGCTAATTGGCAATGATGGATTGGAGAACCATACTATAAAGGTTGATATTTAAGTAGCAAGAGTCGCAACAATTATTCGAGCCTATTTGCTGCAAGAATAAAAAAGGAGCAATAGTTCAACCATAGCTAGAAAAGAAATGAAGTGCAGCATCAGATCTAAGGCAGAGACGTACAAAATGGTCAGAAAAAGCAGCAAGCCTGACGACTGGGGGCAATTTAGAATTCAGTAAAAGAGGACAAAAGGATTGATTATGATGGGGAGGATAACATATGAGAGCAAAAATAGCGAGGAACATAAAAAAAAATTATAAAAAGCTTCAATAAATATGTAAAGATAAAATATTTAAGAAAAAAATATAGGTCCTTTACAGTCTTAAGCCGGATAAATTATAATGGGGAACAAAAAATGGCAGAAGAATTGAACACGTATTTTGGTTCTGATTTCATAAAAGAGGACACAAATAACTTCCCAGAAATGCTAGGGAACCACTGGGTTAGTGAGGGGAAGGAACTGAAGAAAATCAGTATTAGGAAAAATAAAGTACTAGAAAAATTAATGAGGTTAAAGGCAGACAAATCCCCAGGACTTGATAACTTGCATTTCAGTTTACTAAAGGAAGCGTGCTTAGAAATATTGGATCATTGGTCATCTTCTAAAGTTCTGCAGACTCTGGAGCAGTTGGTACAGATTGGACGGTAGCAAATGTAACTCCACCATTTGAAAAGGGAGAGAGGGGAAAAACTGGAAATTATAGGCCAGTTAGCTTAACATCAGCTGTGGGGAAAAATGGTAAAGTTTATTATAAACAAGTGATAACAGAACACCTGGAAAACATTAACAGTGTTAGCTAAAGTCAGCATGAGTTTAAGAAAGAGAAATTATGCTCAACTAATTTTCTGGAGTGTTCTGAGGATGTAGTTAATAGAATAGATAAGGGAGAACCAGTGGATATGGTGCATTTAGATTTCAAGACGAATCCTGATAAGAGGTTAGTGCGCAAAATTAAAACACATTTGACTGGGAGAAATATATTGGCATGGATTTAAAATTAGATAACAGCCAGTGGGAAATAGAAAGTGGGAATAAATAGGTCTTTTCCAGACAGCAGGCCATGTCTAGTGGCGTACCACAAGGATCAGTGCTTGGGCCCCAGTTGTCTACCGATACGTAAAATGACTTGGATAGGAAGGAACCAAATGCTATATTTCAAGTTTTTTATTGACACAAAACTAATGGGGTTGCAAAAAGAATGCAAGGAGGCTTCAAGACAATCTAGGCAATTTGAGTGAACACAGAACATACAGCACAGGAACAGGCCCTTTGGTTCACCATATCTGTGCTGACCATGATGCCATTCTAAACTAATCCTATCTGCACGTACATGGTCCGCATCCCTCTATTCCCTGCCTGTTCATGTGTCTAAATGCCTCTTAGACATTGCTATCGTACCTTCTTCTATCACTTCCCCTAGCAGTGTGTTCCAGGCACCTACTACCCTCTGTACAAGAAAAACTTGCCTCACAAATCTCCTTTAAAATTCCCTCTCACTTTAAACCTATGCCACCTAGTATTTGACATTTTCACCGTGGGGAAAAAAGCCTCCAACTGTCCAACCTATCCATGCCTCTCAATTTTATATACTTCTATCAGATTGTCCTGGGAGTTTGCCTACCCAGTGAATGACTATTTTGAAATGTTGAAGGCTTCCCTGTATGCGCTGGTCACACATCTAACAATGATAAGGTGCTGGGCTATTAACACTGACTTTGACAGGGTTGTAAGATGGCATGCAGCTAAGAACAAGCAACTTGTTTGGCTTAGTACCAAGTAGTGATAGATGATGGTATATGCATTTGCATGTGCAATGAAGTGGCAAGCTTACCACCCATGTGCCCCGAGAAGCATTGCTTTGCGTTTACTTTCTCACTACATGCATGGTGAAGGGCAATTCCAGAATGTCAACTGGATGTATAGCATGGATTCAAAAATAACACTAGTGCCAGGGATCCCAGGATATCCTGGCAGTGGACAGAATTTCTGGCTCCAGGTGAGCAGAGCACCATAAGGCCATGGTGCATGGGAGTTAAAGAATGGGATGATATTGTGAAAAACCCATTAGGCCTTGCAGAGAGAAACTCACCATGAAACTCTCCAAAATGGCAGTTTTTGGTAAGATTCAGTTTACTCTGCCTCTCTTCAATCGCTGACACAGGAACTGAAGATTGAAGTCTTTACTCAGCAGTATTTACACACAATCTTAAGTCCCATATAAAAAGTTATATTTACACTTTCTACCCAGGTAAATATTTATGATACCACGTCTAATGGTCAAATATTCAATTATCGTTTTACTGAATTTCTAACCCAAACATATTTATTACAATGGATCAAGGAAAAACCAGACAGACAATTCTATATAAACAGACAGCATAAAACAATAAACAGAGTGATCTCATGACACACCACCTGATGAGTGGCTCACGTGGTCTCTGGTAGAAGTTAACACATCATATCCTAATGACACAAAGCTGCAGCAGGATGAGGTAAAGAGAAATTAGAAAAAAAATCCTGAAAAATAGATTGGCATACACATTCATTTTTTTAAAAATGAGACACTGTTCTGCATTATAAACTAAACATTATTACTGTAAGAAACGTAAAACAATGGTTTGTCAGTTTCATATTGTCAACAATAGAGTGAAGTATTGCAGATGTTAACCGAGTTTAACAATTATTAGTTACCTTTTCTTTTGACCAACAGCACAAGTTCTCTGGAGTGTGATTCTCTGCTTGCTTTTATGAACATGACAACTTGGTCATGAGTATGTTCAGAGATGTCTCTGCCATTAATCAACAAAATCTGATCCCCTTCATTCAGTTTTGGCACACACACGTCAGCCTACACAACAAATGTTAAAACATTTACATAAAAATATAAGATTTTGGAACGAGAAATGTAGTAGTATTAAGTATGTGAAATGTTAACTACATTTATTATTTGATGTGTTGGCATTCTGGTTCTATTTTGGATTATAGACTATGCCTTTTACTATAAATGTTTACATGTTGTTCAAAAAAAAATCTGCTCTCAACGTTCAAGTCCTATAAAGCCCATCTCAGGGTTCAGACAGATTTTTGTTCTAAACTTTCTCTATTCAGCTAGGAATTTAAATTTCTTATTTGTTTTGAGTGAAAAATGGAATATTCTGTATTAATTTAGGAAAGAGGAATTACTGGTATTTCCACACATCTCAACTCTTAGCAAATTAATTGCATTCCCATGTCCTGAATGATTGTTAGACCTTTCGTTTAGGTCATTTATTCTGCTTGTTCCCAAAAAAACGAATGCAAAACCATAAAAATCACTGTCTTTATCTTCTCATTTCCTTGTCAATATGTTTAAATGCTCCCATTTGTATAATGTTCTTGCTTCCATTTCTGTTTCTTCTACACCATCACTGATGAGTTGAGTCATCACAAGATCTGCTTTTACTGGAAATATGTACAATTAACTAATGTACCATTTGTGGATTCACCTGATCGGGATGGGCTGAACCAGCTTGTAGTGTTTTGGGACGATTGGCCTTAATATAACATACTGAAGGAAACATGCATGAAGACAATGAGCTCTGCAGGCCTTTGCGTGTCACAATGGTAACAGGCTCTTATTCTGTCCGATCATTGGTATCAAATAGTATCCAATATTATTTGTGTTTGTAAGGTTCACAAAATAGTAGGCACTCAAATCGTACCTATGCATGACCACTGCTTTCTTTTCTAAAGGACACTTACACTTGACATTCCTGGACCCTCTATCTGGAAGTAGACCATACTATCATCCCGTCCATGCCTACAGTCTCTTACTGAAACCATTCTGATTCACTCCCATTAACTGTACTTGGATGTTGTGCTTTTGTCCTTTTCTAAAGGAGGTGGAAGTGCTTGTTATTCATTTCAACTCCATTGGATAACTTGACTTTGATCTCCTATGCCTAAGATTATTTATATCTTACTCAATGGTGACGTTACTGCTCCCTTAATCCCAAGAAATATTCTAAAAATGCATGTCTTTATGTCTAGGAAAATCAGACCGATGATTTCTAACTTCCATTTTTCAACTTGAAATTTTATTATCAGCAATAATTTCACTTCTCTAATTCTATCAAGTTGGCACTAAATGTCGAAGAGCTATATGTTTTCACATTACTTCTATTTCTAACAAGAACAGAGCAGTCATCAGTTTTTGAGAATCCAGCAATGCTCACTTTGGAAAAGGTTGAGTTCTAGGACTGGTCTTTCTACTGCAAAGATAGGTACATGCAGATTACTAAGTAATGTAGGGAGAATAATATTGATCTTCAAGAGTTCGAATTGAAACAAAAACACAGGCTTTTCATCACACAGGGATAATGTGAGAGATGATGTCAACTGCAACATAAAAGCCAATAATTGCTAGGATCTACTTCAACAGATTTCATATAACAAAGGTATGGCTCAGGAAAAGTAATAATGAACAGTAATTGTGTAGTACAAATATGCATGATGTCTCTCATTTGTTTGCCAATCTACTTGAACAACTGGGTAATCATAAAACAGCACATAAGTGTTGCACCCACTGGGAAACTGACAGCAAAGACAATTAGATTTGAACTGAGTGTTTTTACTTAGTTCAAGACCCAGTGGCACAAGCAGTTATGGAAAAGTACTTTTCATAGTTACTAATTAAACCTTATATATATGAGTGTTAAACATAAAGCTGATGTGTGCGTCTTTGTATAGTTATTTAAAATTAATGCTTTGCCCATAATATACGGAGTGAACTACTAGACACATTACGGTTTCTAGATTTTTAAACTACTTAAAAGGATAACAAAGGAACTATTTGATGTTTTGGTGAATTGTGGCAAGAGTCAAGAACAGTAGTTGTTTGAATACACTTGGATTTAATAAGGTTCTTATGGAAGTAGAAGCAATAAAGCTGTTCACCCAATATCTAACAGATAAATACATTGAGCAGTTCGTATCTTGCTCAAAATGGTACTGGATACTGTAAAATTTTCAATCTTGTGTTAAAAATTCTCTTAAGCAACTTATTGTAGATGGATTTTTTTTAAGTCAAAGCAATGACTACAAACAGAAACTGCTGAAAATACTCTACATCAGTTAACATCTGTGAAAAAAAAGAAAATTGAGTTTAATGGCAGAATTCAATCCCACCCCCCGAAACCAGGGGAGGGCCAAGAAGGCTTGTGATGAAGAGTGTTTCTAACTCTCTCCTGTTAATTATGAGGCAGGGAGGATTTAAAATGGCCTCTAGCCTGGAGGCCAACACAGAGTCAGATTCATTTTTGGCTCAGGAGTTAGCCATTCAGCCCTTTTCGTCCATACTGGTACCCTAGAGAGCAATCTAGTCAGCCCATTCTCCCTTCTAGATCCTAGTAATCCTGCAAGATTTTTTTACTTCCAGAAGTGTCCTCACCAATCTCCTGTACAGCAAAAACATGATGTTTCAATCCCCATGCTCAATGCACTGACCAACGAAGGCAAGCATACCAAATGCCTTCTTCACTACCCTGTCTGTCTACCTGCAATTTCACTTTCAAGGAACTATGTAGCTGCACCCCTAGGTTTCTTTGTTCAGCAACACTCTCCAGGGCTCTACCATTCCTTATGTTCTGATGCCATTCATGTCCAAATGCAGTAAGACATGGATAATATCCAGGCTTGAGCTGAAAAGTGGCACGAAGGTAATGATCATCTTCTATGAGACAAATCATCCATTATCTTTTGATATTCAATGGCACTACCACAGCTGAAACCCCACTATCAACTGAGGTTTACCATTGACCAGAAACTGAAATGGACTAGCCTAGTAAATGTTGCTGCAAGGGCAGTTCAGAGGCTAGGAATACTTCAGGGGTAACTCACCTCCTGACACCCCAAAGACCGTACTCCATCTATAAGGAACAGGTCAGGAGTGTCATGGAATACTCCGCAATTGCCTGCATGGGTGCAACGCCAACATCACTTGAGAAGCTTGACACCAACCAGGACAAAAGCAGCCCAATTGCCTGGCACCGCACTCTCAAACATTCATGCTCCGTACCTTCATTGCTCAGTGTGATGATAGTATGGCTTTAAGAGGTGTATTTGGTCCTGCCAATTAGCGTACCTGCCCATCATCCTTACACTGCCACTCAGCCAATTTCTGAACCAGTTCAATAATTTGCCTTCAATCCAATGAAATTCAACTTTAGATGAACAGTTGCCTGGATCCGGAGACCTTGTCTAATGCCTTCCAGAAGTCCAAAATGAATAATATTCATAGTCAATCCCCTGTCCATTGCTTTAAAGACTCCTTCAAAAACTTCAATCAGGTTAATCAACCATCAGTTACCATTTATAAATCCATACCGTCTGTCACTGATCAGCAGAAAAATGTAAAGGTGTTCGGTCACTTTATCCTTATATGTAGACTCTGAATTTTCTAAGTGCTCCCTAGTTACCCTCCCTCTCCTTCCTTAAGTAGCAGTGACATATTAAATATTAAAGTTCATGATTCAGGAAAACTTTGGAAGATTATAGTTAGCACATCCCCAATACCCCTGCATTTCACCTAATTCCTTTAAAACCCTGGAATGGAAACCATGTAGCTCTAGAATGTCACTCTCTGGCATTGTTCTTCTTTCACTGCTCTCATCATGGCTACATTAATTTTGATCTTTTATTCAACATTGGCTTCCTCGGTTATCTGGCGCTGGTCTCTTTCTCCATAAATAGCAGTGCAAAGTTATTAATCAGAATGTCTGCTATTCCATTATTTTCATTGACAATATCAGTTATCTATTTTCACAAGGCCAACACAGTTCCAAATCAAACTTACACAATTGTATTCCCCCCCCATCCCTGTTGAGCTTCATATTCCTTGCCAGTAGTTCTTATTACTTGTTTTGTTATCCTTGGCTTGTTCCTGCTCACCAGAATCTTGTGCTTTATTCTGCAGTTTCATTTTTGTTTAAAATTTTGTATTGTCTTGTGTGTGTGGTTTCTTAACTCTTCATTTTCCCATGACTATCTTTTCAGAATGTAGGATTTTTGCTCCTTAGGAGAGTGGTGGCCTCGTGGTATTATCACCAACTGTTAATCCAGGTTCGAATCCCACCATGGCAGATGGTGGAATTTGAATTCAAATTCAATAAAAATCTGGAATTAAGAGTCTGATGACTGTGAAACCATTGACAATTGCCTGAAATCTGCAATCCTAACCTGGGCTGACCTACATGTGCCTCCAGACCCACAGCAATGTGGTTGACTCTTGACTGTCCCCTGGACAATTAGGGATGGGCACTAAATGCTGCCTAGCCAGTGACACCCTCATCCTGTGGATGAATAAAAGACTCTTGTTATATGAATTTTTGTTCTGAATATGCCACACTGTTCTATCATTTTACCCATAAATTTTCTCAGTTTACTCTGAAATGTCTGTTTCATTTCATTGAAATCCGGCCCATCTATATCTAGAATCTGAATAGCTTTTTCATGTTTCCTCATTTCAAACACTGCATTAAACGCAATCGTGTTATGATTGCTATTAGGTAAATGATCATGCACCACTAGCTGTCCTAAATATGGTTCATGAATCATTACTAAATCTAATAATAGCATATGCTCATTCGCTTCATACTGCTGCAGAAAAGTATCCCATACTAATTCAAAAAAATTACCACCTTTCTAAGAGGTGCTAGCACACCTAATTTCAATCAATTTTAAACTTAAAATCACACTTTTGCCAAATGCTGGTCTAATCTTTGCCTTTATGTCACCTAGCATGTCAGAATACCTCCAGGAAGGTGGCACACAACTCCCACTAGTCTAAAATCCTTTCTTACTCTTTCATTTCACCCATAAAGTCTCCACTATCTACTTTCCTTTCACTATATGCAGATGCTTTGAATGTTTTCCTTGGATCTTTATGATTTTTCTCTCCTGGTTTAATTAATTACTTTACAACTTTTCATTTTCCCTTTATCTATATTGGCTAAAGCACGACTTTTGACTGTTATTTTACTCTCTTCCTTTTCATTTGTTTGCCAACTGTGATCTGTGCTCCCTTTATTATCTGACCACCACTTCCCTACAAACCATCCCACTTTCAAACTTAAACGACAGAAGTACCTTTGTGTACCTCGCTCTACACCAAAGTCCTGTATACCCACACAAGAACTGCAGGAATTCAAGAAGGCAGGTCACCACCATCTCTCAAGGGCAATTAGGGATGGACATTAAATACTAGCCAGTGATGCTCACATCCCATGAACAAGTACATTTTTAAAAATGTCTTACCAATTAAGTGATTTCTACTGATCCCCATCTATCATTTTCCCATTGTTCCTGCATAACCTAACACTTTGTTCCCAGTCCTGATCACCTTACAATCATATCATACCTTGCAAGTTGAATTTGTGCCTGCAATTTATTCAATCTGTTTCTTACACTCTCTTCATTTGTGCAAACAACACTTGAGCTACACACCATAGCCTTTCCTCCTCCAAGGTTTTAATCTCTGATTTCTTATTGTGTTGGTTCAATTACTTTACATCTTTTAGCTTTCCTTTTAGCTACGATGCCAAAACACTGTCTTGATGGTTACTTTACTCTCTTTCCTTTCATCTTTTTTTAACTATGATATAAGCTACCTTTTCTATCTGATGTCTGCCCCCACACTGATTTGGTGTTAGTACATGTGCTGGAGTATGATTTTGATCTTGGATACTGTGAAGCAACAAAAGCAAAGGTTTGAGGAAGGCTAAACATCATGCAGTTATCTGTAAACTCGGCTGTATCTAAAACATGAATAATTTTGGTTAGAATTCAAAGGCAACTGGTAAGGAGTGAAATATAGCTAGGAAAGCGAGTTCTAGTACATGATCAAATTTAATAAATGAAACAGAAAGAATTGTAAATGAAGAAACAGACCAGTAGAAATCCTTTTGGAGAGGAGAACAGAAATTAAGGTGGATCAAGCTAGACAAACCATAATACAAGGATCATTTACTAGATTGAGAGATGACTTCAACACAAATAAAGGCTTAAGGAGTATAAGGGACTGAAAGACATTTTACAGGGGACAGAGTTCGGAGACCACTATAATAGTGTTCGCTGTGGTCAAAGCCCTGCTCCATAGAATTAAATTTTTCTTGAGTGAGTTAAAGAAAATAGAAAGTAAGTAGACACAGTTAGAGGGACAAATACAGCAGAAGGAAATCCAGCAATTTCAAGATTATATTGCTCACCAATGAACAGCAGCAGATTGTTAAGCACCATTTAAAGCCTCCGTGACAAGGATCCTCTCAAAACAATGTGAAAAAAGGTGTAAAGCTGGTCAGGAAGTTACAGGAGTAAAACTGGGAGACATAATGATTCAACAAGTGAGACATCTACTGTGAATTTCCATTAATTCCCTAGTGGACCTTTCCGCATGCACTGTGTGCTACTGTTCAAGTGAGAAAAGCCAAGAAATTGTGCAAGATATCAAGAATTTTACACTATCCCTCTCATAGAGGATGGAGACTGTGAAGCAGATAAGTATTACAAAAATCCTTTTTTAGAGGCAGAAAATAACAAGAGATTTAGCGCAATTAATGAGGAAGCTTTACTCACTGGTGATCCTGGGCTTACTCTTGAAACAATGAGGGGCATTTTCTGATCAACTCCACCCTGAAAGTAGACAGTGGAGGGGGAAGAAGAAAGACGCTTTAGGATTATATACATAAAGTAAAATTTTAGAATTTACAAAATTTGTGTTCATAGATCTTTTATACTTAGATTTGTTACCCACTACATTTACATAATTTTTCTCTTACTCTTTAAAATATTTTTATTTAAACAAATCCTGGCGGCTTCAATGTAAAAGTGATTGGATAAGGTAGCTTAGTTCAGTCTAAGTTTAGTTGAATTAACCATACAACAAATGAGATTGAAAACTGATGACTGTATCTACTGAAATTTATTCAGCTTCTTTACAGTTGACAGGCTCTGCAATAACAAATCTCTCAGGGCTTAGTGAATTATGAAAAATATTCAAATAGATTCGAGAAACAGATTAACATTAAAGTGGTTTGGTATTTGTCGTTCAATTTAAAAACAAATAATTCCAATGGTACAAACACAATGCTGTGTTAAATGTATAGGCACAGTAAATTTTCCAGTGAACTGCGCTGAACAAATGAAACAATTTGGACAAGGTGGGAAGAATAAGACAATTAAACAGTGCACCATTTTAGTTCACTCCCCAGTCGCCAGTCACAGAACACAGCAAGAATTCATGGCCACATTGTAACTGTCCTCTTAGTAACACAGAAATATAGAAAATTGGATCGCAATGCTCTTTGGCCCATCAAGCTCACTTTGCTATTCAATGTGATTATGGCTGATCCTCTATTTCAATGCCAAGTTCCTGCTCTCTCCTTATACATTTTTAGCATTTAGAAAATGTCATAGGTTCATCATCCTTTGCCTGAAGAAATTTCACTTTATCTCATCTTCATCCGAAATGGCCTGTCATGTATCCTGGGACTGTAGTCACTTGTTCTGTGCCCTCCCTCAGCCAAGGGAAGCATCATCCTGGCTTCCAGTACAGAAACATAAAACTTAGAAAAGAACCAAAGCAGGAAAAAACATCCAATTTGTTCATACGGAAACCCCAAAAATGAGAATGATTGGTTGGAGAACGATAGTACAAGCTTGTTTCTCATATTTGGAAAGTGAAATGTAATACACCCCAGAGTTCTAAAGGAGATAGTAGAAGCGTTAGTGGTGATCTTTCAGGAATCACTAGGGTCAGGGAGGGTCCCAGAGGACTGGAAAATGGCTAACGTGACACCCCTGTTTAAAAAAAGGGAGTAAGGCAAAAGACGGAAAATTACAGGCTGATTAGATCTAACCTCAGTCGTGGGTAAGATTTTGGAGTCTATTGTAAAGGATGAGATTGTTGAACATTTGGAATTGTATACTAAAATAGGGCAAAGTCAGCACGGTTTCATCAAGGGGAGGTCATGCCTGACAAATCTGTTAGAATTCTTTGAGGAAGTAATGAGCAGGGTAGACCAAGGAGAGCCAATGGATGTTACCCACCTGGATTTCAAAAAGACCTTTGATAAGGTGCCACACAGGAGGCTGCTGAGTAAGATAAGGGCCCATGGTGTTAGAGGCAAGATGCTAGCATGGATAGTAGATTGGCTGTCTGGCAGAAAGCAGAGAGTGGGGATAAAGGGGGCTTTCTCAGGATGAAAGCCGGTGACAAGTGGTGTTCTGCAAGGGTCAGTGATGGGACCACAACTTTTCACTTTGTACATTATACAAGATGAAGGAATTGTGGGCATTTTGGCTAAGTTTGCAGATGATACAAAGATAGGTGGAGGGATAGGTAGTATTGAGGAGGTGGCGAGGCTGCAGAAGGACTTGAACAGGTTAGGAGATTGGGCAAAGAAGTGGCAGATGGAGTACAACGTGGGAAAGTGTGAGGTCATGAACTTTGGTAAGAAGAATAAAAGCATGGGCTATTTTCTAAATGGGGAGAAAATTCAGAAGTCTGAAGTGCAAAGAGACTTGGGAGTTCTAGTCCAGGATTCTCTCAAGGTAAACTTGCACGGTGAGTCTGTGGTCAGGAAGGCAAATGCAATGTTGGCATTTATTTTGAGGGGACTTGAATATAAAAGCAGGGATGTACTACTGAGGCTTTATAAGGCTCTGGTCAGGCCACACTTGGAGTATTGCGCGCAGTTTTTGGCCCTATATCTCAGGATGGATGTAGTGGCCCTGGAGCGGGTTCAGAGGAGGTTCACGAGAATGTCCCAGGAATGGAAAGCTTAACATACGAGAAACGTTTGAGGACTCCAGGACTATACTCATTGGAGTTTAGATGGATGAGGGGGGATCTAATTGAAACTTTCAGAATACTGAATGGCCTGGACAAAATGGATGTTGGGGAGATGCTTCCATTGGTAGGAGAGTCTAGGATCCGAGTGCACAGCCTTAGAGTAAAGGGAAGACCTTTTAGAACGGAGATAAGGAGAAACTACTTCAGCCAGAGAGTGGTGAATCTATGGAATTCACTGCCACAGAAGACTGTGGAGGTCAGGTCATTGAGTACATTTAAGACTGAGATAGATAGGTTCTTGATTATCAAGGGGATCAAAGGATATGGGGAGAAAGCAGGAGAATGGGCTTAAGGAACTGATCAGCCATAATTGAATGGCGGAGCAGGCTCCATGAGCCAAATGGCCTAATTTCTGCTCCTATGTCTTATGGTCTAAATCTTCAATTTCAAACCTGACTTGTCACTGTCATTTCATTCTAAGAGCTGGACTGTTGTTTTTGCATTAAACACTTTGTTACTACATGTTGTTGTTTGTAGTACAGGAAAGTGTGGCAAGGAAGATTAAATTTATGTCATTTACCTTTAAATTGAAACCAAACTTTCCTTCTTCATCGGGTATCATGCGAACGCAAAGAAAGCCATTATCAGTGTTTACCAGATCAGTCTGAAGATAAGAACAAGTGAACTTTACTATGCAGGACTGAATTAAAGATACTATTAGACAGAGCTCTCCAAACCAGGGACCTAGGATACTAAATGGCATCATGAGCTGAATTTTTTGAGAGTCAGCAACGACTGCCAAGGAGCTTTGTCTCCCCCCCACCACCAATCCCCCTATCCTCACAGGTTTCTCTACACCATCACCTGCTCTCAGTTTTCACAAACGGGTCACAATAATTATTCAACTTCGAAACTGGTCACAGCCAGAACAAGTTTGGGAAATACTGTAACAGAGTCGCTCAATTTATGGACTACGTAATTATTCAGATTATACTTTGCAATGTTATAGTTGGAACAGAAAGTCAAATGTCAACTTATATACCTATTATACTTCTTTCACCATTTATAAAATGGGGTAACATTAGGCAGCTGAGAGAACTACTGCAGTTCTACTCATCGTGTTTAATCCTAACGTGAATATTGAAATAGAACACAAACATAAACATGCATTTCAAATATACATTGCCCACTATATAATGTGTAATATACCTATGAGAGTAGTGAACTAATTAAAACGGATTTTAGGACAGCTGAACAGATAAAGCATGGCTGTTTTTATTTTAAGTTGGTTTCTTGCCATAGAGTCAAGACATTTTAAATTCATCTTTAGAAAGTAAACTGTTTCTTTCCTTTTCTCTGGTGCCTTCAGCTACACACAACAATATCTGAGAAGGCTGCAGGGGGACTCAGACAGCACACACTGTCAGCCTAAGCTTTGAATTGTCTTAAAATTCCAATAATGTTGAGTGCAGAGTGCTTTCTGCCATCATATTTTCCATTCAGTGTTATGGCTCGTAACTTGAAATTGGGAATTGGCTTGTGGCATTGAATTCTAGTCCGCTTTGGTGCTTTAGTATTCAATATTGCTTTGATTTTGCATCAAACCACAACACTGATTTTACAGCACAGCTGCTGTTTAATTGACTTAACATCAATTTAAATTAATTATACAAGGAATTGCTTTGGGTATTAGGAGCTTCCAGAATTTGTTATTTTGCTGGTAATGACTGGTTTTAACCACCATTTCTCCTAATGTCAGAACTGTTGACCATTATAGCTTAATAAAAACCAAAAGAAAGAACCATGGATGCCATATATCAGAAGCAAGCAGAAATTTCTGGAAAAGCTCAGCAGGTCTGGCAACATCTGTGGAGAACATTCTAATTTATTTGTTTTGATATTAACAGTAGGACTTCAACATACCTATGTTCTGAAGGGTTAAGTGAAATTTATTTTTAGCCATCCCAAGTTACTAAAGATGAACATTGTTAGTTACAAGGCTAGAGCTGAAGAGTCCAATTTACACAATTGTAACGTCTCTATTCTTCACAAATACTATAATACCATTTTTTCCTACTGGCTGATTAGCTATGACAGTAAAATATTGGTTCTACAAGCAAATTTGGTAACTGCACTTTCAGAGACTGGACTTTTGACCATGCTCAATGTAGAATAGGAAATTTGGATGAGTATTACCTATAATTACTGCTTCACTTATATCTAATACAAGTAGTGCAATTTTAAGATGTAACAGAAAATAATTTAGTCATTTGCTTTTGCATTTTCACTTGAGTTAATAGTCGGTGCTAATTAATTGCGATGTGTCTAAGCATCAAATTCAGAAGATAATGCAAATTTGGTTTGTGGGATGCATGCATCAGTAAAAACTTTCATGGGAACCTTTTCTCAATGGGCAAACCCATTTATTGCCTATAGTACCAGTTAAAACTGATGGTACTCATCTACTAATTTTCAATTTTAAGCAGGTGGCTCCTTGCCAGTCACAGATTCATTTAGTCAGGTGGCAAATATTATAGTGAGAACAATAGCTAAGAAAGTGTTGACTATTTTTTGGCACTTGCTTTTGCACAATCCTTTCAGATACTTATTTACTTTCACGTTATGTATTTCAATACCAAAGGCCCCCATGGTAGTTACCAGCATATTGTAGCAATTAAACTCTAGGGGTTTCACTCATATGAAACATTACAGACAGAAATATAAAAGTAGTCATTATCATGGAATACCAACTAAGTATCACCATTCTTAGCACTTCTTCATATATTTTAATTATAACCCTCATATCTGCATCATCCATCTGCTCACTTCATGCCTCTGTAAACCCAGAAGAGGTGAGAATCAAATTAATTACAATATATCTTCGGGCAACTAAAACAGCAAATTCTGGCAAATCTAGCGAGGAACAAAAAAATGGGAATGTGCTAATTTGTAATTTAATTTGAATTATGCTTTTAATTTTCCAAATAGAGTTAAAAGAAACTCGAAACTCCTGGAATAGTATGAATGAAGACCGTTTTAAATTGTATGGTGAAGCTTTCCAATCCCCTTTCGGGAAATTATTTACATCAATAAATTGTAGGCAGAGTGGTTGCTATGAATCAACTTTAAACCTAGATTTTCGAGAATGAGAAATTCAAATGAAAGCTTTTACAGAAGTAACAGAATACAAAAAGACAAAATAAAATCTGATGGGCAAATGTTATTTTGAAATGTGATTTTCAATATTTTATTCAGCTTAAAAATGTATTTTACATAATAGAAATATTAGCTACTGTGGAAAAAATAAGCCAAATGTTTTATTTGTTAACCAAAAATAGGCTCACTTGTGCTTCCTTTGATTTACAGTTCTTCAGAACTTTCAATTTGCCACTTTTGAATTTAAGCCAGTGGGTACAGTCTACTCTTTGCAGATGCAAAGTTACAATCACATTACCTTGCCATACATATTCACACCCTCTCATGACCAAAGCAACACTTTTTAATTTTAAATAAAGAAGTTAGCAGATGTGGAGCTAACTAGATTGAAGAACGAATTACTCATATTGCTGCTAGAGTCTGCATTTTCATATAAACTTCAAATACTTTGTAAACCGACACATTGATAGATTACATTTGATTTCTAAAGGAAAGTTGCATGCCATTTTGCAAACCTTGTCATCACAGTAGTATTGGCAGGGGTTTGTTTCATCCATGTTTGTTCTCTGTGCTTTAAAGCCATGAGTCTCAAGAAACTGCAAGTCAACACCGTCCAGTGGGTGAGACACAGATACGTGATCATCACATGGTATAATAGTTTCTACACCATTCACTGAATGTACCAATGATCGTCGCTGTCTTTTGATGCAGTGCGAGAACTGCTGTTGCATTTCATCCCCTGCAACTATCCTGAAAACAAGTTAAATTATATTAAAACTGTTTGGACGGATAGCATTTAACTGAAAGGAAATCATAAGGAAATGAGATTAAAACTCAACATTTTTCTTAAATTTCTTATTTTTACACACATTGTGAGGCTGCGAAGTTGTTGGATGTTATTTTTATTCACTCATGGAATTTGGACGTCTGTAGCTAGGCCAGTATTCACTGCCCTTACCTAATCATCCAGAGGGCAGTTATGTATTAACCTCATTGCTGTGTGTCTGGAGTCACATGCAGGCCAGACCAGGTAAGGATGATTAATATCCTTCACTGAAGGAAGTTAGTGAACCAGATGAGTTTTTCCATTAATTGACGATAGTTTCATAGTCATCATTAGACCCTTAAATCCAGATTATTTATTGAATTCAAATTCCACCATCTACCATGAGAAGATTTGGAACGTCAGCTGAGTTTCTGGATGAACACAGTCTACCGATAACACCACTGGGCTATCGCCTTCCCCTATTATGACACGCAGCAGTTAAGATGGTTTTCTGCACTCTTTAGCTTGAGAATGTTTGCATTGTAACTTGTTCAAAGTGTGAATTAATTACAATATTGCAAGGGCAAAGGAACAACTGAGGCTTTAGTACATAAGACGACCAACATACATCATCTTAACCAACCAAATTAAGGATTGAGAAAGAAACTGGAGTGAAATCCGATTTCAAAAAAAAAAAGGAGCAGGAAGAAAGATCGGATTGAGAGAGAGAGAGAAGAAGCAAGGAAAAAAATGACTTCATAAAATCTTATTGAGAATTTACTACAGGAAAGGAGGAGATGCAAATGTTTAAATTATTCCCTATTGGGCCAAAAAAGGTGAACTTGGATTGTACCAACTATTATCACATTGCCTAAACATTTACTACATTGTGTTAAATATAACAATTTATGGTGATTTATTGGTATCTAATGTTCAAATTCACAATTTCTAAGAAATGTCTAGGAGACAGAGGGCGAGGTTATATGTGTGCCAAGCAAATAGTGGAATTGCACAAAAATCAACAGGATTTAGAGATTCACAATTCATGTATCTCTTAAAGCACTCATCTTGGGTGGCCAATTTATACATTAATAATGGTGCATTGATTAATAATGTGTTACTGTTCCACCAATATCTGGTCCGCTGTAATTTAGTGATTTATAAAAACAATACTTTGTTGCAGGGTAAAGGAACAAATAGTAAACTTACTTTGGTAACTGTTGTTCTTCTGACCTGCAAAAGAATAACTTGAAAATCACTTAACTAGTACTGATGGGCATGCTTTGTGAGCATACAAATTTATTCTCACTGTTTGTGAAAGCAGGGACATTCTGTACTTTTCACAGTCACGAACAAATCTGCTCGGAAGCAGGTAGCTTGAGACTTTAATCCAATTTTGCAAATGGTTTCAATTTAACATTCACAGAAGCTCTGCATTTTCTATTACCACATAATAAACTATACTTGTTCAGTAAGTTTTCCTCTGAAAATGGAATAAGTCAAACGTTTAAAAGTAAAGAATTCAACAAAATTCATTTCAGCATACGAGTAACAGGTGTACGTGTTACAAATTAATAACTGCTAGGAAAGGATTATGAAGCCACTTAGAAACTTTGTGAATTGCAATCGGCTGACCATTGACAAGTTTCTTAACTGTTTCCGAGAAAATTCTGTATTTTAATTTAGAGCAATAAATAAAATCTAGTGAAACATTCACATTTATTTCAAAATACTTTCACTGCCCATTGTTTTAGCCAATGAAACAAAGTGATACAAAAGATCCCTTTATACACTGTCATTCATATTGACAAACATCTCTGAGCAAAGGAGGAAATGGACTCTAGAAATGGAGAACAGGCATTGTACTGTGGTTATTGAACGGTAGAGGGCAACAGTGATAAAAAGAACAGGTGAAAAGGATTTTTTTTTAGGAAAAGGGAGGGAGAGAGGTAATTCAGATTGTGGGACAACATGAGATGGCTAATTGAAAGAGCAGCCAATCAACGATCAAGCAAAGACAAGGGGATGAGTCAACAAATGTGGGAAGAAAAGTTAGCTATGCACAGCAGCATGCGGAGGCTCCCATTGCAGATTTAATGTGTCATGACAGAAGGAAAAGTTGATATGGTTAGCAAGAGAGGCATGCAGGAACTGATATTACTCAAAACAAAACAGTTTCAGTTTAGTATTTATTAAGATTGAATATTGTTGAAAAAGACACATTTTGTCAAAACTTTTCACCTTGCACTCATCAGGACAATTGGCAAGAAATACCAAAGTAAAGAGAAAACAATATTTATACCGCATGAGGGGAGAGTGCCGAATGATTCACAAGTAGACTCTGATTGGAAGAAACATCTATCTGGATAGACAGTTAGCCACTGTAAAGAACTGTGAAAGTATGACAAGAACTGCAGAACATCCCAACTTATTTGCTGCCAACAAAATTGCTATTTGTCACATTTAATCTTAAAGTCCACCTAAGGTTAAACTAGCACTCTCTAGTGAGGCTTTTTTAACCTCATTTTATATTCTTGGAAAACTGAAGCTATTGTTTCTTGTCATGGTTTTGGGAGATTCTGTGGTGGTTGAAAATGGTGGCCATGGGACTGTCAGCAATAGTGAATATTGCTATCTTTTCAGTGATCTGTTTCCTGATTTTCTTTTTTTACCCCAATCAATATTGTCACAGGATCCATTGCATCAGGAAAACAAACTTTGAGAGAGTGGAATTTCAGCAACCCGTTTCAGTTCTACAGGCTAAAATCCTACATATTTGCTTCTGCCACAAAGAAAGTTTCTTGAAATAGCAGCATGTTTGTACGGAGTTTACTGCATCCATGCTTGATAATTGTAAGTGATGGTTCATCTCCATCATATGAGGACTCTCATTAGGCAAATCAGATGAATGAGCATCTTTTCATGTCCTTTGGCAGGCAGGAGGAAGGGAGTGTTGATTGGTTTCATCACCTTTACATAAAGTGTTAATTTCTCTTTAGACTGTCTTTTGCGTAAGCCACATTGGTTTCCACAAATATTGGCCAACGTGTGAGAGTCAAATGATGGTGTGGCCATTTGAAGTCATCTTTTTAGTTCCTTTTAGAACTCTCTCAGTCCATGAAATCCCCAGGTATTATACTGGACAATGGAATTCAATACTCCATATTTTATATCACCACAAAAGAGTCTAAACGAAATAAAGGAGCAATGTGCTGGTTCTCTCTCAAGAAACTCACTATTCTCAATGATAAAGTTCCACTCTTCAAACTGCACCAGCCCCCCCCAAAAAAAGATTCAGAACAAATTCTCTCCACGTGACTCAAACTGGGCCAGTTAATCTTAAGAGATAACAGAGTGTGTGGAGCTCAAGGAACACAGCAGGCCAGGCAGCATCAGAAGAGCCGGAAATTTAACGTTTTGGGTCAGGACCCTTCTTTAGGAATGGGAAGGGGGAAGGGAGCTGGGATGGTGATAGGTGAGTACAGGTAGGGAGTGGTGGGGATTGGTGAGTGGGATGGGAGGAGCGGATAGGTGGGAGAGAAGATGGGCAGTTTGTGTCAGGTCAAGGAGGCAGGGATGAGGCGGGTTTGGGGAGATTTTAAAACTGGGGAATTCCATGTTTGGGTCATCAGGCTGTAGGCTGCTGAGGTGGAATATGAAGTGTTGCTCCACCAGTTTGTGCATGGTGTCACTGTTACACTGGAGGAGGCCCAGGATGGACAGGTCATCCTGGGAGTGGGAGGGGAAGTTAAAATGGTTGGCAACCGGAAGGTGTTGTCATTTGTTACGTACAGAGCACAGATACTCTGCGAAATGGTCTCGGAGTCTATACTTGGTCTCACGTCTATCCTGGGCCTCCCCCCTACCCGCCCCTCTCACCTCACTGACCAATCCCCATCACTCCCCTATCATCACCCCACCTACCTTCCCCAGCCCCACCCCTCTTCTCTCTATTTGTTTCCCAACTCCCTGCTCCCTCCCCATTTCTGAAGGGTCCTGACCTGAAACATCAACTTGCCTGCTCCTCTGATGCTGCCTGGCCTGCTGTGTTCCTCCAGCTCCACACTGTGTTATCTCTGACTCCAGCATCTGCAGTTCTTGCTATCTCTCAGTTAATCTTAAAAGTATCTATTCTTCAATACTGTGCTCCACTACAGAACAAAAGACCATACTGAGGAGCTTGAAATTCCTATCAGTTTCTGCAAGTCAGAACATCTTTACCTACTAATGATTTCAAAGCAAGAATGGTTGTAGATCATGAGGCATGGCCCTCCTGACTTAAGGCCTGGGAAGACAAATGAGAACTCAGTGAGACTGCTCGAGTTTTGCTGCTACTGTAATCTTCGGTTTCAGAACCGGAAGATCTACAATTAACCTGAACTCAGTCTGAAAGGTGCACGAGAAATTACTACATTTTGCTTTCATTATTCTCACCAGACATTCAAACCATGTGAACAAAGTAGTTTATTTAAGTTGCTCGAGAAAACAGGCTGCCTGCTAAAGCTGCTCCAGGGGACCTCCACCTTTACCATGACAACAACTGAGTAAATGCCAGCCATGAAGGGGCAATATCAGAATCCTCCTGGATCTCCAATGGGGTCAACAGGAACGTGTTCTAGCGCTAACACTCTTTGGTACATTATTCTCTTCGTTATCACCATGTGTCTTCATCTATAGGGGGTGTCTATTTGCATGACAGAACTAACAGAAAATTCTGTGGCTTTATTCACCCGCGATCCAAGATAAAGTTGTGCTAAATTAAAAAGTTGTTCTGTGCTGATGGTGGAAAGGAACAATTGGTGATACAAAGGAATATTTGCAGTGGCAAAGGGACAGACACACTCACACCTATAGAGAGGTTGGAAAAACATCATAATCAATGATGGTGCCATACCGCCGTCTATAAGCATTCACAATGTGATGGTGGCAATTGCTCATGTGTGAAATTATCTAGGCTCCACAATCACCAAACTGTCACTTGATGCTGAATGCAACATATGTATCACAAACAAAAACAAAAATTACTGGAGAAACTCATCAGATCTGGCAGCATCTGTGGAGAGAAAACACAGCTAATGTTTCGGGTCTTTCTTCAGAACTCATGCATCGCAAAAGCTGCGGGTGTTATGTTCAGCTATGAGAACGTAGACAAGTACAACCTGACCAAGAGCACTGAACAAAACCACAACACATTCTGAGTGCACTCCTCTGCAGTGGTGAGCCCTGGGCAACATATGCCAAAAGCAGGAGAAAAATCTGGGCAGTTCCAAACCTTTACTGTTTTAGATGTATTCTTGCCAGCTTTTGGCAACTCAGGTTCAGGATTATGTTAATTACATCAGCATATACATATTACCTCGCCAACTTCTGCACTGGCTCATTGTGTGAATGAAGGCTACATATCCAAAGAGCTTAGTGCAGTGAATTTCCAATAAGTCACACATTTCTGCATGTTCATAGTGCTGCTACAAAAATGTGAAAGCTGAAGATGGTGGATATTAATACTGACAACTGGGAGACAATCACAAATAGTCATGGCCTCTGGAAACTGACTATTTGAAAAGGCAGCGAATCATGCACCCTCTCAGCACATCATACTTATCTGCAACAAAGCTGCCAAGCCTGTGTGGGTCCAGTACACTGGACAACACTTAACAAAAAGTTACCACCGAAATGCAAAACACTGTCCTATAAGACAAAAGACCGACATAATGAATTTATTTCATTGAAGCATACAACAATTTGAAGGGGCTTGATAAGGTAGACATGAGATGTTGCTCCCATTTCTGAGCCATCTAGAACACAGGGAACAGCCTCACAATAACAGACTGATCATTTCAGATGGAGATGAGAAGAAATGTCCTCAAAAGGATTGTGAATCTTTGGAATCATTACTCCGAAGGCTTGTGGATGCTCCATGATTGAAGATATTTAAGGGTCTGATAGACAGATATTTATTCTCTCAGGAGATCAAGGGATGTGTGTAGTGGGTGGGAGACCAAAGTGAAAGTTCAGCCATGTTGTGTGATTCACATTAAAGGGCAGAGCAGGCCTGACGAGTGTATGGTCCAAGCAAATATTTCTATCATTTTCACTATTCTAGGAGAGAGCTGCAGCCTTTTAAGTGCTGTTGTTTTGCTATTTTTCTGCTCCCTGGCCAAGATTATTACAGACTAAGCTCATATTATTCAGACTGGGAGGAAGGATCATCAGGAAATTCAATGAGACCAGCTCCCTACTGTCACTACCACAGATTTACTCACTTTTGGCATTCTTCAACATTAGAACAACAGGTGGGGGTGTTAGGAAATTTGGTAGTACAACTGCTGATGATAATTTGATTTAGGGAGACTTTGAAGAGGATAAAATCTACTTTAAAAATTACTTGAGTTAATTGAGAAAACCTACCTAATTGCCTTAAGGCTGAGCATTCCGTTCCATCACAGTTTAGAAGCATTTTTAAACTGGATTCTGTAGTTGACAGGCAAGAGCTATTGGGAAGAAACTAGAATTCTGTGAAGACGGAGGATTGGCCAATCTTTCTAATTGAAGCAAACCAATAAAAATAAAAGAATGACATAGGTAATAAGCACACAATGCAGCTGAATGTGTTAAATCACCTTTCAACAACCCCTTGGCTTTCTTGCCAAGGATGATAGTATTGAAATGTAGATGTAACAGATACATTTGCCAAACAAAATTCTGGGGGAGTTCCAAGTTAAGTGAGCTATCAGCCATCAGCAAAATGATGGAACCTGGTACGAAACATCATTTAACAAGGGACTCTATACGAAATAAAAACCGAAAGAGCTGCAGATTCTGTAAATCATAAACCAAAACAGAAATTGCGGGAAAAGCTCAGCAGATCTGGTAGCATCTTTGGAGAGAAATCAGAGTTAATGTTTTGGGTCCAGTCTGATCTAGCTATTTTTCAACCTTTCAGAAAAGTTAACAAATTCATATGCCGTTATTTTAAAATGCAAACTCTAAAAATGATGTTTAGAAACCTTTCATGACAACGGTGAGTATTATTCCTAGCTACCATCAGATCTGGACTTATCTACCAGAGGGAACTGAGAGACTGCTGTGTGCTCTGCTTCACGGAAACTTGGTTCATCCCTGCCATTCCCAACTGCACCCTACAAGCCGAGGGGTTCTCCATACACATAGACCGCACGGTGTCCTTGGTTAAGGTGAAGGGCGGTGGGGATTGCTTCCTGATCAACACTTCCTGGTGGTCAGATGTAGTGACCCTGACAAGCCATTGCACCCCAGACCTAGAATATCTTACAGTAAAATGCCGTCCCTACTACCTACCGCGAGAGTTCACCATCACCATCCTGACAGGAGTCTAACATACCACCCCACGTGGATGTGAAGAACACCCTAGACGTGATTTACACTGCTACAAACACTCGAGGGACAAAATTCCCCCGAGGCCCTATTCGCTGTGGCTGACAACTTCAACCAAGCCAACCTCAAGAGGGTGTTGCCAAAATACCACCAGCACATCTCCTGCCCCAGCAGGGGACCGAACATTCTGGACCACTGCCGCACAACCAAAGATGCCAACAGCTCAATCCCCTGCCGACATTTTGGCAAAGTGCTGTGTTCGTCCTCCCAGCTTCCAAACAGAAGCTGAAATGGGAGGACCCTTCACGAAAAGTAGTACAGTGCTGGTCCGAGGCAGCAGAAGACCGTCTCAGAGACTGCTCGGAAATCAGTGGACTGGACCGAGTTCAGTGGAAAACCTAGATGAGTATGCTGTCACAGTCACAGACTTCATTAGCAAATGCGTGGAGGACCGCGCACCAAAGAAGTCAATCTGAGTGTGCCCCAGCCGTAAACCTTGGGTGAACCAGGAAATCCACTCCCTGCTGAAGACTGGACGCGCAGCATTCAAGTCGGGTGGCGTGGACCAAGACAGGAAATCCAGATAGGACCCCCACAAAGCTATCAGGGATGACAAGAGGCCGTAGTGGACCAAGAAAGAGGCCCAAACCCGCCAAATCAGACTCCTGCCACCTACGGCAAGGCCTAAACAAAATTACGAGATACAAAGTGAAGCAAAGCAAGATAATGGACAAGGACACATCCCTCTGACGCGCTCAATGCCTTCTATGCTCAGTTCGAGCAGAATGCCAGCGGTGTGGTCATGCTGCCCCGACAGCCGCGGGCACACAGCTGTTCCCTCTGTCACCACTTCAGACATCAGATCGGTCTTCCTGGGAGACAATCTAAGGAAGAAAGCGGGCCCGGATGGTGTCCCAGGCTGAGCACTCAGATCCTGTGTGGACCAACTGGTCGAGGTATTCACTAACATCTTCAAGCCTTTCCCTCCCAGCTGCTTCAAGACCACCACCATCATCTCCGTACATAGGAAAGCACATGCAACGTGCCTTAAATGACCACCGCCTCGAGGCTCTGACATCAATAATCATAAAGTGCTTTGACAGGCTGGTCATGGCCCATGTCAACTCCAGTCTCCCAGCCTGCCTCAATTACCTACAATTTGCTTACCAACATAACAAGTGTACAGAAGATGCCATATCCCTAACCCTGCACTTGTACCCGGAACATCGAGACATCAAGGTCTCCTGCTCATTGAAGGCGGAGCTGTAGTCAACACCATTATCCCCCTCCAGACTGATCTCAAAACTGAGACACTTTGGTCTTGGCTCCACCCTCTGCGACTGGATCCTCAGCTTTCTGACCTATAGGCTGCAATTAGTGAGGATGGGTAACTGCAAATCCTCCACAATAACACTCAACACTGGAGCTCCCCCAAGGATGCATCCCCAGCTCCCTGCTGTACTCCATGTATACCTACGACTGTGTTACCAAATTCCAAATGAACACCATCTACAAGTTCGCTGACGACACTACCATAGTGGGATGGATATCCAACAATGACCAGTCAAACTTCAGAAGGGAGCTAGAGGGCTTGGTGATGTGGTGCAATGAAAACAATCTGTCTCTCAACATCGTCAAAACTAAAGAACTGATCATTGACTTCAGAAGGAGAACATGTCACCATCTGCATCAACAGAACGTAGGTTGAGAGGATGAACAGCATTGAATTCCTGAGTGACGATAACCGATGACCTGTCCTGGACTTCCCATGTTTGTTCGACAGTCAAAAAGGCACAACAATGCCTCTTCTTCCTCAGGCAGCTCAGGAAATTTGTTATGTCCATAAGGTCCCTCACCAACATCTACGGATGCACCATTGAAAGCATACTGTCTGGGTGCATAATGACCTGGTATGGGCACCTGCTCTGCCCAGAACCATGAGAAACTACAGAAGGTGGCCCAGACCATCATGGAAGCCAACCTTCAGTCCATGGACTCCATTTACATGGCTCGCTGGCACAGAAAGGCAGGCAACATCATCAAAGACCCATCATACCTAGTAATGATTTCCTACAACCTCCTCCATCAGGCAGAAGATACAGAAGCCTGAACACCCGCACCAGCAGGTTCAGGAACAGCTTCTTCCTGGCCTTTATCAGACTGATGAACGGACTCTCTAGCCTCAAATATTGCTGATCTTGTTAATGGTGATATTGCGTCCTGTGCAATATATCCTGTATGCCTCGAAGTCTTTTTGATCTGCACATCCTTTACTTGCTATGATTTGCCTGTACCACTCGTAAACAAAGCTTTTCACTGTATTTCAGTACACGTGATAATAAATCAAATTAGTTCTGAGGAAGGGTCATTGGACCAGAAACGTTAAGTTTGGTTTCTCTCCACAGATGCTGCCAGACCTGTTGGGCTTTTCCAGCAATTTGTTTCTGTTAGCTCAAAATTATATGACTGAAAGGACCAAAAATGGTTTTATGAAGGGGAAATAAATGGATGTTGACAATGAGGATTCTGCAATGGTAATTCTATTAAACATCAAGGAGAGCAGGTTAGAGCCTTTCTTCTATTAGACCAAGCCTGGACGTTGTCTAGGCTTTGTTGCAAATGGGCAAGGACTGCTTCAGCATCAGAGGACGTGCAAATGGCCCTGAACATTATGCAATCATCAACGAATATCAACACTCTGACCTTATGATAAAGGGAAGCTATTGACAAAACAGCTGAAGATGTTTGAGCCCAGGACATTATCCTAAGAAAGTACTGCAGTGTTGACCTGCAATTGAGATAATTGACCACCAATAACCACAACAAATCTTTCTTGTGCCAGGTCAACTTCAAATAGTGGAAAATTAGATTCCCATTGAGTCAATTTTTGCCCCTTGATGCCATACTCTGTCAACTGCTGCCACACACACACATCACCAGACAGCTCAGAGCAGGCTATGTTGTCATGAATTGGAGGAGCTCGAGAAGGTCTCTGGTTTCAATTTATCTGGGATTTGGTGTACAAGTTAGTGCAGTTTGGACGAAATGTGATTTGCATCTCATTAGCTCGGCAAAGTAAGTGATACGGCACACAAAGCTGCACTGTTTGCACAGTAAAAGAAAAACAGACTTCAGTAACTGTCAAAGGCAACGGAAGTCAAATTTCTATTTTAACTTTTTGAGGAAATAGAAGCTGGAAGCTTGCCTAGTTTGAAACTACTGGGAGAATCTACAGCAGGGATCAGGGTTTTATTGCAAAATAAATTAATCTGTTGAATTTGTTGGCAAATATCGAAAATGTAACCAGAACAATGGCTTGAGGCTTTTATAGCCTAGAGAGGGATGATAAATGAAAGTATCTCTGAGAATTGCTGGAGTTAAGAAGAATTCTCCCGAAGATTGTAGCATACTTGTGTCTTTCCATATAGCAGTAAATAACTGCTAGAATTATGTATCTAAGTAACTGTTTTAGTACAGAACTTGAACATTGCCTAAAAAAGTGACATGAAGGTTAACTGTTTCTTCCTGCACTTGTCATGACTGAAATGCAAAAAGATAAAAATGGCAGAACAAAAAGAACAACTTATACAGCATGAGAAGATACTAATTCATTGAAATTTGGTTGGCCTGGAGATACAATAGAAACTGTTAGTTATCTAGTTAACTGATTAAATGCAAAGCTGGCAGGTTTACTCTGAGACAGGACACTACCATAGCAATGTAGCGGGGCCTTGCTGTCTCCAATGCACTTTTTCACTGAGTAAAGGGACAAGTCTCAGTATATGCATTTTGTCCACGAAGGGCAGGTTCATGTAAATAATTATTGCACATAATAGAAGCTAATGACATAGCACTGCAGCCTGACTGGACTATTTAATTTAGGATTACCAGTGTAATTCATTCCACAGTGTTCTGATTCCAGCTTCCCAAATGATTGTACGACTGAACAAGTCAGATACCAGAATTAAATCTGGCTTGATAGATTTTTTTTAGTTTTACTCAATGTGGTGCTCATGCACTAAAACAGTTACATGAGACTGCAGATTTACTTGAGCAACAGAAGTTTACTATAAAAAAGGCAAAAAAGAAAATCTGGGTATATAAACAGTTTGAAAGATGTTAAAGTACACAGCAAAGCAAAGTCGCATCCTGTTTCCCAATGTTATCTGTAACATAACTCAAATTCAGAGAAATTATCCCTCAGTCAAATTTTTAATTTCAATTTGACTGATTTCTCTCCAGTTCTTTTTGTGAACTATGAAGCCTTCTTACTGAGGAGAGACAGCTTAGTAACCTGCAAATTTCTAATTAAACACTCATGATTTGGAAGTTTTGCAACCTAAACTATTACATGAGGCAATGTGCTTCCCTGAGCTGTTCCATTATCTAGAAGAGCAACTATACTGCTTTCTGACTACAGACAGGTTTCCATCGAACTGCCCCAAAAGCTTTCCATCTTTGGGTTTCCTAAACTACAATCAATCCTCAATTACCCTGAACTAAAAACAAGCCAATGGCCTTCGATGTTTACACCCACCTGTTGTAAACCACTACAGCATAAACACACTTCCATCAATACTCTTGGGGATCACTGCCCTCTGATACATTCTGGGTTATAGCACAGATTTCAGACTGACTGTCTGACCTAGCTATTTTTAAATCTTTCCAAAAAGCTAACAAATCCTATAAACCACTATTTTAAAATCCAAACTCTAATAATGATGTTTAGAAATCTTTCATGACAACAGTCAGTATTGTGTAATAAATGTTTAATTTTTTCTTAGATTTAGACTTAGAATCCCTACAGTGTGAAAACAGGCCCTTCGGCCCAACAAGTCCATACTGCCCCCTAAGAGCATCTCACCCAGACCCATCCCCCTAACCTACACATCCCTGAACACTACAGGCAATTTAACATGGCCAATCCACCTAGCTTGCACATATTTTGGATGGTGGGAGGAAACCGGAGCACCCAGAGGAAACTCACGCAGACATGGGGAGAACGTGCAAACTCCACACAGTCACCCGAGCGTGGAATCAAACCTGGGTCCCTAGCACTGACAGGCAGCAGTGCTGTTGTCCGATAGCAGAACAAAATCTAAGTTTGGACATTGTATTCAGAGACTTACAAATACAGACTGGTTCAGCACAGTTAGTATGCTGCTCAGTGTGGCCTATGACACATTACTTGATATGGTCTGCCAATCATTGGAAATCACAGCCTACGTAACTAGCCATTATATCTAATCATTGTTTTTTTAAAAAGTGGAACCTGTGATGTACTTTTAAACAAGGTAGTAGGATTTCTTTTCAAGTAGAAAAAAGAGTCCCTGATCAATCATAATGCGGGGCTTTTTCAAGCCAGTGGATTAAACCTAATAGTGGGATATCTAGCGTCACCATTGACCATTCTCGTGTGCACTACCTTGAACATTCTCTAGTGAAAGACCGCGGAAGAAAGCCATACCAAAAGCAAGGATCAGTACTGGGCTCAGCTATTTTCAATCCACCTGAACAAATTACACCTACGGACTGAGTGTAACGCATCCAAGTTTGCTGAGGGGACAATAAGCTGGAGGAGTACATAAAAAGACTCAAAGGACAGTGTAAAGGAATGGGTAATTTTTTTCCCCCCCAGAATCTAATCAATTCAGTTCATTGAGTGTTCAAAAGGAGCCCCAGTTGATGAGATGACTCCGGTAGTGAATTTTGTTAACAGGCTACAAGTCAGACTATGGTTGAATCTGAAGTTTGAAGCATGATATTTCCTTCATGTTCCAAATCCACCCAGGCTGGAATTGCCTCGGAATGAAAAGATCACTTCAAATAATAAATAAATTGAGAATCAGATTGTTATGCAGAAAGGTTTCTGATCTGTTGAAAGAGAATTTGAGAAACTGAAATGACTCATTGAGATGAGAAAGCAACAAGATTAAATTGACGTTCCTTGTTTGGATCAAATATTTTTCAGAGTCGATTGCAAAATTCTCAAAGATTATTCTAACATCCAAGATTCTACATATATGGCTAGGTGAAAAAATATATTATAATCTTATAACGTATGGCTTTCCCCTTGTTTAAACTAACAGTTAATTTTGTACTGTTTAATGAAACTCTTAAATAACATACCAGCTGTGTGATGCATGCTTTGGACAGGCCTCCTTATCCTTTTTATTTTCAAAAGCTGGAATGTTTGCCTTGTAGTTATAAAACACTTCTTCACTCTCTGTGATATATGCCATCTCAGTGGCAAGGTTATCTACAGAAGAATGTCTTGGCTTTTGAGCATCATGTCTCAATCTTGGACTTGGCCTATTGGTAAAACAAAGGAGTGAAGTCTTTATTAGATCAATTGATCATTTGACAGCACATTTCTCAGTAAAGTATTAAATTTATGCCGAGTACTTAGAAGATTTCAGAAATGTTTAGATGAAAAAATAAACTTGTAACAAAATTTCCTGTATCTATGTCAGCAGGAACAGAATCAGCGGTCGGTGCAGGGCCAAACAGTGGCAGTGAGAATTTCCTAAGAGGACAAGCTAAGGCCCACGATTTTTGGGAGTCATTCTTTAAAGTCAGTCTTATAGGAAAGTGTGGGGTGGGGGGGCGGGGAATGGAGGATAGCACCTAAATGTTGCTCAGGATGGAGCGATACTCAAACTCTTTTTACTACCCACTCCTAGCTAGACTTTCTCTTCCTTCTTCTAGACCTCTGACAGATTGGTCAGATAGCCACAGAAATGTAAGGCATCGCTCTGGTGTCTTTGCATGGAGAATTAACACCACAGTCTAGTCCATTGCCTTAGCAATTCAAGATTATCTCTAATCCATTTTCACAAAAATTCTAGACTTTGGAGGTCTATAGTGGATGTCCCTGGTACACGCATTTTTCTTTATACTGAGATGCATTCCATTTTAATGGAAGTAAAATATGTTTCATGAATTGGTACTGTAACAATATCTGCATGAAATAGCTACATACAGTACATTTCAAACATTTATTTGAATAAACAATTGAGATCAAGTGCATCTTGAAACAATCACTATCACAAGTGCATTGAAATATAACAACTAACAATCCTGAGAGACAGGTTCCCAGTAACTTTACCCCACCTAGTGGTACATCTGCAGAACCAGATCACTTGGGTGGGGGACTCGCATGTCAAGTCGTTATAAATCCATACAAATTAATTCCGGGAAATGCCACAGATATCTATCCTATTAACCATCCAGTGAATATTTGGAAACTTGCAAGACAATCAGAAATTGCATGGTAATTGCAATAAAAGAGTGCATTGTGAGATACAACTATTTTATAATGAAAAAGTGGAATGGGTATGCAATCCATTGTGAGATTTCAGTAGTTGAACTAAAGTTAGACATTTCTTTTACGTCAATCTCTCCAAATACCGTGCCTCTCTAAACGTGGTACACAGGTCAAGCTGCAACCTTGATAACATTGATAAAATGGGGCTGTAGAATAATTAGAAAAAACACATTTTGAGCGAAGATTATCACTTTCAAAATTGTTGCAATTGTTTGATTGTTTGGTGAATGAGTCCTTTTTTGGACCCATCCTGTTCAAAGGAATATCACACCACTGTGCAGCTTTGAGAAGACAGATGTTATACAAATAGAAAAATAAACTGTCAGAGTTATAACTCTGTGCCAGCTACATTTCTTGTTATTCTTCCAAAAAGCAAAAGTTAAATTATTTTCCACCATCACTCCATCCACAAAGGGTGATGGGTAGAATATGTAATTAATCTTATGGAGTTGATTAATATGATAATACAAATCTAGCCAGGTACTACATAAGAATTTACTGTTCTATACTTGTCTAATGCACCTGTTCCCTATTTGCTTGGGGCATCTCAATGTGATAATTTCTAGTTAATTGTCCGCATCTTCGTGGGTGCAGAATTGTGGAATTTGAGCTTCTAATCTTCATGTGGGCTTGGGTCCAAATACAGACTCCTACAAGCAATATGCTCAGGGCCACAGCTTCTATATTCAAACTTGTATAAATAATTTGTTAGTAAAAGCAAATGTTCTACATTTTTTCTTAATTTCCCTCTGGTACTTTGCAGAGCTGCGAGAGTGGGCTCTTGTGGTAGAATTGTAACTGCTGAGCCGGGAGACCTATGATCAATCCCACCTTCTCCAGAATAACAGATTGCTTAAAAGTATCTATCCTAGCTGAGAAGGCACAGTGGTACTGTCCCAACTCTGGGTTTGTAGGTCTGGGTTCAAGTGCCCTCAAAGTGTGCTTCAACATGTCTGAACAGTTTGATTAAAAACTGAGGGGGAAGACAGCTGACTGGTCATTAGGACATAAGCAATGTGACTTTACAGCCGCATTTGGGGAGCTGTGTTGGTTGAATGGGAAAATGTCACCTCTGGCATTTTATTTCAGGAAAATGTGGATTTTTAGGCACATACTGCAACGAAATTGGTATCAATCAAGTGTCCTGTTGCTCTTGTACAGCATATTAGAATGCCTGTTGTGCTGTTGCCTTTATTTCAGTTGCACACATTAAATATGTTAGCTTACTATTGTGGGATAAAATATTTTTATTAAGTTATTTACCAATCAGGTGTGGATGGTGGAGAGCGTGAAGGTAGACTTCTGGTTTCCAGCTGTTCAAGTGATACAGACTTTCTTAACCTTGGATTCCAGACCATGCCACCAATGACACGATGACAGAATTGATTGTTAATAGCCCTATGGCAAACAAAGATATAAATAAATGCTGGAGACTCAAAACTTATTCCCTCTTTTTTAAATAACAAGTTTAGTGTAAAACCATCACAACCTCATCACAAAAAACCTTGAATCCTCTACTTTCACAAACTCCAAGTCCTATTTACAATTTCTAATTCCTGTCCAAAGTCCTTGGATATTTCTTTTTTAAAAGAACGTAAGTGTGTTCCCTTCATTACAGAACTTCATGTGTATATCCCTCAATCAGGTTTCTGATTCTGTCACAGTACCAAAACAGCTGACACTTGATATGACTGTGATGAAGGAAAACTATCCCTCCTTGTTTTGCTTGCAACTTTTGACATAGTTAATCACATAACCCTCTTCTGCAAAAACCTCTCTGCCATTGTCCAGCTAAGTGTGACTGCATTTGAACTTCTAAACATCGAGAGAGAATCACCAGCAATGCCTTTTCATCCCACACCCAACTTTTACTTCTGGTGTTCCAAAAGAACCATCTTAACCTCCCAAATTTGCATCTAAATGCTGCCCCTTCAGGCTTCATCTGAAAACACAGCAGTTTCCATATATGTGCTGATCAAACCAACTCTATCTATGTCGCTTGGCCCCTCTAAATCAGCAGACTACCTGTCCAATATAAAGTGCAGGAGCAGAAATTCACTTTAATTAAATATTATTAATTCATCACTCTTGGTCATCACCACAAACTCTGCTCCATGGCCACTGACTCTGTAACACTTCCTGTAAATTGGAGGTTTATCCAGGGTGTTCACAAGCTGAGTGTTGAATTTCTAACCACAACTTCATACAGGTCACCAATTTCCACATCTCTACCATTGTTTTACCTTGTATCTTAGGAAGGTGATATTGGCCTCAGAGGGAGTACAATGTAGGCTTGCAAAGAATCATACCTGGATTTCAGGGGTTATGTAATGAGATAAGATTATCAAATTAGGCCTGTCTTCTCTAGAATTCAGAAGGCTAAGGGGTGATCTGATCAAAGTCTTCAAGATATTAACAGGAAAAGACAGCGTAGATAAAAATACACTATTTCCACTGGTCAGGGATTCTAGAACTAGGGGGCCTATTTAAAAAAAAACTGGGGTCAGGCTACTCAGGAGACGTTAGGAGCTCTTTTCCAGAAACGTCAGTTGATGCTACATCAGTTGTCCATTTTAAATTTAAGATAGGTGAATTTTTGTTACGTTAAAAGGTATTAAGAAATATGGGCCAAAGGCAGGTATATGGAGTTAGGCCAGAGATCAGCCATGATCTCACTGAATGGCGTAACAGGCTCAAGAAGATGAATGGACAATACCTATTCCTGTGTTCTCTGCCTCACCTCCCTCTTTCTGAAACTCTGCTTCACACCTTTGTTATCTCTGGATATGATCACTCTGATGTAATTCTAGCCAGCATACTTCATTCTACCATCAATAAACTTGGTTAAAGCACTGCTTCCACATCTGAACTAAATATCTCTGCCCTTATGTTTCTTTTCATGTATTTTATGTCTCCACAAATTTGCCGTGAATTAAAACGCAACGTATTTGAAATGAAATAATTTGAACAATAAATTTATTAATATCCAAGTATATCTACATCGAAAACCTGTTTAAAAAATACCGCAGAGGTAAATCTTTGTTCGAGTCTTAATTTTGCATTTTGTTGCTGTGCAATCAAGATGAATGCATGAACTAGGACCAAAAAGTTAGTGAAAATAGGGGAAAGATTACAAGTATTAGTCGTCAGTGTTTCTTCCTTTCCCATGTGTTAGCTAAAGTCCATTCACACTCGACAATATCCAGAATGGACTGTGCTCCATATATAAAAGGGTGATCATGGGAGTTAAGAAGTCCACTAATTCTAAAACAGTTTAACAAATTCAGCTTTGTACGTCATTGCAGATACAGAATGTTACATGGATAAATGCACATCTCTGCAAACAGTTAAAGATTATTTCTTATAAAAATTATGAATGCAAACAAACCTGTTCTGGTTTCTGTGGCCTAGTGTAAAATAGTTTGAGAGTATTTTTTTCTCTCGAGGTAGTGGCTTCTTTGCTTGAAAGAACGTGTGATGGTCTACACATGATTTCCAAAGAACTTTACATGCTCTATAATTAAGCATATTAAATCCAATAACACTCTCTTGAGATTCATTCTGTCAATTTAATGAATAGATTAGCAAAGTTAGACATCTTCAATTATGGTTGTAGAAAGTTGTGTTGAACCAAAAATATTGCTAAAAGAACATCTCAACCACCTTTCTCTTGTTAGAATTCACACAATTTTCCACGTGACACATATTGGATTATCTTGTACTACATTAAGTTTTGATAATTGTCTGGCTATGGATTATGTTCTTAAAATTCAGGCTGCCTTTTCGTAGATATCTGGAACCAGTCATGAATCTCTGAAGGCAACTAACATCTTACCATTTCTAAGAAATGATCATTAAACAGTAAACAATGTTTGCAGAGATAGAGACTGGATATGACAACCGCCCCATCTAATATTCAGTTTCCTCACTCTTCACTTAAAAATTCCAGCTATCCACCAGTGAGTGAAAAGTTAATCTCACCCTAGTGCTACAAAATGTCAGGACTATTTTGTCACATTGTGGTCATATGTTTGTTTCACCTTCCAATGTTGCACTGTTACAGAAGATCTTTCCCATGATGGTACACTCCAGCATGCTTAGGTTGTGAAAGCCTCATATCATTCAGCACGAGCAAAGTGCATGCTGTTAAACCCACCCCTACCCAGGCAGTACTGATTACCATATATCAATCTCTTAGATGGCACAACTGCTGCATATTTTCAGTTTTACAATTCAGAAAGGATAAAGTATATAAAAGATAATTATATGGGAATACATATTTTATATATAGTAAATAAAAGCTGCAAATTTATTACACAAAAGCACCAGCAAAAATTGTCAAATACCAACATGTATAAATGTAAACTGGCATTCACTCACTGCAATTGCTGATCCTGTTATGGTTACCTATACGGTATGAACTTCCCAAATACTATAAAGCAGTATACACTCCAATTTGCACTGTACATGAGATCTGCTACATAACTGCATCTATTGATTACAACATAAATGCCTTTTCAGTGTAGAGTACTTACAGATTTTTCCCTTAACTGAATGAAGAAACGTTTCCTCTTGAAAGAAATCTTTGTTATATTTACCCTGAAAGAAGAACATTCTAAATATACCGCTACTAAAAAAAAAATCTGGAGTTGTGCATTATTAAAACTAACGGTTTTAAGTGGCAAAACTGCATAAAACATACAATAAAATGTTTAGAACACTTCAGGGGAAAAGTTTTTAAATAGGGTCAATCTTGACTTCATGCAATTGTGTAAAAAGGATGATATTGAGTCATGAGTCCATATTACTACACTCCTGCTTTTATTGTGCAATAATTACACTAAAAATATTCAGGAAAAATAAAAATCTGACAACGGCTATAAGATTTACACTATTGACAATTTTATAATAGGTCTGAGAAATCTATTGTTTGAGGAGGTAACAAGCAGGGTAGATAAAAGGGAACGAGTAGATACAATACATTTTGATTTTCAAGGTGGCATTTGATAAGATACTACACATAAGGCTCCTCAATTAGTGATGAGCCATAGTGCTGGGGACAGTGCATTAGCATAGACAGAAGACTGGCTAACTAATAGAAGACAGGGTTGGGATAAGGAAGCATTTTCACAACAGCAACTTGTAATGAATGGAGTGCCACATGGATCAGTGATGTGGCCACTATTTTTTACAATGTATATTAGTGACGCAAGAGAATATACTCTAGCTATTTTGCAGATGTCACAAGAACAGGCAGGAAGGCAAATACTGAGGATGACAAAATCAACAGAGGATTATAAACGGATGAAAGGAGTAGGCAAAAGCATGGTAGATGGAAGATAATGGAATAGTAGGAAAATGTGAGATTGTGCACTGTGGCAGGAAGTACAGGACAGTGATTATTTAAGGAGGGAGACACAGAAAGAGAGAGACAGACAGAGAGAGAAAAAGAGAGAGAGAGCGCGAGCGAGAGAGACACACAGACACACACAGCAAGAGAGAGAGAGAGACAGAGAGAGAGACACACAGACACACACAGCAAGAGAGAGAGAGACAGAGAGAGAGACACACAGACACACACAGCAAGAGAGAGAGAGAGACAGAGAGAGAGACACACA
>NC_063333.1:64743032-64763269 GCF_021869965.1 Rhincodon typus | reverse complement strand
ACACACACACACACACAGCGAGAGAGAGAGACACACACACAGCAAGAGAGAGAGACAGAGAGACCCATACAGCAAGAGAGAGAGAGAGACACACACAGCGAGGGAAAGAGACAGCGAGAGAGAGAGACACAGAGACACAGCAGCAACCTGCAGCACAGTATGATTTGGTGTTCCTCGTGCATAAGGAGTTGGCATCCCAGTTCAGCATATAGTAGCAAAGGCAAATTGAAGTAAAGGCCGATATTCAAAGGGAATGGAGCAAAGTAGCAACGTCTTTCGCAAGCTACAGAAGGCACTAAATCAGACCACACCTAAATTACAGTGAATAGTTTTGGTTCCCTCATCTATAAGATAAACTGGCTTTGGAGGCAGTCTAAAGAAGTCACTCGAAGATCCCAAGTATGAGGCGATTTGCTTATGAGGGGAGATTGAGTCGTTTGGAGGTTTAGTTAAATGAGACGCACTGTTATTGTGCAAGACTCTCAAGATTTAGCAACAAAAATTGGGTATGGCATTTACATGGGAACGGGAGAGGCCAGTTGTTTCATCAATTCATTTTGGAGCATACTGGAGGAAGCGATTTGCAATAGGTTTTTTTAAGAATGGATGTTTTCCTCCCGCGTGAGAAATATCACTATTAAATGGAAAATAATTGCTTTTAAATGCAAAAGCCAACTGTCTGCAGGTCTCTTCTCCCCCCACCACCATCTCACAAAGCAAAGATATTGTACATTCTCTTAGAGTGGCCTGAAAATACTCCTTTCAAGAAAGTACTGAATGCAGAAGAATAAATAAATGTCTGAAACTTTAGGAATATGCGTACCACACCGTGTCAAGTAACACAAGCCAAATAACTCAATCATTACCAGGGATAAAAACTGATTCGAGCCATATTTCGATAGACACGTAGTCCTTCAGAGGATATCCCAATCTTTATCTCTAAATTGCCTTGATCCTAAAATAAATAAATCAGTAACTCACAACAGTATGCCCAGGTCTGTAAGAAGGCAAATGAAGACAATATATTGAGTACATACTTCAATAAGAATTGAAAAGATTTGAGCGCAGCATACCGTTTTCATGAGGAAGTCAATTTCTTCGACAGGATCACACTTGACAAGGCGGTTTGCTTTAAATTGGTTCAGGATTTTTTAAAGTTATAGCGGGGATAGGGGAGTGTAATTTGGTGTGAGCCAGGATACAGCAGAACAAAATTGGATAAATTAGAGATTATAGAGGGTGAAGGATGGAAGATTAGTCAGGAGAGCATTGGAATAGTCATGTCTGATGGTGACACAGTTATGAATGAATGCTTCAGCCGATGGGTTGAAAAAAGGCAATTATGGCCAATATCACAGAGGTGAAATTAGATAGTCATTAAGAACAAACACAACCGATCAATAACAGCATACATAATGCTCATTTGTGCAATAAGTAACCTCGTTAACACCAATCGGCCTATCTCCCGCTTCTCTATCTATGCTTTGTCAATTTCCAAGAAAGTGACAACCCCAATAGGATGGGACAATGCTATGGTCTGGTTTACTTGGTTGATAACTGTCTTTTGATAAAGTCCTACACGAGAGGCTGTTAATTTATCCCAACACTGTGGATTCAGGTTAAACCATGGAAATTGATAAGAAAGTGGTAAAGCAGCAGGAAATGAGGTACGATTACAGTGCAGCAACAAAAAGTGGGAGGAAATACTGAATGAGGTGGCTCAGTACTGATACAATTACTGTTTCTGATGTACATATAAATTACTTGCATTCATTAACACAGTGCCAGGTAGCCATATTTGCAGATGATATTATATTAGGAAGGTCGGTGCAATCAGAGGAGAAAGTTCAGAAATTAAAGAATGGTTTGGACAAATGTTAATTCTATAGAATAATGGCAGATAAAATTTGATGTTGCCAAGTATAAAAATAAGAAGGATAAATAGATTATATACAACCAGAAGTGTTAAGATAGCTATGAAGCTAAAGCAAACTTAGGATATTCAACATTCATAATTAATGTGGAGAACCAATCAGCAAGCAATAACAAAACATTGAATTAAACAGCTACAATGGCAAATTCCAAGTCACAAGAGGTAACAATCAAAATACTGTGATCAACTCACATCTTAAAAATTGTATCCAGTTCTGATAGTCAAGAACTGAGAGAGATAGTCAAGCTTCTAGGAAGTGAAGACAAAATCAGGTGACCTGAGATAGGAACAATCACTGGTGAATCTAGGACTCTAGTCTATACAGGAGTACTTCAAACATGACCATGGTAATTTACCACTGTATTCGTCATCCTCCTCTGAATCATGTACAGGCGGATTCTCTCAAGATAGATATTCTCAAGCAGGTCGAGGGATCTCTACTGTCTGCAGGGCTCCATTTGCCTTGATGTGCACGGGAGCACATTTCCTGGTTCTCTCAAGTCAATTAAACATACTGAATGCAGAATAGAGAAGCTTTCTGTTTTTTCTAACTTTTAAAATTCATCATCTTCATGAACAAAATACCAAATAGTTTTGTGAAAAGATGGTAGAACTAAATCAAACCACTCTTCCACAATTTGGATTTGCAGGAAACAGTCTCTTTATTAGCTTTAAAGATAAAGGACCAAATCTAATTATGTATTTTTTTTTTTTTAAAAAGGTTTTGTTATGCCAGACTGCTGCAAAGAATGATGAACATAAAATTGAGGGCTCATCCCAAAAAGCAGCATCCATACCGTGGAAGTTACCTAAATGAGAAGAAAACTACCTTTAGGATCGATGTCAATGCAAAGTGCTGGCCATGTTCGGCACGTCTAACAGCATCTGAGGAAAGAGAAACAGAGTTAACATTTTGAGTCTGAAATGGCTTTTCTTTGGAACTGAAGTAAGTTTCCAAACAAAAGACATATTGAATTCGAAATGTTAACTCTGCTTCCCTCTTCACAGGTGCTGCCAGACCCGCTAAGCTTTTTCCCAATGCTTCATTTTATTTGAGATTGCCAATATTTTGCTTTTACTTTTAATGTCATTTATTACAGATCAAATATCGAAACAGGCAAGCTTTATGCACAACTTCATTGCTGAAATTGAATTTATTCCTCCTTTTGGTGAAATATTGCATTTATAATATTAGTCAGTCCCACCATTCATACAGGGAATAAATCTTCTAAACAATGTCATCAAACTTACACTGTTGGATCTCCTAACGTAATGTTGAAGCATGGTTGCCTTGTTATTAATTTCATCCATATCTTTAAGGTTACTGGTCTAAGGTATTCTGGCATGGTTTTTTAGAAAAATAATTTTCTAAAAGACAAACCACAACAGAAAAATACCTCACAAATTGACAAATAGCAGGCTAATTCTTCTGTCTAATGCTGGTGAAACATTGTGTAGGGAAATGAGACAGATCTAGCAACAGGATGGGAAACTCAAAACTGCATTCTAATTAAGTTCTGTAACATGGCTTCTGGTTTATTTGTGAAGAGGCCAGAAATTGAAAGCTAATATATGTGCAATCGTCAGCTGGAAAACTGCAAAATTGCCCCCAAATAATTTTAAACAATCAAATCGAATTGGAATAAATATCAATTATAAAATTGATTATTTGCAGTGACAGGCTTACCCTTGCATTGTGCAATTCCACGCCATAAAATTCAAGGGTTTTTGCTCTACTTAGGTAACCAAGTTCTGCTTCTGATTGTTTAAGACCTCTAGAAAATTAATTTAAAAAAAAACAAGTTTGCCATGGGAACAATAGAAAAGAATTGCACTATTGTTCTAAAATGTCGCAGCATTTTAGATAATACTAAATTAAATTTACTGTGTCAAAGATTTATATGCAGAACTATGTTAAACAGGTTAATGAAGACCGAGGCTGCAAATAGATCTAAACAGCAACACAGAAAACTTTCCAAGAACTTTTTACTGAGTTTCAGTTGATTAATTACTAAACACAATTTGAGGAGATTATATCCAACAGCTCTTAAGCCACGGAAGACATTATAATGGTAGTGCTGACATTACTGTAACAACTGAACAGATAAAATGGATGCAAAATGAAATTAAGTAATTATTGAGTTACAACTGCATAAAATTCTTAAATAAACAAAAACTAATTAGAAAGCAGCTAGTTTATTTTTACTTTAGTCCCTTAATGAAAGCAATTTGGTTCTACCTGTGTTGTTTGTGCAAGGACATCACAGTGGTTTGAAATTCTTGGTTTTTATCAAGTACAAAATGGAAGTTTTCAATATAGCCAGGACGATGCTCAGAAGGATTGTATTCTCCAAGTTCAGCTGTAAGATTTAATTCATCATTAATGCTAATAGTTACCATTCCATCACTCCCTTCATTTTTTAAGCAAACAGTCTAGGTTTTCTTGACATATTTAATTCGTTTTAAGTGACTATTGCAATTGGAAAATTGAAGCTGAAAGTTACCTTTACTAGGATTTTTCACAGTTTCAATAGTACCTCTGCTTTTGTGAATTATATTCAGTTTGCACTATGCAATTTTGCATTAAACTGTAAATAATATTTAGCTTCAGATGAAATCAAATTCACCAAAAAAATGTGATATCACTTTTAAAAATGAAATTTTTCTTGATTTTTCTTAATGTATTGCTATTCCTATCCTAATACAACAACAGAAATTCTATTGATCTTGCCTGACACCTTCCAACTTTGTTTATTAAATTATGGCTCTAATATTAGTACTTTCTAAAATTATGTAAACATCGGAAAAGTAGATCATTCAGCCCCTTGAACCTGCTCAGCCATTTCTAGATCAGAGCGAATCATCAACCTCAAAACCATTTTCATGTGCCATCCCTTGATGCCGTTAGTACTTCAAAATCTATCAATCCCATCTTGAACATAATTACTGTTTGAGCTTTCACAAGACCATAATACACAAGCACAGAAACAGGCCATTCAGGCCATCAAGTCTGCTCTGCTATTCAGTGTTATCATAGCTGGTCTGATAATTTTCAACTCCACTTTCCTTTTTTTTGTATTAACTCTTAATTCCCTTACTGATTAAAAATTTGGCTATCTCAGCCTTGAATATACTTAAATGGCCCATCTGCAACAGTTCTCTGCTGTAAAGAATTCCTCAAATTCATTATTCATAAATAAGAAACTCCTCCCCAACTCAATCTTAAATGAGGCAACCCTACATTCGGAAATTATGTCCTCTGGTCCTGGACACTCCCTCAAGGGGAAACACCCTTTCCACATCTATCCACAAGTCCCCTAAGAATCTTGTATGTTTCAATAAAGTTGCCTTTCATTCTTATTCGAATGAGTACATGCCCAATTTACGCAAATTCTCCTCTTAAGACTATTCCTCCATACCTGGTATCAGCGAAGTAAACCTTCTCTGGACTGCCTCCAATACCAGTGTATCTTTCTTTGAATAAGGGAGCCAAAACTGTTCATAGTATTCAGCCATGGTCTGACTCGTGCCTGGAGTAGTTTTAGCAAAGATTTTACATGCCATTCCTATTGAAGTAAAGGCTAACATTTCATTTGTCTTCCTATTACCACCTGAACCTGGATGCTAACTTTCTGTGATTCATAAACAAAGATTTCCAAATACTTCTGTTCCATAGCTTGCTGCAGTTTTTGTCCATTTAAATAATATTCAGCTATAGTCTTCCAACCAGACTGCATAATCTCACATTTCTCCACATCATTCTTCCTGCCAAGCTTTTGCCCACTTGCCGGCCATGTCGATATCCCTCTGCAGATTTTGTTATCCTTACTGCTTGCTTTCCCACCAATTTTTGTGTCATCCACAATCTTGATTACAGTATCTTCATTTTCCTCATCCAATACACAATTCAGAAGTTTTACTTCACTTGAAGTGAAGAAAGTTCCCCTCTTTTCAGTCCTAAATAGTTTTGACCCTTATCCTGAGACCGTGTCCCTGAAATCAGGGCAAATGTGCTTTCTGCAACTATGCTATCTAACACTAAAAATATTCTTAGTGTCAATGGAGATCAACTTTCATTCTTCTAAACTCTGGAGAATACAGGGCACCTCCTCAATCTCTCTTCAAAAGGCAGTTCTGTCATCCCATGAATTAGTGTGATGAAGCTCCACTGTACTGCTTCATAGAAATTATGCCCTTTCTTAGGGAAGTTGCATACAATACTTCAAATTAGGTTTCTATGCAATTGAAGCAAGACAGTCTTATTCCTCTACTAAACACCTCTTTCAATGGAAGGCCAAAGTACCATTAGTCTTCCTAACTGCTTGCTGAACCTGCACACTAGCTCTCAGTGACTTATACATAAGGACGCACGTTCTTTTGGACATGAACACATCCTACTAAAATCTCTCACCATTTAACAATATTCTGTAACTCTGTTCCTCCTGTTAAAGTAAATAACTTCACACCTAGCCACACTATATTTCATCTGCCATGTTTTCTAATGCTTTTAGTATCCACGTTCTTAAATGTTTGGCTAAATCATTGATTTGCTTTTTTTTTCACAGCACTGGTGATCAGACTACTCGCATTTCCCCCTTTAGCACACTGCTGAACATTTTGGTGAATAATCTGCCACTGCACATTCTTTAGTATCTGCCCTATGCACTGCTAAATTACTACTAATCTCCCATCAACATTGTGCCTATCTAATTTTTCTTATTATCATTGTGACGCAGTTGATGGCTCATTCATATATCTGACTCCAAGATTCGCCAGAACTATTTCCTCTCATCAACTGTTGCTTACTTATTAATGAATATTTCCAATCATTTGAATATATCTAGGTCTTAACTGAATTTTGTTCTACATTGGTCAAATTCTTGTAGCATTCACAACTCCTAATTGTTCTGTAGTGTTTTGGAGCCCATTGTGATTTCTGATTATTTCAAACAGACAACATGCATACAAATCGTTGCTGAAAGGCACAACATTTTTTGAAATCAGGAGGTCTGTTTTAAATGGATAAGCATGAGCTAAGTATTTGCACAACATACCCTGCTAGCCGTTCTACCTGGGGACTGTTTTAGGGTATGACAATGGTAGTTTTGTTCTAAAAAGTTTATAATTTACAGATTTGAAAGTTCAAGGAAGCTCTTGACGAATAATTAAACTGGCATATTGAAACACTTTGAAGAAAACACTATGTACATTGATAATCAAATCCCAAAACCATAGTGAAGGTATTGAAAATATTATACGTTATATTTTCACCACTTACACTGGACTGCATAGGAAGCAAGTAAGGCTGCTTTATTGTGAGGACAAGGTAACCTGGAAAACACAAACTTGGAGATTATATTGTCAGAGTAATGTGATAACCTATAGTTAATCACATATGCATTAAATATAAATTGTGAAATACACCACACTAATCAAGTTTATAATAGATTCTTAACAAGTACTTTTCATTATTATGTAGTTGCACTATTACACACTCAAGCAAGTCTTTTGCAACATCCTTGTGCATCTGTACATTTTTCAAATTAATTGAAATAAATGAAATTGTAATTACAGGACTTTATGCAAAAAATATTCTTAAGCTGTTCATTATTAAAAACTTCAGAAAAATCATTCATCAGAAGTTACTTCAAAAACCAACAATATCTGCATCTGTCGGTCGCCTAATTAAGCTTAGCCTTGGGCCTTAAGTCTGGAAGTTGAAGAAATTGAAAACCCCATGATGGCACAATAAGAAAGGATATAGAATGGTTCCTCTGTTTTAGGCTCACCACCTGGCATTTAGGCTCAGTGCAAGGAATCACTGACTTAAACACAAGGACTGGTACAAGCAAGGTATACTGCAATCAAGTAGCTGAATCAAAGCTCATGCTACAAGGTTCTGCCACACAAATACTGTACCACAAGTGGTTTCAAAATGATTTGGGAGAGCTGGGAACCTCCAATCATAAGCACTGTCTGTCTCTAGGATACCTGACCAACACAGAGGTTAGAGGATCCCAACATATGAACACACAATTAGAAGAAATAAGGAGTTGGAAGAGACTATTTAATTCTGATCATGCTCCATTGATCAAGATCATTGCTGATTGTTACTTCAACACTATCTCCATTTCCATTAGTACCCGAACATCCATTGCCTTCTATCTTTAATATACTCAAGGACTAACAACATTCTCAGCTCTCAGGGTAGACAATTCCAAAGTTTCACATCCCTTTCAGTTAATTTGAATTCTCAGTCCTAAATTATCGACCCCTTGTTCTGAAACTATGACCCCATACTCGATTCCCCAGAAAGGGAACCGTTTTCTCATCAACTTTTGGAATACTGTGTGCAGTTCTGGTCACCCTGCTATAGGATGGATGTTGATTTACAAGGATGTTGCCAGGTTTGGAGGGTTTGAGCTACAGAGAGAGGCTGAATAGGCTGGGGTTATTTTCCCAGGAGCATCAAAGGCTGAGGGGTGACCTTATAAAGGTTTGTAAAATCATGAGGGGCAAGGATAGGGTGAATAGACAAAGGGTTTTCCCTGGGGTGAGGGAGTCCAAATCTCGAAGGCATAGGTTTAAGGTGAGAAGGGAAAGATTTAAAAGGGACCGAAGGGGCAACATAGAAGGGGAGTCATAATGGACTCAAAATGTTAATTCTGAGTCTCTCTTCACAGATGCCACCAGATCTGCTGAGTTTCTCTAGCATTCTTCTGTGCTTGTTTTACATTTCCAGCATTTATAGTAGTTTGTTTTTACATGATGCTTGATCAGTAGGAATGAGGTGCAGTAAAAGATTAATCCTGATTAGTGTATTGTGAAAAATAATTAGCAAGACAGTAAATCAAGTCTACTTACACCTTCTGCAAATATTCATCTGCATTATTGCTCCTACCTTTTGGAACTAACCCTGATCCTAACCCTACCTCAATCCTACGTAACAACGTCGAATTTTTTAACTCAAATCTCTGGCGTTTGATGTCATATCAATGGGAGACCATTTGTACTTAATATACATTTTATAGATTTTACAAATAAAAAATGCATGAATAAACTTGGAAGCACTATTTGCAAGATGTTGTTACCGATATAGAATGAACTATAAACATTTTGATGATATCTTATATATCGAATCAGAAAAAGATTACACACTTCATGTTCTGATATAATTGACCTGAAACCTCACTAAATGACACCAGATCAGTGTGCGCAGGAGACAATTTCAAAGTTAGTGGATGACAAAACTCAGAAGCATTATAAACTGCAAGGAGGACTGTGTAGAACTTCGAAAGGACACTGAAATGTTGGCAGATGAAGTTCAATGCAGGGAAGTATGAGGAGATGCACTTTGGTACAGAGAGACAGCATAAAATAAAGAGTACCATTCTAAAGTACGTGCAGGAGCAGACAAACATGGGTATATACATACTTAAGTAATTAAAGGTGGCAGGACCAGTAAAGAGAGCTGTTAATAAAGCATTCAGTATTCTTGACTCTACAATCATGGACACAGACTACCACAGCAGGGAGGTTATGATGAACTTCTTTATGACACTTTTTACACCACAGTTGAAATATTGTATGCAGTTTGGTGACATGCTATAGAAAGGATGTGATTTCATTGGAGAGAGCCTAGAAGAGGTTTACAAGAATAGTTTCAGGGATGAGACTCCAGTTATGAGGAAAGATTGGAGAACTTAGGGGCATTTAAACGTCTATTAGATAGGCATATGGATGATAGTATAAGGTAGGGGTGGAGGTTAGATAGACCTTAGGATTAGGGTAAAAGTTCGGCACAACATCGTGGGCCGAAGGGCCTGTACTGTACTGTACTGTTCTATGTTCTATTAACTTGAGATTGTATTCCTGGAAGAAGAGGCCGCTAAAAAAAGATCAGAGAGAAGTATTCAAAATCACGATGGTTTGGACAGAGTGGATAGGGAGAAACTGTTCTCACTCATCAGATTAAAACTGTGTCCTCTGGTCCTCAAAAGAACCAAAATGCAGGATGAGAAGAAGTTTTTTCACACAATGAGTAATTAGGGTACAGAATGTACTGCTTGGAAGTATGGTGGAGGCAGGTTCAATTTAGGCATTCAATAAGGCATTGGATAATTAATTAAATAGAAATAATACGCTGCATTAAGTGGGAAAGGCAGAAAATTGGGAAAAAAGCTGAAATACTCAGAGCCACTGCAGATATGATGGACTGAATGATTTCCTTCTGCACCATAACATTTCTGTGATTCTATGAATTCAGAAAAACTGCAATCACTAAGAAAATAGTACTGAGGAAATTGTTAGAGCTATAAGATAGAAAACACCAGTCGTTTAGTGAAAAAGGGTCTTGAATCTTTGGAATTCTATATCCCAGAGGACTACGGATGCTCAGTCATTGAGTATGTTTAGAGGTTGACAGATACTTATATACCAGTGATGTAAAGGGATATGGAGACGAGAGAAAAGTGCATTGAAGTGAATGATCTGCCATGACTGTACTAAATAACAAAGCAAGCTCAATGGATTACTCTTGCTCTTATGTGCCAAAGATCTTATTGTATCGTGAAGCAGACTTGAGGGGCCAAGTCTTCTCCTGCTCCGATACCCAGAGAAACATGAATAATTAAGATAGAAAACCTTCCCAGGAAACTGAAGCAAAAGTTAAGGTATTGACAGTCTTAGACATCATAAGATTAAAATGGGTTATGGGAAAAGCAGCATGTGAGAAGAAACAAGAAACCTTTTTGAAGGTAGTTTTTGCAATATATTTGAAACCAGCAGAAATATTGATGCCAGAAAACATCAATGTCTCCCAGTGGTCACATAACTTGTAAAATAAGAATTAGTTCACAGGTTTGAAACCTACTTTAGAAATTTCAGTACAACAATTAGGCCGACATTTTTAAAAATTCATTCACAGGGCATGGACATCACTTCCCTGGCGAGTATTTATTACCCAGAGGGCAGTTAAGAGTCAACCACATTGCTGTGGGTCTGGAGTCACACGCAGGCCAGACCAGGTAAGGATGGCAGTTTCCTTCCCCAAAAGACATTATTGAACCAGATGGGTTTTTGCAACAATCAACAATGGTTTCATCTTCATCGTTGAACTCTTAATTCCAGATTTTTATTCGATTCAGATTCCATCATCTGTTGTGGCAGGATTCGCACCCGGGTCCCCAGAACAATACCTGGGTCTCTGGATTAACAGTCCAGTGATAATACCATTAGGACATCGCCTCCCCCGTTTCAATACAGCATTATGGAGGGTGCTGCAGTGTTAATGATGCCATTTTTCTCCAATAATATATTAAAAATGCCTACCAGCTTGTTCACATCACCAAAGAGGATATCGTAGCACAACTCAGGGTAGGGAAAATCTCGTGAACTAAACAACATATTTTCTTTACCGCTATTATCAAAGGAGTAATTGCCTCACAACTACATATGGCAGGTTGTGTAAAGGGGGAGGCGATGTCCTAGTGGTATTATCACTGGACTTAATCCAGAGACCCAGGTATTGTTCTGGCGACCCAGGTACGAATCCTGCCACAACAGATGGTGGAATCTAAGTCAAAAATCTGGAATTAAGAGTCCAACAATGAAGATGCTTGCAATTTGTGTGGCACATGAAGCAGCGCTGCATTTACCCCTTGCAACACAACCACTCCTTCCACACCCCTGCCCATCCTCCCAAATCTAGGGCATTTCCTCTTTTTTATTCGTTTATTAAAAAATGCACAAAATAGTTGAGTTTTTGTACTGTTTCCCAATATTGGTGATTAGAGCTGTAATTTAGTAACACATATGCACAAGTAAACTTTTATAGAAATCTCATTATGCCAATAATGTAAATATGCTATCCTGGGTCTTTTTTTGTTCTTTCATCGGATGTTGACATTGCAAGCTTTTGTTGTCCATCTCTAACTACTCTTGAATGGAGTGATTGCTAGATCACTTCAGATGGCAGCTATGAGTCGACCACAGATTGCTTTGGATCTAAAGTCACATTAGACCAAACCAGGTAAGGCGGCAGACTTCCTGGATGTTAGTTTGGTTAGACTAACTTTAGCATCAAAATTATTGATTTCCTTCCTTACAGCATATTAGTGTGGTTAGATTAGCTTTAATACCAGAAATGTTAATTGAAGTTAAATTTAACCAGGTGCGATGATGGGATTCAAAACTTTTTCCAGGGCTTCTTAATTACTACTTCAGTGGCATTACTACTAGATCACCATCTGCTCAGTACAATGAATAGAATCAGGATTTAAGATCATATTCAATCTAACAACTTCTTCACTCATAGTAGATGTACCAATCAATAACATGCAATCAAACTATTCTTGCTTATTATTGAAAATAGAAATTTTATTGAAAGGAATCAACGCAGGTTGAAAAACTTATAATCTGTTCATTATAGGTAAAAGAATGCATGCTGCACACAAAACAATATTTACCTTCCATCAATAAAGTCCTTCTTCAGTTGTAAAAAATATAAGTGTCTGAAAAATAGATGATAATGCTAAATATCAGCGCATAATCTAATTATAGATGTTGCTTGAAAACAGAGGATTCCAATGTGTATCAGCATTCAGATCTACAAGTTTGAATGGAATACTTTGCAAGAACATCATTCTGGAACAAATTTACTAACAGTCACAAGCGTATAGAGTTCTGAACTTACATTGCATTTCATCTAAAACTTTGTTGCCTCTTAGGCCACAAATGACTGAAACAAATGATTTAGAAGCAGTTTCTACTTGCTAAAATGATGTAAATGACTGCAATTTTTAACCCAACATTTTCATTTGGACCAATAATGCTCCTACTAACAATAATTCAGCTAAGAACTCAATCTATGACATATCCTGTTCCATCATAAAAGATCAGATCGGAGCTCAGGTTTTCCATTTTAAAGGCCAGTCTGTTTTCATTTCACACAGTAACTGGATCTTAGAAACATATCAACATATTTTCTAAGAGTCAAACTCTTGTGGCATTGTTCACAGGGAGGTAACACCAAGAATCAGATAAAAGTCCCAAGTAAATTCTTCAAAGAAACAAATGAATGGACATTGCATGGACAAAGCTCAGGACATATCAGATCATTCCTGGGGAAAGTACAGACAGAACAAAACCAAATCCTGAGAAATCTGACAAAAGTTAGATGACTGAGCACCAAAGCCAATATGTTTCTAGCTGGAAATGGGTATAACTATGGGTAACCTTAATTTTCTTTTGCAGGTATCTTTATATGATTTCTGTGATCCAAACTGTATTTCACTGTCTCACTGTCTCAATAAAAGTGTTATTGGATTGTAAGTGGAATGATGAACTTTTTCCTACGGTAGGGGAGTCCAAAACTAGGCGGCACAGGTTTAAGGTGAGAGGGGAAAGATTTAGAAGGAACCCAAGGAGCAACTTTTTCATGGAGAGGATGGTGCACGTTTGGAATGAGCTGCCGGAGGTGGAGGAGGAGGTGGACGTGTACACAATTACAAGGCATCTGGATGGTACGTGTAGAAAGGATTGAGAGGCCTATGGGCCAAATGCTGGCAAATAGGACTAGATCAGTTTAGGCAATCTGGCTGGCACAGAGGAGTTGGACTAAAGGGTCTGTTTGTGTGCTAATATAACTTTATGACTCTATCACTGAAAGAAAAGTCGAAAGATTTGATTGCTGTATTTTCTGTATTTTAATTTACTGTATTATTTTGCTGTATAAACAGGCAGCACAGTGGTTAGCACTGTTAACTCTCAGCGTCAGAGAGCCAGGTTCAATCCCAGTCTTGGGTGCCTGTGGAATTTGCATGTTCTCCCTGTATCTGCACAGGTTTCCACTAGGTGCTCCGGTTTCCGCCCACAGTCCAAAGATATGCAGGTTAAGTAGATTGGTCATGTTGAACTACCCTGTGGTGTTCAGGGATGTGCAGGCTAGGTGGATTAGCCATGATAAATGCGAAGTTACGGGAATAGGGTGGAGCCTCTGGGTTGGGTTGGATGCCCAATTGGCCTGTTTTAGAACTGTAGAGATTGCATGATTCTTCAGAATGGAAATGTGACCGGCCGAAAACGCAACAGTTGAAGTAACGTGCCGACAGCAAGAGAGGACAAAACCTGGTCGGCACCTTTTAGGAGTCAAAGGCAAGTCAGCTATCCCCCATTTTCATACCACTACTAATCTAGGATTTCTCAAAAAGAAACCTCTGTGGAAAAATCCTCCAGTCTGTAGCCATGATTTTGCCATTTTTAAAATCACATAGATAACTACACCATGGAATGTGTTAGATGCAAGGCTTTGAATTACACTTGAGTCTGAAATATGAAATGGAATTTCAATACATCAAAATTCTGCACATTAAGCAATAGCCAATTGAATAAATATCACTATTTACACTTCTTGGTTCTGCACATGCACAATACAGAAGTATTTTGCCAGATATTGTACTTACATGCACATAGCCTACCTTGTCTGTTCTTGCTGCAGAGCATTTGGGTCTGTTACAAAAAATCTCACTCGGAAATTTACTGCACCTCCTGAAATATTTTGGGTAAAAAAAGACACATTTAAATTGTTGAACCTTTTTTTTTTTTTTTAAAAAAAAGTTGTGCGCGCCCATGTTTGGGCTTCTTGCATTTCAAGTGCCTAGCATCTGCATCACGTACTCTTCCAGTCAAGTATGGCAAAGCCAGGCATAAAATAAAGCTCTCTCTAACACTGCTGCAAAAACATGCTTTATCTGTAATGTCAGAGCAACAAAATGTACTTAATGTAGTAACATGTCCCGAGGTATTTTGCTGGAGCTTTAAATTATAAAATTTGGTACCATTCCACTAAGGTTAGGGCAGATGATCAGAAGTTTGGATAAAGAAATATCCAAAATGTGGAATGTATCCAAAATGTCGGATGCATCCAAAATGTGAAAAAGGTGGAGAAATAGAGGAATTTCCATGAACTAGTGCCTTAACAGCTGAAGGCCTGGCCACTAGTGGTGGAATGATTAAAATTGGAGATGCTCAAGAGGCCAGGACTAGACAAGTGCTGATATCTTGGAGATATATCTAAGAATTCCACTATTGTTGAAGTGGAACATCCATGAGAGCAGCCTTTGAGAACACTGTCTCAGCCCACACTTGCTGGAAAAGGGATTAATACTGATTTTCTACTAAACTCCCACGGTCAGCAGCTTAGGAAGATTGTATTCTATTTTCCACAGCATTTCTTGTAGAGAACATCTAATGTTATTTCAGACGTTATAGAGTAGACCTTTTTCTCCTCCCAGCAAGTGTCTCAGGCTTGAGAATTCAGTGGTGAAATAGGAGAACAGACTGGCGTTGCTACATAACATACCTAATGACATGAAAACCTGGTCCCAATAATTAAATGACTTTCTCCAGAATTTGGAGAAGGTTACAAACATCTACAAGACAGTTAGATAGAAGTTCTATTTCTAGTGGTACAGTAACACTACTGGACTTCTTTTATTCTTATGCAATAAACTGCCCAAAGTGAACAGTATCTTATAGGCTAAATACTACATTCATGGTGTTTTTGATTAATACCACAGTTTGTGTTATAGTACAGGAAGCTCCTTGGTTTAGTTACTGGCCTGTTCTCAGCTCTATGTCATTTGGGCCACATGAATTGTTTTCAGCATTCCTGTCAAGAGTTTCATTGTTAGCCAGTCACTCCTTTTAAGTCCACAAGTAGATACTGAATAAAAGCAAGAACTCAACTGTGACATGTGTAAATATTCCAACACTCAACAGTTCAGGCTCATAGTTAAACAGCCATATGTTAGATATGGCAGAGAGAAACCAAACAATATTTTCGGGCTCAGAAAGAAAATCTCTTATTTTGAACAAGTATTGTAAGGTGCAGCCAAGGTTGTGATAGTATGGAGCTAACTTGAAACTATCAGCAAAGCTAATTACTAGAGCATCAAGCACTCTCTCAAACACATTAGGAGAGAAACACTGCAATTAAGAAAACATGTTTTGTGTAAACTGAAATATCATTGCCTGTTTCCTAAAGCACATAACTTGTTCATATTTACCTACATTTTTAGTCCAGGCATAAAAGGTTAGTTACATAATTTCTCTTTGAAGAAATAAATTAAAACTGAAATAAAGGCCAAATGATTCAACTGAAGAGTTTTGGAAGGTTAATAATATTTAGTTATAGTAAGTCACTAGGCTTACCTTTAAACTGTTTCCTGATAGGTTTGCTAGGTTCAAGCCACCTCTGTGCATGAAATATTAGTAAATCCAGGTTAGATTTTAATGTTCAAGTTAGTATCAAAAGGCATGCATCGAAGAAATAATGTTTAAACTTTAAAACTAAAATGTACTTACAGGACACTCTATTGAGTCATCTATAAATTGTAAACCAAAATATTCTTTCTCAATCAAGTCCAGGTGTTTATAGACCATATCCAACAGAACTTGACCGACATCTTGTTTCTGTAAAATGAAACATGTTTTTTGATAGCAAGAGCAAAGCACCCTGGGACTGTACAACCTGAGTACTTGGTTCCCACAGTTGGTCTAACTGAATATCAGAAATAAAAACAGAAAATGCTGAAAATATTCAGGTCATACTGCAACTGCAGAGAGAAAAACAAAAGTTAGCATTTCAGGTCAATAAATTTGATTAGATTTCAATTTCAAGAATCTGGCTAAATAAACAAACATACACTTTACACGTGTCTTCACAAAGCAAGTGGATGATGTGATAATTACATCGAAGGTGAAGGGAATTTTTGGCCATAATAATAAGAGAAAAGTATAACAATAAAACCCGAAAGTTGCCAAATCCTCTAAATGCTGAATTAAGATAGAGTGCAACTTAGTTTGCAGAAAAGAAAAGGCAGAAATAGTTGAGAGTACATATCACAACTTTCCAGTCCTCATTAGATACATGGATCCTGTAGGCAAACTGGAGAGTTACATATCAGCATTCAAAAAGAAAGGAAGGGGATAAACTAGGAATTTACAGGTCAGTCAGCCTAACATCAGTGGAGGAAAAGTTACTAAAAACCACAAAGGACAAAATAAATCTTTATTTTCAAAGGCATCAGTTAATCAAGGAGAACCAGCACAAATATATGTTAGAGACAAATCATTTATGAATAATTTGACTAAATTCATTGATGAGGTAACAAAGAAGATTGATCAAGTTAGTGCAGTATGTTTTATATATGTGGACTTCCAGAAAACATTCAATAATGTGCCTCACACAAGCCTTATTCTGAAACTGAAAGCCCATGTAGTTGAGGAGAGAATGGAAGCATGGCTACAATATTGGTTCAGTGTCAAGAAACAAGTATTGTAGTGGACAGATATTTTTCAGACTGGGAGGTGAGCAATGGTATTCCCCAACGGTCAGTTTTGGGTTAATTTGCCTTCGCAATTTTTGTACGCAACTTTGACCTGGGTGTAGAGAGCAGTATTATAAAATTTGCAGATATGGAAGAAGTTGGCGAAGTAGTAGAGTGTGTAGCGGAGAGGGCAATTGTATACTTCAGGATGACAGACTGGTTGTGAAACGAGCAAAGCTGATGACAATAAAATGAAAAAATATGAAGTGACCCACTTTGTGAAGACTAATAAGGAAATACAGTACATTATAAATAACAATATTTTATAAAGCATAAGTGGGCAGAGACGTTGGCGTCCAAATACAAATATCACGAAAAGTAGCAGACAAGTTAATCAGATGGTTCAAAACATATGGATTACTTGGACTAGTACGAATAGCAGAATATAACAAAGAAATCATGAGACAACTCCATAAATCATTTGTTAGACTTCCAGCTGGTGTACTGTACAATTCTGGGCACCGCACTTCAAAAAAGATGTACTGGTATTTAGAAAGCGTATATAGGAGAGTTAACACCATTTTAGCAGAGATGAGGCACTTCAGTTAGGAAATTGGAAGAGTTAGACTGTTCTCCTTGGAACCAAAAAGGTGAAGAGGTAACCTAATAGAGACATTCAAGATGCAGAAAGATTTTAATAAGAGTAATTAAAGAAAAATTATACTCACTGACATGCAATTTAATAACCACAGGTCATAAATTTGAAATAATTGGGAGACAATCTAGTCAGGAGGTAAAAAAAATTCACTTAGTCACTGCAATTTGGAGCACTCTACTTGAAAATGTGAAAACATGATTCTAAAGTTATCTTAAAAGGGAACTGGGCAGATATTTGAGGAACAGCCTAATGTTGGAAAAGAAAGTGAAGATGTGAGGATAAGTACAACTCTCCCCAAAGAGCCAGCAGTGACATTTGGGCCAAAGGCTGTAAGTCACCGTTTACAGATCAACAAAAGGGCATATTTTCTCTACAACCTCTACCCCAAATATGCACGGTAAGTCTCAGTTGATTTATTTCCCACCATAACATACTAACAAATAAAAAGAAAAAGCAAGAACCAAATAAATTTGAGATATGAACGCAAAAGCAACTCACAAACAGATTCAAGAGTGAGACCATGTTATTCAACTTGTCACAAGCACCATTCAGCAGACATGTTACATGTTAAACTAGTTAACTACGCCAAATTTGATTTTTAAAAAATCTAAGTACTTGCAGTCTGTTGGTCCTTAAAGTAGCACTATGATAGGGATTTTCAATGCCAAATGTGTCACACTGTGTGCACACATTACTTCATTCATCACGTGAGTCTATCAACTTTCAAGTTGCAGAATCTGGCCAGAGCTCCCATAAAACACTGAAAAAAATAGCGATCATATCCCCCCTTTGCACTTTACCGTATTAAAAAATTTACAACACTCATTTCTATCCAAGTAAAAGTCAATCAGCATCCTGTTGTAGACCTTAATTTGCATATTTAAACTACCTTAGTGTTATCCACTTACAAGCCCACAAGAATATTTCAAAAAGAAGGCATAAAGTGCCAAAGATAGTAGTCGTGTGCTGACTCCCCTGCTGCTACCCACCCTTGTGATTTTCCATTGCTGATAGACTGTTCTTCATGTGAGAAATGAGGTTGGCAGATGAAAATCATTCCTTTCATATCAATGTTTGATTTTTACCAAAAATAATGGTTGAATTTTCAAAAGATAATTGATGATGTTTTACACCTGTAAGATGGATCCCACCTCTTGACATTCAGAAGCACTAAGTAAAAGACGCAAAGGACAAGGGGGTGTCTAGAATGCCACTCCACTGTTAAATCAGCAGAAGATGAGAATGCAAGTTTTATTGGTCTTTGACCCCTTATCTCGTTTGCTGGTCCTCAAACATTGTTACTGCATGCCCATAGTTTTGGGAGTCTTTACAAAAGTGTGGGTAGCACAACTTGAGCCAACAGGGGTGCAACATGGAGCTATGCCCACAATGGGGAGGCTAAGACAGAACAGGTGGCAGGTGCACATCAAGTGGAGATGAAGGGAATAGCGGAGGGATGGCAAGGGCACTGGAGGGCACAAAGGAGGATGCAGGCACTGGAGGGGAGGTGGGTGGGGATGTGTGGTATTAGTAACAAAGACAGGATGGCACTGGAGGGCTGGAATGGAGGATGGATATTGCATAGAATAAAAGAATGAAATGTGGTTCATAGGAGGGATGAAAAGAAGGGAAGAGTATAGAATGGAGACTGATATCATGGAAAGGATGGAAAAGCACTCGATGGGGATTTAGAGAAGTACTATTCCCATAAGACATATAATTTCCTTTACCACAAATAAAGACCGTGTCATACAGAATGGAAACAGACCCTTCAGTCCAACTCGTCTAATCCCAACCAAGTTTCCCAAACTAAACTAGTCCCATTTTCCTGTATTTGGCCCATATCCTTCTAACCTTCCCACATGCATTTGTCCAAACGTCTTTTAAATGTTGTAATTGCACCTACGACTACCACTTCCTCTGGCAGTTCATTCCACATACGAACCATCCTTTGTGTGAAAATATTTGCCTCCTCTGGTCCCTTTTAACTCTCTCCTCTCACTTTAAAAATATGCCCCCTAGTTTTGAACTCCCCCACCCTAGGGAAAAGACCTTTGTTATTCACCTTATCTATGCCCTTCATGATTTTATAAACCTCTATAAAGTCACTCCTCAACCTTCTATACTGCAATGAAAAAGTCCTATCCTATTCAGCCTCTCCTTTTAAGTCAAACCCTCCAGTCCCACATCATCCAGGTAAATCTGTTTTGAACCCTCTCCAATGTAATAATATCCTACCCATAACAGAGTGACCAGAACTGTACACAGATAACAGGAACTGCAGATGCTGGAGAATCTGAGATAACAAGGTGTAGAG
>NC_063333.1:64700278-64742632 GCF_021869965.1 Rhincodon typus | reverse complement strand
AGGGTCTAGGCCTGAAACGTCAGCCTTCCTGCTCCTCTGATGCTGCTTGGCCTGCTGTGTTCATCCAGCTCTACACCTTGTTATCTCAGAACTGTACACAGTACAGGTTCTTACGAGTCGAAGATGGCGGTGGCATATGGCTCCTATGTCAGAGCTCGTCTGCTCCAAACACTTGTTTTTGTTTTTTTCTTCCTGTTTTCATCTCTTTTTCTTAAAAGAACTGACTTACCTTGTCCTGAGCTTGGACAATATTGGCAGCAGTGAGAGCCCAGCGTGCAGACCTCATGTGGGCACAGGGTGGAGGAGTGTGAGCCTATACTTACTTTTCTGGAGCAAGCACTGGGCCTGGAATCAGCAGGTGCTACATTGCCAGATGTGACATTGGCGAGGTAGGCCTAGCACAAAAGATGGCACCTGAGGATCAGCGGCTTTGTTGTTGGTTGGGTCCTGCGCTAGTGGCGGCAAAGCGGTGACAGAAGGGCATCATGACAACATGAGAGACGCCACTCTGATGTTGGTTGGTCCAGCGAAGGCGACGATGGAGTATTGGCCCAGTGGCCAAGATGGCACCCGAGGATTGTCAACTTCAATGTTGGTTGGGTTCCGGTGTAGACGAAGCAGTGGAGGAGGGATGGTGGCGCAGGCATCACTGACAGTGATCAGCTGGCTCAGGACTGATAGACTCTCTTCAAGCTATATTTTTCTCTTTATTTCCTCCCTTATTCTTACATTATCCAAAATGGTGCCGTTTCATGGCAACAAATGAAAGCTTTTCATTATATTTAATTGTATTCTTACTGTAAAATGTGACAATAAAATCAATTCAGATTAGTACTCCAAAAGTGGCCTCACCAATGTCCTGTACAACGTCAACATGATGTCCCAACTCCTATACTCAAAGTTATTCAATATTTATTACAGCTCATGAGGTCACAAGATAAATATAGATAAAGCAAGACATTGAGCTTATCTTAATTTACCAATTCAAAAAAATGGATCATTCAATTCCCACGAAATTACTGTTTATTCCATGCATTGATCATTCTTTGTATTAAAAAACTTCCTTACACAAGTTCTAAATTCACCTTTCGCACTCACTACAGATCAGCAATTAAATTCAACTATCCCATCTACAGGCAATTTGTCTGGTTGTAACACTTCCCATACATTGTTATCTGGATTTCAAAGACATAATGAGTAGTCAAAATATTTATATTTTCATAAACCTTACCCAAAAATAGTGAGACAGTGCATTCCAGCACAGAAATAAATTTACTGGTAACAGGATTTACAAATCACAATATCATGAATTCAGAAGGGGGAGGATAAAACGGTCATTGATGGACGTCAACTTTCAATGGACAATGATTCTAGAGTTTTCTTTACCTCCAGTCAGTGTAATAGGCTCAGTCCAACATTATATTGGGGTTGACTAGCACAGTACAAAATATTTGATTCAATAGCAAAACAATTTTCTTCAACCATCAATTAAGGATGCAACATTCCTGAGAGTTACTATGTTCTATATCCCTGAATAGACTTATCTGTTCCAATAGTATTTTCCCCAAACACAGATGAGTATACAAAGAATAGGTATAAAAATTATAAAACTATTTCCTTTTTCTACTTGAAGTGCATGCAGGAAATTTGACAATATTTGGCTAAACAACTGTAATAGAAAAGTAGGGGATTATGAAATTAGTCATGGTCTCCTAAGCACACCAGCTGAATGACTTAAAGCAGTATAACTTTGAACATTTCTTTGAGGCCTTGATATCCAGGATAGGACACAATGTTTCCCCCTTTGGGGGAAATGAAAAATAGTGAATAAAATGTATCCTTATCCTTATCTGTTATTTCCCAAATCACTAAATAACTGCAACTAGTTTATTATTATCTAGTAAATAATAACTAAAGGTCATTCAGAAGCTGAAAGCAGGCGAGCAGACTCTTGATGATCTCCCAGAGGCATTCAGCTGTTAAGGTCCTCATCCAAATGTCTGAAGACCAGATGACCATTCTCAGAATCATGGAATCTTCGTTTTACGCCAACCAGGGGTAAGAGAACACAGCTGCTTATATCAGATAAGATCCAAGCTGAAGGAAAGCTTTTAAATAAGTACCTTGTGTACTCCAGCCAAATTTAAAATAATATGCTCGAGAATACTAGAATTTGATACGCTTGCAAAGGCAGGAAAAAAAAAATGTTTCTGCTTTTAGTGAAGATAATACAAAAGTAGGAGGATTCTGATGCTTCCTATCAAATCTAGGTCTATAATGAGGTCCTGCTTGCTCAACAAAAATGTTTTCCACTGAAGAATCAATTGTTACATGCCCTGTGAAAAGCTTGAGTAAAGAAACAAGGAGATGAAGCAAATCCTTACATCAAGAGAGCCCATTGCGTCTGCTGTTGAGGCAAAGCCTTGACCAACAGAAGAAAATTGCTCATTGCTTTCCTTTGGATTATCCATCAGTGTTTCAATCACATGGTATTGGAATACCTGTTGATAAAGAGTTACACCCAGTGGCAGGGAGCAAATTTGAGGTGCACAGCCTGACCCGGTAGCAGTGAATCAGACAGGCAATGCAAGCAGGTGCGCATAAAACATTGGTGCAATGGCCAATAAATCAAACCTAGTCACAAAACTTGCACGGATATTGGGAGTAAAAAGTTAGAAGACCATAGCGGTATGTTCTAGCATGCTGAGCATGGCCTGAGAATAGGGAAAGAGACCATTAGGGATCAGAAAACAAAGCAAATCGCTAACTTTTAAAAAAAATTTATATTGTATATGTTACTTATTATTAAGAAGTTAGAATCGGAGCTGTACAGCATTGAAACAGACCCTTTGGCCCAACTTGTCCATGCTGACTAGATATCCAAAATTAATCCAGTCCCATTTTCTAGCATTTGGCACATATCCGTCTAAACCCTTCCTATTCAAAAACCCATCCAGATGCTTTTTAAATGTTGTAATTGTACCAGCCTCCACCACTTCCTCTGGCAGCTCATTCCATACATATGGAAAAAGTTGCCCCTTAGGTCCCTTTTAAATCTTTCCCCTCTCACCTTAAACCTCTAGTTTTGGACTCCCCTACCCTGGGGAAAAAACCTGGTCTATATACCCTTTCCATGTCCCTCATGATTTTATAAACTTCTACAAGGTCACCCCTCAGCCTCCGACGCTCCAGGGAATTTAGCCCCAGCCCATCCAGCCTCTCCCAATTGCACAAGCCCTCCAGCCCTGGCAACATCCTTGTAAATCTTTTCTGAACCCTTTCAAGTTTCATAATATCCTTCCTATAGCAAGGAGATGAGAATTGCATGCAGTGTTCCAAAAGTGGCCTAACTAATTCCTGTGCAGCTGCAATATGACCTCCTAATGCCTATACTCAATGCACTGAGCAATAAAGGCAAGCATACCTAACGCCTTCTTCATTATCCTGGCCACCTGGGACTCCGCTTTCAAGGAACTACGAACCTGCACCCTAAGGTCTCTTTGTTCAGAAACACTCCAAGACCTTACCATTAAGTGTATAAGTCCTACCCTGATTTCCCTTTCCAAAATGCAGCACCTCACATTTATCTAAATTAAGCTCCATCTGCCACTCAATGTTTAAATTTGTTTGCAGGCCTGAAAACTCCCAGAGGGAGGGAATACTTGATTTCTGTTTAATAGCTATGATGTAATGAAGTCAACTGTTAGTATCAGCTGTTGGGTTGTTACACTCGAAATATCAAATAGCACCACACCTAAAGCAAGTGAAATTAGTGGTTACAGCCAGATTAATAGCTCTTTAGTTAGATGCTTTGGGAAGATGCAGGAATATAAATTATAGTTTGTCATGGCAAATGTGACTACTATCCTTGAGGATTTGGATTTCTCTCAAAACAGATGAGTATGCTAGTACTGTTACGAATGCAAATACATTCATATCAATCTCAAGAATTACAGAATTATTACTGCACAAAAGGAAGCATTTGGCCTGTCATGTCTGTGCTAGCTTTCTGAAAGAGCAAATCACTAACCTGCTTTTCACCCTTAAGTCTGCAATTGTTATGATTTTTAGTTCATGATACAGATACAACCACATATTAGAAATATACAAGGTCTCGGAAATTAAGTGTTATTCCATCAAAGACGAGTTTCTCGCACACTGCCCAACAAATATGTTTACAAGAGCTGGGCTTAGCAGAAATCTCATTAACAAGATCATCTATCCGAGCATCCACAGTGTTATTAAAACTGAACACAACTATGCAAGTTGCCACGTCTATAAGTTTAATGATATTGATTCATGTGATGGTGGCAGGTCCAGATCACCAAGACATCATGTTGCAGCCTAAATGTCTACGCATTGCTCGAGTGGTACTTTGGAAATTAGGTTAGCAGTATCAAACTTTTTGTGGAACAATTCAGAGCTAACAGAGTGTAAAAGGACATGACTTTCAGGTGCCTCGGCAGCTCATGCGTACATAGATGCAATGAGCTGTGAGGATGAACTTTACCATTAACCAGCAGCAACCAGAGCCATTACTCATGTATGAATTCAGCAAACAATTTTTCAGGTTGCTTTCATGCAAGGCTGTCTGATCATACTGGGTGACAGGTAATGGATATAAATTTGGTGGAAGTGTTTTAGCAATGCAATCAACATCACCAATAAACAGGTAATAAACTCTGTGTTCTCTCTGAAAGCATGGAGTGTCATTTCTGGTACATTTTCATCGCACAACAAATGGGAAGAGGTATTGCTGACTTTGAATTGCTCTACCACTCCACTATCCTGTCAAAAGCCAGTGACCACTGAAAATATGGCAGTGTGCCTGCCTGATGTAGTGCATATATACTGTGGGAGTTTGAACTATTAGGCCCATTTCCCCACACAACATGAATATCTGGCTGTATTGAGCAGTCTTAAGGCCAACTTGGACATACATATCAGTAAACCTGACAAAGGAGCCAGAATAGGCATCCTCAACCAGCATAACTAGGTCAATAAAATGGACACCATTCTTCATTATCTTTGCTGGTCTTGCGCAAGGTGATATATACGATAGGGTTCACTGCATCCACATACGTACAGACTTCCCAAGACATAGAAGTGATATCCCTTTATTCCCTACCTTATCTATAAGTAGTACTGTACAACATAGACTGGCCAAATGATTGGGTGAATTACTGCAACCAGTTATGAGCAGCTTTTCCACATACATGGCAAAGGATTCTTTCATGTTTACAAAGACCATAATAAGATGTGCATATTGATAATAATAGTGCCCACATATACATATGGCACGGTTAGGCTATTCATCAGTCTGTCACTCAAGGAGGCCATAGACATTTTCACTACAGCATTACACCATAATGGTCCAGACCTGCCACCATTATGTGGAGCAATTTGCATTAAAATTTTGAATTCACCAACTCCCATAGTTGAGTTTCGTTTTAAAAATACCATGCATGTCCAAATGGATGGTGTTTCTATGTGATCCCAGCCAAGGTCAGCTTTCACAAATATTTTTGGTAGGTTATATGAGAAGCATGCCTTCGAAGGAACGACAAAACCTCCCAAACCTTGCATATTTTTAATATTTGTTCTGTTTGAATTGATGGCTGCAGGTAAGGATTTCTTTATATGTCTTAATGGGCTCTGTCCTGTGCTTAAATTCACCTTTGAAATGGTGCTTTCAAGTAAGCTTCTTATAATTAATGCCCTAGTTGAGAAACGAGCTAGGGGTTCGCCACTACTGTCTACTACAAAACCATCTTCACTGGTTAAGATATGTGTTGGGATTCCTGTAGTTCCATGGGCTGCAAGATTGGGCTCATCAGCTGTTTCAACTCAACAAAGTAAGTGACAGCCCGTCTCTGACCCAGTTTACAGGGTAACATCTTCAGCAATCTGTCAACCTGCCTAGTTTAAACTGTAAACAAAGCTTGACAGTTAAGTATCAGGTATCATTAACTGGTGCATTCTCCAGGGCTATACTTCCATAGAGTCCATTTGCCAATCAGCACTGTCCTCTCATAGGATATAATGTTCTTTTCCCGTTATTTTGGCATTTCTTGCAAATTCTCCTTATTGAGATTGAGTAGATTGGAACTATACTCATCGGAATTTAGAGGAATGAGGGAGGGATCTTATAGTAACAAAATTATGAAGGGAATAGATAAGATAGAAGCAGGGAGGTTGTTTCGACTGGTGGGTGAAACTAGAACTACGGGGCATAGCCTCAAAATAAGGGGGAGCAGATTTTGGACTGAGTTGAGGAGGAACCACTTCACCCAAATGACTGTGAATCTGTGGAATTCCCTGCCCAGTGAAGCAGTTCAGGCTACCTCATTGAATGCTTTTAAGGCAAAGATAGATAGATTTTTGAACAGTAAAGGAATTAAGGGTTATGGTGAGCAGGTGAGTAAGTGGGGCTGAGCCCATGAAAAGATCAGCTATGATCTTATTGAATGATGGAACAGGCTCGACAGGCCAGATGGCCCACTGCTGTTCCTATTTCTTACGTTCTTATGAGTGGAAAAAAAAGCATTGACAAGATTTTCTGAAGATGGGTCCCGACCCAAAATGTCACCTTCCCTGCTCCTCTGATTCTGCCTGGCCAGCTGTGCTCTTCCAGCTCCACACTGTTATCTCTGACTCCACCATCGGCAGTTCTTACTATCGCTGAGTGAGCATTGAGAAGATGTCGTTTCTTTCAGCAATACATTTTCAAAAGTTTCTCCAACTCCATGGAGGTGAGAGTCAACGCATTTCAGAGGGAAAAATAAGGCAAGAGAACAATATATAATAGTGAGGTTTAGGGTCAAGGAAATATGTGGGATTCTTTTCCTTAACAATTGAGATTTTGAAACAGAAGAACCAATGGAAAGTTAAAGACTTGAAACTTTAACTGTGCTTGTTTTATGTCAGATTTCTAGCTCTGAAGATTTTTGCTTTCGAATTGGTTTACTCTAGAACCAAATAAAACACTATTCTGACAACTAGTGTCTGGTCACCACAATGTGCAAAGGATGTGAATATAATAGAGGGAGTATAGAGGAGATTTATTAAGGTGTTGCTAAGAATGGATTTTTTTATGTAGGTACGAGGAAAGATTGGATAATTTTTGTTGAATCAAAAGAAAGTTGAGGGGATTAATGGAACTATAAAATTATGAGGGTCTTCGGTAGAATGGGTAGCAAGGACCAAATTTCCTTTAGCAGAGACAGCGCAACACCAAATGGGAATATATTTCAAGTATTTTTCAAAGGGATTAGAGTGCAATCGTTGAGAAAACTTTTCATCGAGGCTGCACCAACAGGGTTGGAACTCACTGCCTGTGAAAAGGCTGGCAGAGGCAGAAATCCTCATTACATTTAAAAATTACTTGGACATGCCCGTGAAGTGATATAACCTACTGGGCTGTAGACCAAGGACGAGAAAGTGGGATTAGATTGTATCAAAGAGCCCGGGCATAAGGACGCTGCTTCAGTTAAGGCTCTGGTCAATGTTAGCCTTCAGGCTGTCAAAGGTGCAATGAGTTAAATCTCTAACATGTTGGATAATCCAATAAATCATGCATGCTTCACTGCAGGCCACTACTGATCAATTCACCTGTTTGTTCAATAATGCAAACTGGAAGGGAGAGGCTCTTGTGGCACAGTGATAGTGTTTTTACCTCCGAATAAGTACATTGGGTTCAAGTCCCACCTGCTCTAGTAGTGTGTAATAGCAGAGATAGTAGGAACTGCCGATGCTGGAGTCCGAGATAACAAGGTGTGGAGCTGGATGAACACAGCAGGCTAGGCAGCAGAGAAGCCAGAAAGCTGGACCCTTCTTCAGAGATGGGGGAGGGGAAGGCGGCTCTGAAATAAATACAGAGAGGGGGAGGCGGTGATAGAAGGTGGATAGTGGAGCAGATAGGTGGAGAAAAGACGGACAGGTCAAGGAGGCAAGGATGAAGCTAGTAAAGGTGAGTGCAGGTAGGGAGTTGGTCAGTGAGGAGGGAGGGGCGGGTAGGTGGGAGGGCAGATGGACAGGTCAAGGAGGCAGGGATGAAGCTGCTGGGGAGTGCAGGTAGGAAGTGGGGGTGGGGGTTGGTCAGTGAGATGGGAGGAGGAGATAGGTAGGAGAGAAGACAGACAGGTCAAGGAGGCAGGGACTGGTCTTGGGATGACATTTTGAAGCTCGTAAATTCCACATTGAGACCATTGGGTTGTTGGGTTCCAAGGTGGAATAGGAGGTGCTGTTCCTCCAGTTTCCAGGTGGCATCGTTGTGACACGGGAGGCGGCCCAGGATGGACATGTCACCCAGGGAGTGGGAGGGGGAGTTGAAGTGATTTGTGACTGGGAGGTGCAGTCGTTTGTCGCGAACCGAGCGTAGATGCTCCACAAAGCGGTCTCCGAGCCTTCATTGATGTCTTCATTTCTTCCCCTGGGCTTTTTGGACTTGTGGAATTTATTGTGTGGGAAGACATTAGCACTCAGTTCTGTGGAAATAAAAGCCCTGCAAGTGGCTCTAAATTTTCACCATCTAGCTTCCCCCGCAAACACATCTCGGAATACTCCCTTAATGGAAATTGTTGGTGGGGACTGGGCTGGATTCAAATGGACACGTGCCAATCGGGGTCTTCAGCAGCTACTGAAAGGGAAGCTTCCATTAAAATTGGGTGAGGAAATCCAGGTACTGTTCCTCTTGGAACTTCAACATCCAAGCCGGAGCAAAACAAAACCAACCATTCAGATATTCTGCTAGAATGTTGCTGACCTGAAATATTAACTCTGTTTTTCTCTGTCTTTCCACAGATGCAGTCTTCACCCAATGAGTATTTCTGGCATCTTAGCTTTTATTTTGTTCAGGAATGATTCCGAGAGGAACTTCTTCACATTAATGGTAGTGAATATTCTGAACTCTCCTCTGCAAGAATCTGTTCATGCTAATCAATTAAAACTTCAAGAAGGAGAAATATGTGTGTGTGTGTGTGTGTGTGTGTGTGTGTGTGTGTGTGTGTGTGTGTGTGTGTGTGTGTGTGTGTGTGTGTGTGTGTGTGTGTGTGTGTGTGTGTGTGTGTGTGTTAAGCAAAGGTATTCTTTATGAAATGAAAATGAGGGAGCTGTTTGAGAAACAGATCTGTCATTTAATTCAACTGAGGAAAAGACTGAATGGCCTTCTCTTGCTTCTGTGGTCTCTCTCATATACCGCAACAATCAGCGGCACTTTCTTAGTTGTTGGCACTAACTATTATGGCTCTGATGTTCTGCCATATCATGAGCGGTACGTACAAAACACCACAACATTTTGCAAATGGGTTGACTTTGTTTACATTTGCTTATTTCATGGGAGGTGGCTATCACTGGCAAGGTCAACACTGGTTACCCATGTCTTGTGAATCATCCCTCCATAAATTTTTATGACAATTGATGATTGTTTCATGGATATTACTACCATGATTAGCTTTCAATTCTAGATTATTTTTCTAACTAATTGAATTTAAATGCTACAAACAATCATGGTTGGAACCGAACCTCTACAACTTGTCTTAGCCTCTGGATTATTACTCCAGTAATGTTACCATTAAATACTTTCTAAATCAACATATTCAGAGATGTTACTGCACATTTTTAGAGCAGGCAGGACTTGAACCTGGGCTTCCTGGCTCAGAAGGGACACTACCACTGCCCACAATATCCCTCAAAAAGGTACCTTCAGTCTGTGGTTGCCTGGTTTGCTGACTATTCAGAGAATTCTACAACACTGAAGAGGTTATAGTTTTTTTGAAAATCAACATTTCAGATCCACTGGAGCAGATGGGACTTGAACCCAGGCTCAGAAGTAGGGACACTAACACTATGCTGCAAAAGTCCTTGCCATGAGCACTGTATCACAATCTTCTATTCCCACTAGCTGGTGCAATTAATTCAGTCCTGAAACATTGCACTTGAACACATACACACCAATTTATCAACACGATGTGGCAAATGTGGCTAGGAGTATAGTAATCAGCTGATCTCAACTTTCCTGAATTTGACCTTCTTTGAAAAGAGAATAACATTGCACAATTATGGCTGCACACATCCTCTACCTTTATTATGCAAAATGCATTAAAAATTTATGTTCAGCTACATTCTGTTCATAGGTTCCCATTACCAAGTATGCTTTATTATGAGGGCCTTGTAACTCAGTGGTAGTGTCCCTACCTCTTTACAAGGGAGGACCAAGTTCAGGTCCTTCCTGCCCTACAGGTGTATCATTCCAGGATGATTAAAAATAATTCACAACTTCATAGCTTTACCCACAGAAAGACAATTCATAAAGTGGTTGAGCATATGACAATAGCAATAGAGCACAGCATATTGGATTCTGTGACATCATGCCATTACGAAGTATGTAAACTGAACTAAGATAACACCAGTCCTAGACAATGACATCTTTTGGTAAAGAGGTGCAAGACAAGGCAGTGTTGGTAAAGTAGCAAGGCTGAAGGTGATTCCAATTTGGTGGCTGCATATTATTATGATATTTGCACAGTGTATTTTCTACAAAATTAATGAATTTGCCATGTAAATTTTACGATGACAATGGGTGTTGTGAATTGAGGCAGCAGAATAGGAATACTCATGATCAATACACACGTTAAGATTACATACTAATATAAACGGAATATGTCAAAGGCTTGCTTGTCATTCTCTGCATGTCACAAATTTAACATGGCTTAGTCAAGATCAGGCATTTAAGTTTTCACTCAGTTACAATATTCTAAGAGTAAATCAACAGACCCAGCAGTTACAAATATAAAGCATATCAACTTACATTAACTTTGAAGCTCTGCAAATTTCCATCAAGGAACTGGACATTACAGATGATCTCTGACCGATGCTTGTCTCTTGGTATTTCAAAAGCACGTGTGTGGTTTGTTCTCCCACCCAGCACACGAAATCGTGATGTCATCACTATCCTTCCAACACCTAAATAAAAATATTAAGATTAAAGCCAAAGGTGCAAATGAAATAAATTCGAATCAAGTTATCAATGCTGAATTAACTTCCTTTAGATCATAATTTCATTTGTACTGAATAGACATCAGATATCTGAAGCTATGCAATCAATAATACTATCCCATTGAACGTATAAATGAACGCTGAGCTGTTAAATGCTGTTTTGCCTAACCTTTGAAGGTATTTAGTAATTGTAGCACAGCCAATGCAAATTATGATAATTGATAGATACATACATACACACACACACACACACACACACACCCCAACTTCTTGTAATAGCGTGTTAGGGAAGTCAATATGTAGTTTTCAGGTTGGGTTGGGGGTGGGGGTGGGGGTGGAATGTTTGGGAAGGAGAATCATTGAATCAAGGCACATAGATATCATTTGGGCTAACAGCGCATTAATGGTAAATGTCACTAGGCTAGAAATCCAAGGGCCTAGGCAAATGCTTCGGGAACATGGGTACAATTCTCACCTTGGCAGCTGATGGAATTTAAATTTAAACTAACAAAAGTCTGATGTTGAAAGCTAGTTCCAGTAGTTACCACTATCAAATATCATTTATTATTTTAAGTACTTATCTGATCCACAAATTAGGGAAGGAAATCGGTCATCCTTACCTGGTCTCACCAACATATGACTCTAGATCCACAGCAACATGGTTGAACTACAACACCCGTACCCAACTGGCAATACAGAAAGCCAGCCAGATATGCTCTGTCCATAAAAAGCATTACAAATCCTATCTGGCCAATTGCTGTCCCAACAGTCTACACTCAATCATCAGCAGAGTGATAGAATGGGTCCTGAACAGTGCTATAAAACACTACTAACTTAGTAATAGCTTGCTCACTGATGCACAGGTTGGATTCTGCCAGGCCACCCTGCTCCTAACCTCATTACAGCTTTGGTCTAACCATGAGCAAAAGAGCTGAATTCCAGAGGTGAAGTGAGAGTGACAGCCTTTGACTCAAGGCAGCATTTGACCAAGTATAACTTTAAGGAGCCTTAGCAAAACTGGAATCAATGAGAATTGGAAGAAACTCTTGACTGGTTGGAATCATATCCAGCATAAAAGACGATGGTTGTAGTTCCTGGAGGTCAGTCACTTCAGCTCTAGGACATCTCTGCAGGGTAGCTCAGCACAGTTTCCTAGGCCCAACAATCTTCAGCTGCTTCATTGACCTTATGATGGATGCAAGGTTGTTAAAGGGGAGATATTTGCTGAGGAGTGCATAATGTTCAGCACCATTCGAGATACTTCAGACACTGAAGCAGTCCATTTCAAATGCAGAATGACCTGGGCAAATGTGCAAGCTTTGGTTGACAAGTGGCAAGTAACATTTGCATCACACAAGTACCAGGCAATGATCTTCTCCAATTAGAGACAATTTAAGTAGCTTGACATTCAACAGCATTATCATTGCTGAATCTCCCACCATCAACATTATGGGATTACCTCTGACTCTAGATGATGCAAATGGTGGCCAGAAGAGCAGGAATTTGGCAGTGAGCAACAAGACATAAGTTAGACGAATGATGAAGTACTCTCTGTTCGTTTGGATGAGAGCAGTTCCAATAATGTTCTAGAAGCTCAACACTACCCAGGCCAGAGTAGTCTGCTTGTTTAGCAGACCAAGCATGACCTCAATCATTTACACCTTCCACCACCGGCATACAGTAGCAGATGTGTGTATTGTATACAAATGCACTACAGCAACTCAACAAGACTCCTTTATCTTCACCTTCTAAACTCAATACTGGAAGCACCTTGAAGGACAAGGGCAGCAGATGCATGGGAACATGAACACCTGCAAATTCCTCTCCAAGCCAAACCATTCTGTCTTAGAACTGCATGTGCATTTCTCATGGTCATTGTATAGGAACCTTAAAACTATCTTCCTAACACCACTTTAGATTTTATTACACTACTTGAATCCAACAGCTCAAAGGTTGTTCACTCCTACCATCTCAAGGACACTTTCAAGGGCAATTAGGAGTACACAACAAATGCTGGCCATGCTCGTGATGCAAATGTTCTATGATGAAATTAAAAAATTCTTAATTGTCTTCTAAAATGGCCTACTAAGCCACTTAGCTTAAAGGTAATTAGGGATGAACAATTGCTGACCTTGCTAACGATGTCCTAATCCCAAAAGGAATAATGTCTTTAAAAAAATTTTTAAATCATTCTATCATCAAAAATCTCTGTTGGTCTTGACTCTGTAGTATATAAGGGGTATTATCGCTAGACTATTAACCCAGAAACTAATGTTCTAGGAACTTGGGTTTGAATCTACCATGGCAGATGGTGGAATTTGTATTGGAATTAAGAATCTGATGACCATGAAACCATGGTTTTTCTGACAATTGACAATCTGGTTCACTAACGCCTTTCAGGGAAGGAAATCTGCCATTCTCACCTGGTCTGACCTACATGCAACTCCAGACCCTCAGCAATGTGGTTGATTCTCAACTGTCCTCTAGTCATTTGGGATGGGCAATGAATGCTGGCCTAGCCAGCAACACCCTCATCTTGTGAGTGAACGAAACAAAAATCAAGAAAACTTGTGTTTAGAAATATAGAGACCATATAATGCAAAGGAATAATTGAAAGAGGGAACACTGGGCTACAGAAACAAAGACAGCATGCTCTCTCAAATTGGATATCAGGTTTCCTGCATTACAATATTCACCCCCACCACAGGCCAGGCAAGGAGGCAAGTCCTGAATCCATCCCAGGATCTTCATCCCAGTCTGATTCACATTAGCAGTCCAATGAATACAAGTTGCTTGTAAAAAGTGTATGCTGTTAGAGCATGTTATAGTCTGGAGCCAAGAAGCAGAGGCTCCAAGTTCTTTCCATCAACTGGTTGACTAGGACTTGCTCCTGCTCTTAGTGCCTGACATTGACATGTACTTGAAGGACCTACATGTTGACATTCAACCTGTCTGACTGCATTGTCAACACATTTTTGTTGGATATCAATTTCCAGCGTGGGATTTGAACCTGGTGTTTCTGGTTCAGAGACAGGAATGCTACCTGCTGTTTGACAAGAGCTCCTCAAAACAAAGACAACTTGAAAATATTTTATTGAATATAAAATGCGTTGGAACATCCTAGATCATGGAAAGCACAAAGTAAATAGTAATCTTTTTATCCCCCAGTACTCCATTCACATAATTCTAATTAGACATTTCACATTACAGTCAAAGCAGATACCCAAAATTTTGTTACTTAATGCTGTTTTTGACAGTGAAGTTGCTTCCTAATTCACAGCTGCTAACATTTATGAACAACAACCACAGAAACACCTGCAATGAAATAACCAGAGACCAAAGTCTAGCATCGTTTTTGAAGATAATTCCATCTACAGAAATGAAGCCAAGATTTTAGCTGCAAAAGAGTATAACAGTGCATGAGGAACTGGGCCAATGCTCTGGAGGTATACAGTAGAGATCCTAGCAGGTTGTAATTAGAGGTTAAAAGCAATGCATGAGCATACTACAAGTTCAACCAGGCAGGTTAATGAAATTAAAGCTAAAAGTTTGTAGGTACAAATGGGAGCCAAATAGAATAGGTGCTTCCTCTTCCTGTTGCTAGGTTCCAAACAGCTAACTCATCCAAGTTCTGACATCATGCAGACAAGCACTCCTTGAATCAATGATGTTGGCAGACAAAAACAGCATATGGAAGTTGACTTACCGATGCTTTCGTGGAGATAAACAAGAGAGGATCATTACTGGAGATATTGAGCATATGAAGGTGATTATGCAAGGCAGGTACAGAAAAATCAAACTGTCTAACAAAGCTAAAAAAAAACATACAAAAATGTAAAGCTAAAAGCATAGATTCTGGTGAATGAGAAAAATACAAAAAGCAGCAAAAGGTGACAAAACTAATAACTTGAGTTATAGAAAGGAAGTATGAAAAGAAACTAGCAAGCAACATCAAAAATTATCACAAAACATTTTTAAAACAACATTAGGGAAAAGAGGATGGACAGAAAAAATGTGAATGCCTTAAAGTGATAATGGTGAGGTTGTCAATCAAAACAAGGAATAACAAACATGTTGAATAATTACTTTCTGTCAGTATTTACAGTAGAGGACAGTATGCCAGACATCGCAAGGAAACTATTACTGAATCAAGGACAGGGACTCCAAAAAATGTAAGTAATATAACAGCAATGAAGTAATTCATGGGAACAAAAATGGCAAACACCCAGGACCAGATGGTTTCCATCCCACAGTTTTAAAAGGTGAGAACACTGAATGAATATCATTAGTGTCTGCAAAGTTAATTAAACTTAAGGATTATTCGAGTGTAAAAATAGTTCATTTCCAAGGGTGTTTCTTGAAATTTTCTTGAGCTACTTTTTGACTTTTAACTGCTATACTTTAGTTTTCAGGGACTCTTTTCTTAGTCCTTCTGCGAACTGTTGAGGTCACAGTTAATGCATTTTTGTTGTATATGCACAAAGCAATAAGATTTCAATCAGTTTTTGCACTATTCACTGTATTAAGACAGAAAGAGGATACACAAAAAGATTCCTCAGACATATCTCGTCTAGTTTTTCAAGAAAGTTCTCATTACAAAATAGGTCAACACCAAGACCACTGTTCCACCATTAATTACAACATACTGCGCAATGACCCAACAAAGTGGCTAAGAAGTTTTCTGAAAAAGAGGGACTATCAGGTTTTGAAAGAGACCAAAACTTATGTAATTTAACAGTCAGCGACAGATTGAGGACACAAGGAATCTTATTTCCCAAACCCTACAGGCTTTGTCTCTCATTGCCTCGAAAATTCTACCGCTTCCTCACCACCAATCTTAACTGGTCCGGAGTCCAGACACAGTAATTTGGTTGACTTTAAATGCACTCTTAAATTACTCAGTTGTATCAAACTGTTAAGAGGTTTCAAAAACAAAAGGGAATGAATGGATGGTCAACCAAGGACATAGTGTTAAAGTTCTCATCAGGATCTGGGAGGCAAGTCCCACAATCAAGACAGCTATCTCACAGACTAGTCAAGTAACAGCTTCACAAAATCATACCCTACAGACAATATCCTGGATAACACCACCACTGACCGTGGGAATGATCTGTCCCAATGACAGAACAAACCCAGCACAGGCTCCTGTCCACATTCAGGACAGAGTTGCCCTGATAGTCTTCAGCATTGACTCCAGCTCCCATGCTTCCAAATCCCGTGCATCATGTCAAACACTGGCAAAGAAATCTGCTGACAAACAGCAAGTAATGTTCACAGCACTTAAGTGCTAGGCCATGATCATTTTCAATGAGAGAATCTAACCATGAGCCTATGATATTCAATAGCATTATCATCTCTAAATGCCACTGGGTCAAAATCCTGGAATTCTCTCTCTAAGGGAATCAGGGAATTGTGGGTCAACCTACAGCATTATGCAGTGGCTTAAGGTGGCAGTTCACCACCACCTTCTCAAGGGCAACTAGGGACAAACAATAAATACTTGCCAGCCAGTGACGTCCAAGTCCCATTAATGAAGAAAAATAAAATCTCCCACTGCCAACATCCTACGGGTTACCCTTGACCAAAAACCGAACCAGACTAGCCATATTATTGTTAATATAGCAGGTCAGAGGTTAGGAATCCTCCAAAGGGCAACTTGTCTCCTGATTCAGCACAGCCTGTCTAGCATCTACAAGGCACAAATCATGCATGTGATAGAATACTTCCCACTTGCCTGGATGGCACAACATTAACAACAGTCAAGCAGCTTGACATTATCCAGGACAAACAACTCTCCTGATTAGTATCACATCCATAAACATTCATTCACTCCACCACTGAAACTCAGTAGCAGCAGTGTAATGCTATGAAACTTGAAAGGGCTTAGAAGAGATTTACAAGAACGTTGCCAGGGTTGGAGGGTTTGAGCTATACGGAGAGGCTAAATAGGCTGAGGCTATTTTCCCTGGAGCATCAGAAGCTGATGTTGTAGAAGTTTATAAAATCATGAGAAGCATGGATAGGGTAAATAGACAAGGTCTTTTCCCCGGGATTGGTTGGGGGGGGGGGGGGGGGGGGGAGTCCAAAACTGGAGAGCATAGGTTTAAGGTGAGAGGGGAAAAATTTAACAGGGACCTGATGGGCAACTTTTTCACAGAGGGTGGTGCGTGTATGGAACGAGCTGCCAGAGGAAGTGGTGGAGGCTGGTACAATTACAACATTTATAAGGCATCTGGATGGGTATATGAGTAGGAAGGATTTAGAGGGATATGGGCCAAATGCTGGCAAGTGGGATTAGATTTACTTTGGCTATCTGGTTGGCATGGACAAGTTGGTCCGAAGGGTCTGTTTCAGTGCTGTACATCTCTAAGACTATCTACACAGCAGAAATTCACCTACACTGCTTAGACAGCCCCTTCCAAACCTATGACCTCTATCCACCTAGAAATACAAGAACAGCAGATATATGGGAACACCGTCACCTGCAAGTTCCCCTCCATGTTAGTCATCATTCTGACCCAGAAATGCATCACCCTTCCTTTAAAGTTGTTGGGTTAAAACTGTGGAACTCTCTCCCAAACAACATTGCAGGGCACCGATACCAAATGTACTCTAGCAGTTCAACAAGACAGCCCACCACCACTTTCTCAAGGGCAACTAGAGATGGGTAATAAATGCTGGTCTGGCCGGCAGCACACACGTCACATGAATGAAGAAAAATTAGTTCAATATCTGTTCTCGTCAAGCAGCTGGAATTTATAATTAAATATAGAGTGCCAGAACACCTCAAAAACTTTCAGCTGATAACAGACAGCATGAACTTTCAAAGGGTAGGGAATGCTTGCTGAATTTGATTACATGTTCTGAAGAGGGGACACAAAAAAAAGTGGACAGGAAAATGTCTATGAATGTTATTTGTGAATTTCCAGAAGAATTTGATAATTTCTGTCAAAGACAATTAAAGTTAAACTTCATGGAGTTGAATGCAAATAATCAACATGATTGGGAAACTGGCTACGTGGAAGAATGCAAAGGTATAACTGGTAAGTACTCTGATTGGCATGGTGTGATTAGTGGTGTCCCATAAGGTTCCATATTCGGGTCTCAACTACTTATTATATTTGTTAATGGCTTACATAATAGAACAGGAAACCCACATATCCAATTTTGACAATGACACTAAGAAAGACAGTATTGCAAGCAATGTAGACAGAAGCATAACGTTACAAAGAAATACTGTTGGGTTTAATTAAATGGAAAAAAAACTACATCAAATGTACTTCAATGTACACAAACTAGAAGTCATTCTTTGATGTAAAAACAGCATAAAAGTTACTTTCCAAATGGTGAAAAGCTAGAAACAGTGAAAGTTCTGAGACATTTAGCAATCTAGATACACAGATCATTTAAATTATATGATTTGCAACAAAAAGTATTCAAAAGGGTAGATGGAATGCTAGCTGTTATATTCTAGTTGTCTAGAATGTAAGAGATAGGAGTCACGGTTCAAATACATAAAGATCTGGTTAGACCATACCTGTGTACTGTAAACAGGTCTGGGCTGGTAGATTACTAAAATGGTAGCTGGACTCTAAGGGTTAAGCTATAAAGGGAGATTACATAAACTGGGACTCCAATTTCTGGAATATAAAAGGTTAAGGGGTGATTTCTTCAAGATATTAGCCAGAACAGTTTACAGAATCACAGAATTATTACAGTGCAGGAAGTGGCCATTTGGCCCATCATGTATGCACTAGTTCTATTATCTAATGCCAATCCCCAACCTTTACCCCATATTCCTGCACACCTTACAAACCTTTAAAAAATCCTCTCGAATGCCTCAATTCAACCTGCTTCCACCACATTTCCAGGTAGTGTATTCAATATCCTATCTTTGTGAGAAAGTGTTTTTTTCCTCATCACTCGTTTCATTTGCACGTCACTTTAAAATCTATGCCCTCTCATTCTCGTTTCTTTTATGAGCGGAAACAACTTCATCCTATCTACTTTATCCAGTGCTCTCATGATTTTTAAGACCTCAATCTGATCTCCATTCAAATTCCCACCAGGGAGAACAGTCTCAACTTCTTCAATCTATCCTCAAAGCTGAAATTTCTCACACCTTGAACCATACTAGTAAATCACTTCTGCACTCCACTGCATTCACATATTTCTTATAATGTGGCATCCACATTGCACTCAAAACTCCAGCTGTGGTTTAACAAGTGTCTTGTTCAAATATAACATCATCTCCTTGTTCTTGCACTCTGTCTCCAATAAAGCCGAGAGTGCTACATTTTATTTACTGCTCTCTCCACCTGTTCTGCCACTTAATGATCTGTGCACATATACACCGGGTCCTCCTGCTCCTGCACATCTTTTGGAATTATACCCTCTATTTTATATATTATTTTAATGGTCTTCCAACCAGTGCATCACTTCCATTTCTCTGCATTCAGCCTCATCTGCCACCTATCCGCCCACTCAATCAACCTGTCGATTACCTTTTGGAGTTCCACACCATCCCCCTCAGTGCTTACAATTCGTCCAAATTTAGTGACATCTGCGAACTTGGAAATTGTCCTCTGCACGCCAAGACCCAGATCATTAACATACATCAGGAAATGTAAGGTTCTCAATACTGACCCGTGGATCTCCACTACAAACTTTTCTCTATCCTGAAAAATACCATTGACCATTAATCTCTTGTTTTATATCATTCAACCAATCCTATAACCACGTTGCCACTGTTCCTTTCATACCATGACCTACAAATTTGATCAAGTCTACTGTGAAGCACTGTATCAAATGCTTTCTGGAAATTCATCTATACCATGTTTTAAACTGTTACACATTTTGTTACATCTTTCGAGAACTGTAACATTTTAGTAAAATATGATTTCATCTTTGCTAAGGCTTCCTAATCAACCCATCTTTTTCGACATGACCACTGATTCTTTCCGGAGTAATTGTTTTCATAAGTTTCTCCGCTACCAAAATTAAACTAATTGGTTTGTAATTGCTGGGATTAGCTTTACAAATTATTTTGAATACTGTGTAACATTGGTAATTTTCTAGCCTTCTGGAACCTCCCTGGAGTCCAGGGAATGCTAAAATGTTATGGCCAGTGCCTCAATTTCTACACTCACTTCCTTCAAAATCCTTGGATGCCTCTCATCCAGTCTCAGTACCTTGTTAACTTTAAGTGCCAAAGTCTATTCAAGACTTCTTGACTAATTTTGAACTCTTCTCATGACAAGATTTCTTCCCCTTTCACCATTGCCCTGGCAGCATCCTCCTCTTTCATAAAGAGGGACATAAACATTTACTATTTCATACATGACCCCTGCCTCTGGCAGAAAATCTTCTTTTTGACCTCTGATCGGCCCCTTCTCCTTTAACCACTTTTACTGTTTATATGCCAATTACAGCAGACTAACACAAACTATTTCTGCTAGTCAGGGAATCCAGGGCTACGTGGCATAGTCAAAACATTGCAGCCCAGGCCTTCCAGGCATGAAATTGGGAAATACTTTCTTCCACAGAGTGGTGTATGCTTGGAACTCTCTTCTGAAAATAATGATCGGTGTTAAAATAATTGCGAATTTTAGAACTAAAATGCATAGAATTTTGTTGGCCAAATATATTTTAAAGGATATGGGGCAAAGACAGTATGGAATTTCACCACCGATTAGTTATGGTCTCTTTGAATAAGGGTGTATGCTAAAGGAACTAAATGCTTCACTGTTCATTTGAAAATATGGGGAGGTGGTCATCCACTGAAAAATAGTCACCATTGAAATAGCTTGCAACCACACAGATGATCCAATGCAAGACCAGTGTTCAAAATTAAGAGTTCAGTATAAAAGTTATAAAACCACATTCTAAATATTCATCAAAAGCACTATTAATATTTCTGACAACTTGAAAGAACTCTAAACTGCAAGGATAGTGCAGAACTCCAGAATGACAGACAAATTGGTGGAGTGGGCAATAGGTGGCAAATGCGTTGTACTTGAACTTGTATAAATTGTTTGGTAGATCTCAGCTGGAGGACTGGTTATAGTTCTGGACGTCACATTGTAGGAAGAATGTGAATGTACTGCAGAAGCAATTCCACAAAATGGTTCCGTAGATGAAGAGCTTCAGTTATGAGGATAGATTGAAGAAGTTGAGACTGCTCTCCTTGGAGAGAAGGCCAAGACAACATTTGATGTGGGCTTTAAACTTCACAAGCAGGCTGAATAGAATAGGTAGAAGCTGTGCCTACTCATGAAAGGAACAAAAACAAAAGGGCATAGATTTGAAAGTGATCTGCAGGAGAAGCAAAGGTGTAGTGAGGAAATATATTTTCACTCAGCAAGTAGTTAGGGTATGGAATGATGGGGAAAAAGGAGGCTGGCGTTAGGTAACAATCCTTGGTTAATGAGCCGATGCAGATGGGCCAAATGGCTCCTTCTGCTTAATAACTTTGCTGTGATTCTAAGATCACACTCTTCTCAAAGTTCCCACGTTCTTGCTTCATGGGACGGGACAAATGGAGTACATACATTTCAAATTTGTTCATATTGCATGATGAAGAAGCATGAATCTGCCAGTAAAATAACACTTTTGCATTTAAATACAAGGTTGAATTATTTGTTCTTCTACCTCTCCCTGGCCCAACCATGAAACAGTCAAACAGAATACCTAACCTTTTAAAGTAATGCAAAAAAAAAACAGTAGGATCTAAAAGACGTATACAAGGTTCCCGGCATGAGAGCACGAGGAAAATTTCTAAAGATTTACTGTGGTTCTAACTCACCCAGTTTTATCCTGTGACCAGCAACTGTTGAGTAAAAATGGCCTTGTGGAAAGAAATACATAGGCATACATGCATTGCATAATCTCAAGACTGCACTTAAAAACTGAAATTGCATGCTACCACTTGCCTTGCCTTAAATGAAAACGCGTAAAGATAAGACAAAATATGTCAACGGAAAGATCAATTATGAGCACATATCTTAATTAACAATTTATAGAACTCCACACCACACATTTGTCTTAGTGAACCTAATATTTTGTGCATGTGATTAAATTGGATTGCGACAAACCTGTTCTCCGAAAGAAATGCAGCCAGGCTTAATGTGAATCACAAACAAGGCAAGAGATCAAGTATCTTTCTGACTACGCCACATGTTTAGCACATACTTTCACATTCTCCTGATTTCCTGTCCGCATGACTAAAAAGATAGCTTTATGGTAGGTACACAAACTTAATATTTTACAGCCACTGCCAGATGGATCAAATCCAATTATAATGTAGACAGCGTACAAATACCTTGTAGCAAAACCTACTTTTACTTGTTGATCCTTCACCTGCAACTCTGGAAACCAGTCTCTGGTGAAGATTTTAGGAACCAGAAAGACAAAACAAATTCAATGAACCCATATAATTAACTTTCTAGCAATTAACACTGAAAATCAATATGAAAAATGTATCAGAATCAAAATAGTCATACAATTCCACAAGTAGAAATCTAGAGGTATTTCTATATACACAGTATTTGAGTACATCAGCATTTTAGATCTTCAGATTGCAAAAAGTATCAATATGGTTTTTGGTAGGTAAATGACAGAGCCATAAAAAATCTAAAAGTGTGCTAAGCATGGAAATGGTAGAACAGGAGGTCTGTTAAAAGATAAATTAAGTAAAACAATTACAGGAGATCAGAATATGGCAGAGATTTTGAACACATTCTTCATCTCTATATTTATTCAAGAGGAATATAGATGAATGAAATGGGTGAGACACATTAAATTTAGTAAAATGTTGTGCAGAAAATGAAAGGACTAACTACCTGTAAGGCTCCTAGATATGATAGAACATATTATGGAATCATAACAAAACAAAAATGCTGAATTTAGTAATGCTTTGGCTGAGAGTTTATACAGTTCCATCATTGGTTTGGACAATTGGAGACAAACAAATACACAATAATTTTAAACGGAGTTCAGTAAAACCCTGGAGAAAATGCTCAAAAACAAACAAACAAACATTCTAGAAATGCCAGAAATGAACATTTGCCAAAGCACAGGTATCAAATGGCTTAGTTAGTGCAGTACAAGAATAGGTCATACCTTAAGAATCTACTAGAATTCTTCGAAGTAATTAATTCAATAGTGAAATAGCTTAAGTCAGAAAACATGGTTGTACAGTTACTACAGAATAGAAACAGGGCATTAGGTCCAACTGGTTTAGTTGGGACACTACTACTTATACTCCATGAAAGCCTCCTCCAATTTAATTACATATTTCCACCCAGGTCTTGATCCATATATTTTCTCTGTTATGCGTCAAGCCTTCTCTTAAATGTATCAATACTACTTCAATCACTGTACATGCCAATTAGTTCCACATTCTCACCTGTACAAAAGAAATCTGCCTAAAATTATTTATCTTTATGCCCCTTTGCTCTGGGCTCAACCATAAGTGGGAATAGTTTTACACCACACTTATTTTCAATCTCCTTCTTAATTTTGAAGATTTTGCCAGTTCTCCATAGTATATTTTTCCAAGGTAAAATAGTCCTTATTGGCTCAAGCATTCACATAATTTAACAGCCTTCTACACAGTTGCACCAATGCTTCAACATTCTGTTTGTAGAAAAGCTGTGAAAGAACTTTGTAGATTTTATCTGAAGCAGAATACATAAAGCAGTCAATCTAAAGTTCCAGACAAACTTAACATCAAATCTGATTTCCAAAGGTTTTCAGGCCCTTATGAAAGTAATAAGGAATATAATGCATCAATGAATTGATGACAAATCAACTTAGCAAAAGAAAACAGAGCAGTGGAACAGAAAAGTGTCATCTTTGGTTCAGTAGTAACACACTTGGTTGAGTTAGAAGATCGTAGGTTCAAGTCCCATTCCAGAGATTTGGCATGTAATCTAGACTGGCATTTCAATGAATGTTGAGGAAATGCTACAAGCACATAGGTGCCACCTTTCGAAAAGACATTAAACCTCGGCTCAGTTAACCTTCTCAAGTGTACTTAAAATATCCCACAATACTATTTGAAAGGGGGTCAATACATTAACTGTCTTCTAACACTGATAACAGATGACTTGATTGTTTAATTGGTTTTTGTCGGAACTAGCTGTGCACAGATTGGCTACTATTTTGGTCTGTGACAAAATGAAAATGTTCCTGCACCTGGGCTAAAAATTCCAGATTCAAGTCCTATACCAGGGCTTGTGGACCCGAATGTCTTTGACACAGTTAAAAAGACTGATAACTAGCCTGGGAATCCTTCTACCATCTTCTCACCATTCTACAAAGGACAAAAAAAAGTGCGAAGATATACTAAAAATAATGACAACAACAACTATGCATCAAAAACAAACTACTTGACAGGATGCAAAGTCCTTTGGGTTTTCCTGAGGTGTTATTTTCCCGGAGTCCAGTTATTTTGCTTTTTTTCCTTTTTGAGTAGATATCTCACTCTTTATAGATATTTAATTTTGATTTTGTTTTTATTTTAAGGTTAGCATTCCAGATCATCACATCTCACTGCAAAACAACCCTCATCCTTCCTGCGATTGGAGAAATAGTAGTCTTAAATTTGCATCCCTCCCAAGACAAAAGTATATTCTGAACAGATTCCAAATTGGCCCTCAAAATCTTCATGGTTTCAAACATCTCTATTAAATGTCACTGTAGCAGTTTCTGCTCTAAAGGAGAACAGAGGCAACTTCGCTAGCCCACCAGCACACCTGAAATCTCACAGCCTTGGTGCCATTCTGTTAAGTTTGCTCTGCACTCTCTCCAAGGACTTGATATCTTTCCTAAAGTTTGATGCCCTTTGTTGGTCATAATATCCAACTGATGCCTCTCTTTACAAAGTCTGGGATCCCCCATGCTTTATAATACTCTTTGAAGCCTCAATAGTTTCCTGGGATGATAAAGTTGTTCCACTAGGAGAGATCGAGTTGAATAGGTCTTTTTCTCTGGGGTTAAGAAGAATGAGAAGTAATCGCATTGATACATATAAAATTCTTAGAGGGTTTTACAGGGTAGCAGCTGAAAGCCTCTTTCATATAGCTAAGGTTTAGAACTGAGTGGTGGTCAGAGATTCAGGATAAAGGGTCGCCATTTAGGACTGAAATGAGGAGAAATTTCTTCATGCTGATGGTTTGGAACCTTTGGAATTCATTGCTCAGAGAGTAATGGTGCTCATTCCATGAATACATTCGAGACTGAGTTCACTAGATATTGGACACTACGGGAATAATGGCATGTGGAGTTGACTTAGAAGTTAGCTATGATCCGACTGAATGGTAAAACACGTTCAACAGTCCCTATGGCTTTCAACTATTTCTTAAATAAAAACTGAAAGAACTGTGGATGATGTAAATCATAAACAAAAACAGTTATGAGGAAGGGTCACTCAACCTGAACCGCTAACTTTGATTTCTCTCCCCAGACACTGCGAGACCTGCTGAGTTTTTCCATCAATTTCTTTTCTACGTTCTGGATTTGTTCCGCCAATAATTCCAATGTGTGAACCATTAGGTTAGTTCTTGCAACACACTTTAAAAATTGTACCAAATTAGTTTGTATGGCGTCTCCTCATCATTCCTTCTAAAATGCATCAGCTCACACACTACTCTATATTACATTTCTTTTTTTTAAACTGGACAAAAATACAAGTATAAGAGACTCATTGTTGATTACATGAAAACATCTATTCTGTAAATTAAATACTGGAATATATTCATAGAAGGAAACCAAAGGAAGGAAAGTGAAAGAAAGAAAAAATGCTTGAGGGAATAAGTATATGAGAGTGTGGGCACAACGACGAGTGGGACAAAAAGTGGGCCACAAAAAACCCAAATTAAAACAGAGCGAAGTAACACAGAATATAGAACACAAAAACAGGCTGTTCAGCTCAACTTGATTATGAAAACTTGTGCTCCACACAAGCCTCCTCTAAACAATATTTTATCTCATCTTATAACTATAATGGACTCTACCAACAAAAATAAATTGCTGCAGCAAGTCAGCAGTCTCTCTCTCTCTCTATATAAATGCATTCAGACCTGCTGAGTTTCTCTCGCAATTTCTGCTTTTGTTTCAGATTTCTGGCATCTGCAATTCTTCATTTTATTTTGTGGTCTATTCCAACTTCCTTCTATTTATCGAGTTTCTCCTTAAATGCATCTTAAGTACATGTAGCAGCCAGACCTACATACTTGCCACTTTTGGGTAAAGAAGTTTCTTCTGAATTGATATTATTAATAACTATCTTATATTCATGTCCCCAGTTTTGATCTCCCCTAGGTGTAGTTCAGCAAAGGTTTACTAGAATGCTTCCCAGAATGGACAGATTATTTTGTGAGCAAAGATTTGGAATCTACTCATTGGAGTTTAGAAGAATGAGGGGTGATCTCATTGAAACATACAAGATTCTTGAGGGGGTTAAATGCTGAGAAAATGTTTCCCCGTGTGGAAGGGTCTAGGACCACAGGGCATAGTCTCTGCATAAAGGGGCACCAAATTAAGTCTGAGAGAAAGATGAATTTCTCCTCTCAGAGGTCGAGAGCCTTTGGTACTCCTTGCCACAAACAGCTGTGGGGCAGAGTCTTTGTGTGTACTTAAAGCTAAGACAGATAGATTCTTAATTAGTGGGGGAAATCAAGGGCTATGGGGAAAGGGCTGGAAAGTGAACGTGAGGAATGTTGGGTCAGCCATGTTCCTACTGAGTGCTGGAGCAGGCTCAATGAACCAAACAGCCTACTCCTGTTCCTATTTATGGTCTAACAGTATTAAATCATTTCTCTACATCTACCCTAGTTAAATCCTCCATATTGCTGAAGGCACAATCATGTCACTCCTAACCTTCTTTTAGAAAACAAAAAGTCTCATCCCATTTCATCCTTGCCTATTAAGTATAATTACTCATCCTTAGGAATCATTTTTTGCACCTCTGCCAGTGCCTCTATATTTCTTTTATAGCATAGTAACCAGAGCCGAGCACTAGGTTGCTTAATGCAGTTACATATATTTTACCAAAAATAACAGAAGGTGAGATTAGCTTCTACGACTCTGCTATTCCTATATGACGTGTTTCAAAATGTCTAAGCAATCTCTACAAGGAAAACTGAATGTTTTAGTAACATACAAAATTTTCCAGAAAGCAGCTGACTTCCCAATTTCCATGATAGGTGCAAAAGCTTATACTAAGTTTCTCTGGACTTAATAGAGGATTTTCATTCATGGTACATTCAGGTTGGCAGGGAACCATCTACACTACTCAATGCTGGAGATAATCAGTTAAGGTACTAGCTTTGTATATTAACTCATACACCGACGTGAACATAGGTGGCAGGTTCGGGATCTTTCACAGCACACAGCTTCATTACAACTAATGAGAGACAGAAATCATACGTTGATGATATTTGAACAAAGTAAGGAAGCATAAGGCAGCGTGTCTTTCTGGCAATATCTTAACCAAGAGGATATGACTTGGTTTGATATTTTACTGTGATTTTTGTTTAGAATTGGTTGTCTTAGTCAGTGGTCAGCACTGCTGCCTCGCACCGCCAGGGACCCGGGTTCGATTCCAGCCTCTGGCGACTGTCTGAACGGAGTTTGCACATTGTCCCTGCATATTTGCATGGGTTTCCTCCCACAGTCCAAAGGTGTACACGGTAGGTGGATTCGCTATGCTAAATTGCCCAGTGTCTAGGGCGGGAAATGCAGTGATAGGGTAGGGGGTGGGTCTGGGTGGGATGCTTTTCGGAGGGTCGGCATGGACTCAATGGGCTGAATGGCCTGCTTCCACACTGTACGGATTCTATGACATGACATTATAAGCAACTGATAGCGCAATACCATATGGATACAAACAACTTGAGCCTAAACGTTAACTGAATGTTAGCTCAAAACTATAGAAAACATGTAGATTAGAACACAACAAATTAACTATATGATGAGCCCAATTTCAATTTACCACTCCACCATGTTTTCAATGAAAAATTGAAAACTGTGCATTCCCCTTCAATGGTCCTTTGGCAGCAAAGGGATTGTAAACTACAGTGCTCACTTAGTGACCTGAGCTTCTCTGGCAAACAAAACCTCCATTCTAACTGCACTGATAGCTTGACTGCTACATTTGCATGTGTCCAGAACGATGTCTTTCCATACCAAGTAAGTTTGCAACTAAAATTTGGATTTCTGATTGTTTTGTAAATACAGGCATAAAATATGGGTCCAGCAATAAAAATCATGAAAATAATATGTGCAGCATTTATAAGTCTGTACTTGGTTTCACACCCACAGATTCATGGAGCATTTAAACTAAAATACATATGCTGAAACAAAAACAGAAATTGCTGGAGAAACTCAGCAGATCTGGCAGCATCTGTGCTGAGAAAATAGAGCTGACCTTTGAATCTAGTGACTCTTAGATCAAAAAGGACTGGTAACGTTAACTGCTTTGTCCCCATAGAAACTGCCAGACTTGCTGTGCTTCTCCAGCAATTTCAGTTTTTGTTTTGGATCTCCAAGCATCCAAAGTTCTTTGTTTTATTTTAGATATTCTGGAAGATTGTTTGTTTTAAAAATGCAGAAACAATATTACACTTAAAGGGAGAGTTTTAGGCAATGATAATCACCCATAAATTATTAAGTAATCATAAAATGCAAAAGCATAGACGACGTGATTGATGCAGATGCACAAAAGACAATCTTTCCTCCATCATAAGATTAGAAATGGCTGTGTTCACTGACCATTATACAATGTTTAGCAGCATCATTGATTTCTCAGATATTGAAGCAATGTACATCGGAATTGCCACCTCCAAGGGAGAATCTAATCAGTTCCCCTTTATGTTCAATTGGATTACCAATGTTGAATTCCCAACTATTCACATACTGCACATTACCACTAACTAGAAACTGAACTGGGCGAGCTATGTGGGTTCAAGAGCAGCTCTTAGATGACACTTCCTGTGGTGAATAACACCTTCTGCCTGCCCAGTCTGTTCACCACCCAAAAATCAACAGTGGGATGGAATACTCTCGAATGGGTGCATCTGTGAGGTTATGCGCTTTGTTAGGAAGGAGAGAGGTGTGGACTATATTCTAAACAGAGAAAGGCTTCAGAAATCTGAAACACACAGTGATTTCGGAGTCCTAGTTCAGGATTCTCTGAAGATTAACATGCAGGTTCGGTTAGCAGTGACGAAGGCAAATTTAAGTTGAGCATTCAATTGAAGAGGGCTAGAATACAAGAGCAGAAAGGTATTGCTGAGGCTATAAAAGGTTCTGGTCAGACTGTACTTGGAATATTGGGAGTAGTTTTGGGCTACATATCTAAGAAAGGATATTCTGGCATTGGAGGGAGTCCAGAGGAGGTTTACAGGAATGATCTTGAGGACGAAGAGCTTGCCATATGAGGAGCGGTTGAGGACTCTGGGTCTGTGCTCAATGGAGTTTAGAAGGAGGAGGGGATCTGATTGAAATTTACAGAATATGGAGAGGCTTGGATAGAGTGGACATGGAGATATTTCCACTAGTAAGAGAGACTAAAACCCAAAGACACAGCATCAGAGTGAAGGGATGACCCTTTAGATCTGCAATGAGGAGGAATTTCTTCAGTGAGAGGGTAGTGAACAGAAGGAACTTATTGTCACGGAGGGCTGTGGAGGCAAAGTCATACAGTGCATTTAAGACAGAGAGAGATAGATTCTTGATTGGTAACAGGATCAAGGGTTACAGGAAGAAGGCAGGAGAATGGGGTTGAGAAACATGAGCCATGATCAGATAGTGAAGTATACCCAAAGTGCCAAATGGTCTAATTCTGCTCCTCTATCTTATGTTTTTATGATCTCCAACAACACTCATAATGCTTGACATCATCCAAGACAAGGCAGCCCACTTGACTGGCACCCCACCCACCACTTTCAACACTCACTCTCCTCATTACAATTGCAATAACTCAACAAGGCTCCTTCACCAGCACATTCTAAACCTATGCCTTCTACCACCAGGAAGGCCAAGGCCAGCAGATGCATGGCAACACCATGTTGTACTGTGGTGTTCCTTTATTCCAAGGTCTGTGGCAGTTCAAGAAGGCAGCTCATCACCACATTCTCAAAGGCAGTTAGGGATGGGCAAATAAATGCTGGCCTAGTCAGCAAAGCCCATATCCTATGGATAAATAAAAATTCTTCTCCCAAGACAGATTTGTTCACCGCTTGTGTGATTGCTCCCAAATGTCTAATTACTGACACAATTTCAGTTGTTATCAAAGTTAACAGCTGAACAGCAAGCTGCCGCTGAATTTCTTCAAACTTTCTCTGCCATATCAAGCAAATACTCTCCATTGTACCAACTATCAAGCACTGCCAGGGCTTCTTTTTAACGACCACCTTTCCACAGCTTACAGCTCCACTCCTTGGGACTTTTCCTAATTCCTCACTGCCTGGTGTAATATTACAGCTGCAACTAGTCTCCCCGGAGCCACTACTTCTCCTACAGCACTCAGCCAGCTGCAAACTGAACTAACTTAGCCCAGCAAACAGGCAAGTAGATACAAAAACAAAGTTGCTGGAAAAGCTCAGCAGGTCTGGCAGCATCTGTAGAGGAGAAAACAGAGCTAACGTTTTGGGTCCGGTGACCCTTCCTCAGAATGGGTAGGCAACTAGATAAACTGAAACGAGGGCATCTCATTAAAATTCACCTATCTCCACGAAGACAGACTGCTCCGAGCTATTCTTAATCAGACCTTGAAGTATCTCTTATTTACAACTTATTCCCTGACTTCATGAAGTAAGGGGGTGTATAGTCTTTCAGCATTTACAGAATGCTTTCAACTAGTTTAGCAATAAAAACAAAAACAACCTTACAGGACTATCATTCTTGCAATGAGAGTAGATACCAACTGTACAGTTCAGCTAGTCTATTTGCTGCTTCTGATCTTACTTTGTAAGCTGCTAACATCTTAAAAGCAAATGATCACAACCTTTCAAGTATACCAGACTTCAAGGTGTTTATTCTATGTTCTACAGTTTAAATATTAATTCTCAAACTAAACACCATATACTAAAACACATGAGCAATGATAAATCTAATAGTATTTGAAGAAACTGAACTGAATTAGGTTTATTGTCACATGTACTAACGAGTCATTAGAAGTTTACACGTCACCATTTACAGTGCCATCTTAGGTACAAAGGCAAGATAAAGAAAGTTAAGTTAAAAGCTAAAAAGTTAGAAACTACAGTCCTTCTTACTAAAAAGTAGAAACACAAACAGTTAACAGTTCAACATCACAGCCCATAAGCGCTCACACTCCTCACAAGGCCTCGACCTCACCCCTGCCTGCCCCCTAGGGCTGCCTGCTCTCACTTGCCCCGCCTGCCCCCTCGGGCTGCCTCCTCTCACCACCGGCTGCACATTCCTGCTCTCATAGCCACTCGAGATGACTGCGTTTGTCACAGGGGACCTCGTTCACTGACTCTTGGACTCATCCTTTACATGATGTGTGAGTTTGTGCATCACATAAGGTAAGTAAATTAAACTAAGAAAAAAAATGCAGTGAAAGAAGAAAAAAGGTGAAAGAAAAAACAAATTAAAAAAAGTAAAAATCAGACAGAGCAGACAAGGCTTGAGCAGGAGCCTGCATGCTGTGCTGCAACTCTGCTGTTGTTATCTTGAGGGTTGTTACTGGAACCATGAGGGAGATCTCGATGTTAGGTTTCAGTCCTTCAAGACCTGAAGCTGGAGCTAAATTTGGATTGGGCTAGTAGATAATAAGAGTCCTACTGAGGCAAGACAAAGAAACAAGCTGAGTTGCCCATGGAGGAAAGGCACCGTGATATGATATTGTCAGTTTGGTCTGGATAGAGTAGACAGTAAAAAATTTACCCAGGTGGATCTATGTTTGTAAGTAGCAATATGTCATCACTCACAAACTAAACTTTAGGCAAACGGATAACATCAGAGAATTCACCCACAAAAATCCCGACACAATAACACAAATGCAAGGATATGTTGTAATTTTATAAATGATCGTTAGGTCCAAGAAGCCAGTATTATAGCTAATTCTTCTGGGGAAGACACTATAAAAAAAATTCAAAGAGCTTTTGAAAAAGGTACAAAGGATATTAATTAGGATGTTCACCTTAGAGAAGGTTATAGAGAAATTTAAGAAGTCTTCAAAATCTTGAAGGGAAATGATAGAGTAAATAAATAGAAATTGTCTCTAGTAGCAACAATCAGTAACTAGAAGATATCTATCAATATATGAAATAGGACCTGGAGCAGGCAATTGAGCTATTGAGCTGCTCCACCATTTGATAAGATCACGGCTGTTCTCATTGTGGCCTCAACCAAACTTTCCTGGTTATCCCTGGTATCTTTGGTTTTGTTGTCATTCAAGAATTTATCTACCTTGGCTTTGAAAACGTTGAGAACTGGAGCAGATGGAGAAAAAGAAAATACACAGCAGTTAGTTGTAATCTGGATTGCATTGCCTGGAAGGCTGATGGAAATAGATTCCATTGCAACTTTGAAACGGAAGTAGACTGATACTGGAAAAGAAAAACTTACGAGGCCCATGAGGGAGGAAAGGGAGTGACAATAATTAATTAGCTCTTCCAAAGATCCTCCTTTAAAATCAACAAGTCTAAACATTAACACTGTTCCTTTCTCAGCAGATGCTCCCAGATCCGCTGAGTACTTTGAGAGTATTCTATATTTAAACATTGCACCAATTGTATGGAGACAAAAAGCACAAAAAAAACCCTTTGTCCAACTCATTCAAAACATACCAGACAACATTCTGATCTAGTCCCATTTGCCAGCATTTGGCCCATATCCCTCTAAACTCTTCATATTCATTAACCAATTAGGTGCCTTTTAAATGTTGTAATTGTCCCTACCTCCACCACTTCCTTGAAAGCTTATTCCATATATGCACCACTCTCTGCATGAAAAAGTTACTCCTAAGGTCCTTAAAATCTTTCCCCTCTCACCTTAAAACTACATGGTCTAGTTTTGGACTCCCCCACCCTAGGAAAAAGACCTTGGCTATTCACCCTACCCATGCCCCTCATCATTTTATAAAACACCACTCAGTCTCTGACACTCCAGGGAAAAAAGCCCCAGTCAATTCAGCCTCTCCTTATAGCGGAAACCCTCCAGTCTCGGCAAGATCCTTGTAAATCTTTTCTGCACCCTCTCAAGTTTAACAACATCCCTCCTATAGAAGGGTGACCAGAATTACGCGCACAATTCCTATACCAATATCCTGGTGATATGTCAACTCTTGTACTCAATGTTATGACCAATGAAGGCAAGTAGGCTGGGGCAACTTTGTGATAATCGCTACACATGACTGAGTATAAATGCCAGAAAATGGGCAGCATTAGAACAGTCTGGAAACAGAACTGCAATGTTCTCTCAGGAAGAAACACCAAATGCACGTGAGCATACAAAGAATATAGATGAGTCCTTACTTAAGTCACAGCCTGACACATCTATGATTACCATGTACAAATGTATAATAAATAGCATTACTTTGAAATCTAAGCCTTAACATGGAATTTGACTTTGCCTTTGCCTTCTATGAAAGGACCTAAACTCAGCCTGGTATTGATCTACATAATGAGAAAGAAAGAGTTCTTCAGTGTCAGGAGCATAATGTTTTGTCAACATTACTGAACAGTCACTCTTCATTAAAAATCTTTTAGTGACATCCTATTTGAATTCTTTAAAAATGTGTTTTGCAAGCATATTTTGAAGCTTCAAAATTTAAACTAAAATGATGTTTATAATTGTCAGGAATATACTGATTTCAATTTGTTCTGTGTCTCTTTTTAAAATGGCTTGATGTGGCCTAACAAGACAAAATATTTGGAATGTTCATGCATCCCAAAACACATCTACGGCACTTCCAACTAGAGTTGCTGCAATGTTATAATAGTACACACAACGAGCCACTAAACTTATGAAAATCTCAATGAAATTGTTGAATAGGAATGGAAAGTTCAAGTTTATTCTTGGCATTTATACTACAAAGAGTTAATCTGGAAGGATAGCAAGTTATCAGCTAGTTATAAGGATCAAAAATAAAAACTATTTTTATTTTTCAAAATTGGACATTATTAATAACAAAGTAATATAGGTAACTATTTCACACTCTAAGCAATACAAATGAATGAACAATACTCTCTTTTGGCTGCTTCTTGCACAGCTGAACATTCCAAACATTAGCCAAGACAGTGGACAGGCAACTAGTTTCTGAATGTTTCCCAGTGCTGCTTTGTAACCATTTCCTCGCTGTGTACCAAATATTCTAAGTGGCCTGCAATCTCTAACAAAGTAGATCCTCCACTCAGAGTAAAACAATTTCATAACTACCTGCATTTACAAATTAATCTAACAGAATTTGCACATTGTAAATCTTCTAACCTTTCACATTGAACATTAGTGCTGAAAAAAGACGCAAAAAAATTTTTGGATCAGTTTTACAATTCCACTAACAATGCATTCCTCAAAGCCTGCACCCATTTTTCTGGACTCTGAATAATTTATGTAACTATGCATTGGACTCACTCAGCAATTTTTTCTTTCCTGGAGGCAAGAAAACAATTAATACTTGTACATTATTCAAAATATGATTGTCAATGATAAAGTGCAGGCATGTCGGAGTCATTTTGGTTCTCAGCTTTTAAACACTCATATTTACTATCTTTACTTGGGTATTTTAACAAATTTAACTTCAATTCTCAAGTTTGCTTTGTGCAACTCACTTAGCCCAAATATACTTATACAGCCAGTTAAATGGTATCCAGAAGACTGGCACATAAACTTATCAGGAAACACAATGTTGAAACTGCTTGGCAGTATAAAAACAAATCATTCCATCATCATGGATGAAATGATGATTCTTTCAATTGGTTGTGCCATGGTCTGTATTCATATCAGGAAAATGGAGTAATGAGTCCTTTGCATAGAATAATGCTTTAATAATACACTTCTTTGGAGCTCCTTAATACAATGCAGCTCGATAGAAGGGTTTTGCCACATACTGGTCCAAAAGCTGGCAGTCATGTAGCTTGTTGATACTCGATACGAATGCGTCCAACAAAAGATAAAAGCAGTCACTTTTCTCCAATGGAAGAAAATAACCCATCTTGTGATGGTCTTTCTTCTGATATTACTAACAATGAGGAAATTCACAATTATTTTAGAATCTGCAATTGTTTTCTAAATGTTTTTGCAAAAGATTTTATAAGCATTTGTATCATTTGTGAAAACATCAATAACGATGTTTGTGCAGTAAGAAATAATGATCCACAGCAAGTCTTGACCCAGTCCCAAGGAGGAGGTAAAAATACAGAGACCATTTAACAGAACAGAAAGAGAAAACATGGGACCTGTCTAAACAGATGTCAGTTACAGTCAATCCAAGCTACCACAACTGATAAGAATTGACAGCGGAGAAGGTTCTGGAAAGATGTGCACCATATAGTGATTACCTGCACTGAACCACAAATTTTAGCTGTGGAGAATCAGTTAAGTCTTTAAAGAAAGGGACTAGATTCTGCTTGGGAGGACTTTCTAGCTGAAACTGAAACCACGGAGGCAGTGTAGACTACCTTGTAACTCCATGTGATAATATCTGTGATTCCATGTGAAATTTATAGTTCATACCACAAACGACATTCCTGTTAAACTAAATTTATTCTGGCTGGCATTAAAATTGAAGTTACAAAAAAAAGTTAAATCTTGTCTAATAACTTTATCATTAGGAAAGTTTGGTTATTTTGGGTAATGTATCTCCATGGCAATCATAACAATTTAAACTCAATTAGGTGTGGAAAAAGATGATACAATAACATGAAGAAAAGGCTTCCAGCAATAATGTTTGAGCATTTCACCAAAAAATGCATATAAATATTGAACATACTTTGTATAAGTGCAGGCAGATTGCCTTTCAGAGATCATTACTACAATAGTCCCAGAGAGAAATCCCCAATCTGCTGGCTCTGTTGTGTGTTTGTTGCAGCCCCAGTCCAGCGTTCTGCCCAGTATTTTAAATGATAGCGATTTTGGCTTGATCCTACAACAAAAGTCCTGGTGTATAGAGCAGTTATCACTATACTGCTGTACTGCAGCGAGTCATTAATTGAATATCAGCAAAACATGGGAGCATTAGAGAAATTTCATTAGAAATGTCTTTGCTACATCCTTTGGTTTTGGTGGGAGGATGGTTGGTGTTAGAGATTTGTTCGCCTTTACTCATTTTAAGACGTCCAGCATCATTACATCTAGAATCATAGAGTCCCTACAGTGCGGAAACAGGCCCTTTGGCCCAACAAGTCCACACCGACCCCTGGAGCATCCCACCCAGACCCATTCCCCCATAACCCACACAAGCTACATATCCCTGAACACTACGGGCAATTTAGCATGGCCAATTCACCTAACCTGCACATCTTTAGACTGTGGGAGGAAACCGGAGCACCCGGAGGAAACTCATGCAGACACGGGGAGAATGTGCAAACTCCACACAGACAGTTGCCCGAGGGTGGAATTGAACCCAGGTCCCTGGCGCTGTGAGTCAGCAGTGCTAACCACTGGGCCAACGTGCCACCCCTAATATAATATAAACATTTTTCAAGATGATTGGGATTGTGAACATAGGAGGTATGGTTAGTAAATTTGTAGATGACACCAAAATTGGTGGTGTAGTGGACAGCAAAGGTTACCTCAGGAAACAGCAGGATCTTGATTAGGTGGGCCAACGGGCCAATGAGTGGCAGATGGAGTTCAATTTAGATAAATGTGAGGTGCTGCATTTGGAAAGGCAAATCAGGGCAGGACTTATATACTTAATGGTAAGGTCTCGGGGAGTGTTGCTAAACAAAAGAAACCTTGGAGTGCAGGTTCATAGTCCTTTGAAAATGAGCAGTTATACAGGCATGTGGTATGCTTGCCTTTGTTGGTCAGTGCATTGAATACAGGAGTTGGGAGATCATTTTGCGGTTGCACAGGACATTGGTTAGGCAACTTTCAGAATGCCGTCTTCAATTCTGGTCTCCCTGCTATAGGAAAGAGGTTGTGAAAATTGAAAGGGTTCAGAAAAAATTTACAAGGATGTTGCCAGGGTTGGAGCTTTAGGGAGAGGTTGAGCGGGTTGGGGCTATTTTCCCTGGAACGGAGGCTGAGGGGTGACCGCAAAGAGGTTGAGAAAATCATGAGGGGCATGGATAAGGTAAATAGACAAGGGCTTTTCCCTGGGGTGGGAAGTCCAAAACTACAGGGCATGGTTTAAGATGAGAGGGGAAAAATTAAATGAGACCTCAGGGGCAACTTTTTTACGCAGAGGGTGGTATGTGTATGGAATGAGCTGCCAGAGGAAGTGATAGAGGCTGGTACAATTACAACATTTAAAAGGCATCTGGATGGATATATGAATACAAAGGGTTTAGAGGGATATGGGGCAAATGGGACGAGATTTTTTAGGATATCTGGTCAGCATGGACAAGTTGGACCGAAGGGTCTGTTTCTGTGCTGTACATTTCTACGATTCTAAATGTTCATGTTCTTCTATTAAACTGTTCACCATACAATCATCATTTGTACTGCAAGCATAATTAAACAGGAAGTTCTGGCCTCATTTCAGTTATGAATAATGATGGACACACAACAATTAAATCCAATTCAATGGATTGAATTTATATCACATGTTTGCTGATGGCAGATAAGGCCAATCGTTGAGATAAAAGAAAACATGTCCTGTTATGAAGAAGAGATACCAGACTCAAAACGCCAACTCTGCTTTCTTCCCACAGATGCTGCCAAACTGGCTGAGTTTCTCCAGGAAGTTTTTGTTTTTTCTGTTAATCACGGAATCAGGTTCTGCTACAGTTGTGACAGACTACCGAATATCATGTGGGTTGTTGTTTTCAAATTGGCATCTGGTACTAAATCTGTTGCAGCCGCTTGTCACGATTGTAGTGTATGATAGCACAGTGGAGGTGCCACCATTTTCTTCAGGCATCAGCAAGTGACTCCTAGATGTGACAGTCAATATTCAGGGAATTCATGTCACACTTGAAAGTATTCCAGAATCAGAGTTTTGGCTGTTTGACTGGCTGCAGTTATCCCATGACACAAAACATCCCTAGGTATGCTACCTTCCATACTCTGAATGTGCCCAAGCTGATAAGTCACCTCCGAGTGCTAAAAACTAGGGAGCTCTGCCTTTGAGGGTTTTGTCCAGTCAGGATCCCACAATGTGTCACAAAGATGAAACTGAGCAGAAGAGCTAATGTAAAACGCTACTTCTGAACAGCAAAGCACACCAATTCACCAATCACTGTTACACTAGCTGACCCATGCCGTCTCCATTTCAGCAACAGATGCAAACTGATACCAACAATGCGGGTTCAATTCGTGCACCGGCTGAGGTTACCAAGAAGGTGATGCCTTCTCAACTTCACCTCTCGTCTGTGGTGTGGTGACCCTCGGGTTAAATCACCACCAGTCTCTCCCTCTACTGAGAGAGCAGCTCTCTGGTCCTCTGGGACTATGGCTACTTTACCTCACCTTATCAGTAATGCATTTGGACTCTCAAGTGAAATGATGCTTGATGGAAAAGTAATTGTCATTGATTGGTAGCAAGCACCTCCCAGTCATGAATGTCGATGCTACTGCACTTCAGGAATAGCTCCAGAGCATCTTAATAGCATTTTATTTGTCTTCTACTGAAGCTCTGACCATTTCGGATGAGAAAACATGACCTGGTGGAAAAAGCAGCTTTTTAACCATTCAGACAGTCCATTCCATCATAATCGATTTCATGGGAATTCTGCTCACATAAGTAGAGCTGGCTTCAAGCAGAACACTAATATTTGTTTCAGCAATTGTCCCATCGAAATCAGAGGATATAGCAAAGGCATTGCTAACAAAATTTGTCTAATGATACCACGTGTTGTTGATACTCAAGTCATGTGTCACTGCAATACAGCAGTGCAGCAGTGATAACTGCTCTGTACCCTAGGACTTTTGTTATAGGATCAACAAAAATCACCTTCATCTAAAATACTGGGCAAAGGCCTGGACTGAGGCTACAGCAAACACACAACAAAGCGAGCAGAATGGGGATTCTTGTTTGGGACAATTGTTCAGCCTGGAATTCCAATTTACACCTCCTCTCTAAAACAAAAGTGGCAGTCTAAAACAGATTCTAGCCCGAGACAACTTTTACACCTTGGGCTAGACAGCACAGACAGGATGGGACCTACAGAGATACCGGGCATTAAACTTCAAACAAAATCCATTCGCACATATGCTGTGGGAAATCAATGGACTTAAGATGGAAACACCAGAAACACAATGGAAAGCACAGATTTGGCACACAAACAGTATAATTGCAGGCCCTGATCTCACCGGAGGAAGCTATTCTGAAAGCAATCCAAAAACTATCCGACAGTTTCCAAGCAAGAGTTACAAGACACAGGCCTGTTCTGAACCAGGAGAACCAATGGCAACCGACCATGACCTGCAGATCCGAGAACCGATAAACTCCAAAAACCAACTGACCCAACTGACAAGGCCTCAGACACATTCTTAGGTGAAAACCGGGTCCGCAAAACCAGTAGAAAGTAATGAAAACCAGGTACTTACCCAATAACTCCAATACACACCTTATCACAACTGCAGACTCAACCCAAACTGAAAAACCTATGCAGCCCGAAGTCTTCATCCAGCCTCCGATACGGCAAGTGGGAACAACCAAGCGTATTTCAAAAACCACATTTTCCTCAGTGGTGAGCTTAAACTCCCCAGGCCCCAAAGTTCCAGCCGAGCTACAGGGAGGGGAAGGCAGGTGCTGACAGCGCACTCGGACCCCAAGGGTCGGAAGTCTGATTAAAGATTCCGCAATTAAAACTATTGCTTTGTGTGTGCGTCAGTGGGATAAGGTTCTAATGGTGTTAATCTAGCAAATAATGTATTTAGTAGTACTACTGTTCTCTGTATAATGGATTGTGTCAATTTCCTTGTTTATTGCTTTATTTAATTTTCTTATATTATATTTACCTTTTCTATTTTAAACAAACGCAGAGATTCTTTTGCCCTAAAGCACCTGTCTACTGTCTCTTCATTGTACATTCCCTAAATAAATCCAGTGTCTGGAACTAGGGATCTTTAGGTGATTCAAACCACTTAATCAGAGAATAACTAGTTGCAAACCAAAACCATACATGTTGAGTGTTCGAAGTCTTTGGTGTCAAACACTTGTGTATATTTTTTGTAACAGGCTGCGCTGGTGTTGCTGATCTGGAATTGGACTTCCTCAAAAAAGGTGACCTTTTGAGAGATGGCTGCCAAGATATGGAAAGTGTTCAACATATCCGAAAGTCTCTCCTCCAATGTGTATGAAAAGTAAAACACCATTTGGCTGACCAGGTATAGGTTGGTATGAATTTCATTTTGACAACTTCCAAATACAGACAGAGTTTCTCATCAGCCAAATTAAAGGGATCGAGAGTGGTTTGCAAATCTGACGCAGAGTAGGGAATGACACCGCAGTCACCCTTAAACTATAAATCACAAATGTCTGTGGTGGTTAGTTTAGTTTGGCATGGAAGTGGTTAGGGTTAAAAGGTTTTCCACCAAAATGTTAATTAATACACTCAGAAAACAGTTGCTCTTTGAGATGAATAGCCACTGTCAAGTACATAGTACAGGAGCGATCACACTAACTAGCTTGACACCTATATAGATTTTGAAGGGGGCTATTTCAGATTCTGCACTGCAGACAGTTTGAATTATATCCAGATCTCAAGCACACCATCTTGTGATTTTGAGTTAAATGGGGTCAAACGGACAAAGAGGAGCTTCTTGTAATGGTCTCAACATTTTTTTTGCATTTTTCTGGCAACAAAGACCTTTTCAGAGAGTCTGACTTTCTCTGGAAAGTCTAAAGCCACATTACATCTCTGGGAATGTTTTGCTCAGCCACAAGAGGTAGTGACTTGGGAGAACAAATGCCAGGCCTTTCTTCACTATGGGCAAAAGGGGAAATACCTTGTTAGTTTCCATAACCCTGATTTGTTGCCTTCTTGAAGACAGCACACAATTATCGCATTCCTGGCATAGGAGGAGGAAAAGGCAGTTTTATAGCTCTCCCGTTCCACATCTGCAGGATCAATGCACAGTCTCAATGTGAACAAAGGTCCACCAGCTTCGATGACATTAGGTGGATTATCAGTGGGGCTGCAGGCTTCAATTGCTGAGCAGACACGGAGAACAGGTTGGCTGCAATCTTGGAAAGCAAATAACTGGCAACCTGGGAGGTAGTCAACTAAACGGGCCTCAAAATGCCAATCAAGAGGAGTAATGTAGGAGCCATATGTTCAAATATAGTGAAAGACACCAAAGGCCAAGCTGGGACCAGAGATGAGAACTACACTTACCATAATTGATCAGGAATGAATACATCACAACATGTAGCCTTCTGTATAAAGTTAGAGTCACAGAATGGTCACAGTATATTTGGAGACCATTACAACCATCGAGTGCACAATACCTCCCCATAACAGAAATTCAGCTTATCTCATTCCCGTGCATTTTTGCCATAGCCCTATAAATACTTGAAGGGAATAAATTTATGTAATTTCCTTTTGAATATGGCTCCACATGCCTTTCAGGCTATGTTTTCGAGATCATAGTCATTTGTTGCATAAAAAAAAACTTCTCACTCCATGATTCCCTTGTTTCTTCTGCTAATCACCTTAAATCTGTGGAACAGTTTCTCCCTATCTACTATGTCCAGATCTCTCAATTTTAAGCACCTCTAAAATCTCTTCTCAATCATTTCTGCTGAGAATAATCCCAGATTCTCTAATCTATCCTGGTAACTGAACTCTTTTATCATAGAATTTGTAGTATAGAAGAAGCTATTAGGTCTTTCGAGTCTGCATTACCAAAAAAACTCTATAAACCTAAACAATGTCCCACTTAGAACTATTCTTATGCATCTATTCTCCATTCACTTGAAAGTCTTAATATCATTTCTACTCAACTCAATACTCCAGTTAATTGTTTTATAACAGGTCATCGTCACCTTCTAGCCTTTCATACTTATGCTTTCCTTGCAATCCAGGATCCCATCAAAATTGGATGAACACAGCAGGCCAAGCAGCATCATAGGAGCAGGAAGGCTGACGTTTCGGGCCTAGACCCTTCATCAGAAATGGGGGAGGGGAAGGGGGTTCTGAAATAAATAGGGAGAGAGGGCGAGGCGGATAGAAGATGGATAGAGGAGAAGATAGGTGGAGAGGAAACAGACAG
>NC_063333.1:64636573-64699878 GCF_021869965.1 Rhincodon typus | reverse complement strand
TGCTGTGTTCATCTAGCTCTACACCTTGTTATCTCAGATTCTCCAGCATCTGCAGTTCCTACTATCTCTCCCATCAGAATTGTGCCCTTTAACTGATATTAAATTGTATTAAATGTCATCTCCAACATATTTGCCCATTCTGCCAACTTATCTCCTCTTGAAATCTTGCCAACTTCCTCTATGTTCACAATACTTCCAAATGTTGTGTCATCAGCAAATTTGAACATCATGCCAGGCTCAAGTCATTAATATGGATGCTCCTAAACTGCAAATTCCAAGGTAGCAATAGCAACTATAGAACTTCGACTAGATTCTGTTAGCTGCAAGGCCCCATTTAAACCTTTCCGGGTTATTTTCTGTCCATAATTGCCTGTTTTCTGAGGCTTGATTATGACTACAACCACAGCCAACAAAAAATTACTTTTGCTTTTTTACAGGACAACACCTGGCAGTTTAATCATCCCCTTCCCCCACAGTCAACAACCACACCACCCCCACCTCTGAACAACCACCCAGAATTTAGGTTCTCACAAGGTCAAGGGCATTCACGTCTGTTATACACAAAACAGGACAAATTAGCCAATTACCATTACATCAGTTTATTATCGATCAACAGTAAAGTGATGAAGGGTGTCATCAACATTGCCGTTACCAGCACTTGCTCAGCAATAAACTGCTCAGTGATGCCCAGTTCAGGACTACTCAGTTCCTGACATCAATACAGCTTCGGCCCAAACGTGGACAAAAGACATGAGGTGACAGTCACTGCCCTTGGTATGAAGGCCACATGCAATCGACTGTGGCATCAAGAATTCAAGCAAAACTAGAGTCAATGGGAATCAGGGGAATACCTCCACTGATTGGAGTCATACCTGGCACAAAAGAAGATGGCTGCGGTGGCTGAAGGTCAGTCATCTCAACTTCAGGACATCCTCTCGATACTTCCCTCATCAATGACCTTCCCTCCATCATAAGGTCAGAAGTGGGGGTGTTCGTTGATGACTGCTCCATGTTCAGCTCCATTTGAGACTCCTCAGATACTGAAGCAGTTTCATGCCCAAATGCAAAGTTTGGACAACATCCAGGCTTGGACTGACAAGTGGCAAGTAATATACATGCCATACAAATGCCAGACAATGACAATCTCCAACAAGAGAAAATCTAATTCTTGCCTGATTGGTATCACCCTCACTATCAACATCTCCAAATTTTGCTTGACTAGAACCTGAATTGGATTAGTCCTATAAAAGTAACCAGGCTATAAGAATAGGTCAAAGGCTAGAAACCTTGCAACGAACAACTCACCACAAGACTCCCAAACCTTACTCACCGTCTACAAGGTGCAAGTCAGGAGTGTGATGCAATATGATTGAGTGCAGTTCCAACAAAAAAAGCTCCAGAAGCCTGACACCATCAGGATAAGGCAGCCCACCTGACTGTCACCACAACCACCCCAATGCCCAATCGCAGCAGTGTACACCATCCACAAGATGCAATGCAGAAATTCACCAAAGCTCCTTGGGCCATACCTTCTAAACACACGATCACTTCCATCTAGAAGGACAAGGGCAAAAGATTTATTAAGACACCACCGCCTTCAAGCTCCTCTCCAAAGCAATGATGATCTGGACTTGAAAATATGTTATCATTCCTTCAATTTCGCTAGGTCAAAATCCTGGAACTCCCTCCCTAATGGTATTGTGGGTATCCTGACAGCAAATGGATTACAGCAGTTTAAGATGACAGCTCACGACCACCTTCTCAAAGGCAAGTTTAATTTAGACAAATGCAAGATGTTGTGTTTTGGTGGGTCAAACCAGGGCAGGACTTACACAGTCAGGGGCCCTGGGAGTAATATAGAACAAAGAGATCTAAGGGTACAGGTTAATAGCTCCTTCAAAGTGGAGTCACAGGTAGACAGGGTGGTGAAGGCAGCTTTCAGCATGCTTGCTTTCATCGGTCACAGCAACGAGTTTGGACGTCTTGTTGCACCTGTACAAGATGTTGGTGAGGCTACATTTACAGTACTGCAGTTCTGGTCCCCCTACGACAGAAAAGGATATTATTAAACTAGAAAGACTGCAGAGAACATTTACTGGCATGCCACCTGGACTGGAAGGTTTGAGTTTAAGAAGAGGTTGGATGGGCTGGAGCAAATTACTGCAGATGCTGGAAGCTGCACTGAAAACAACAAATGCTGGAGATCACATTGGACCAGACAGCATCCATGGACAGCAAACTAATGCTGAGTCTAGATGACTCTTCAGAGCTGTAATGAAGAGTCATCTAGACTCAAAACATTAGCTTGGATAGGTTCGGACTTCTCCTGGAGCGTAATACACTAAGGGCTGACCTTATAGAGGTCTGTAAAAATCATGAGAGGCATAGTTAAGGGAGATAGCCAACTGCCTTTTCCCATGGTAGTGGAGTCTAAAACTAGACAGCTTAGGTTTAAGGTGAGAGGGGAGATACACAAAAGGGTCCAGAGGGGCAATTGTTTCATACAGAGAGTGGTGAGGGTCTGCAATGGGCTGCCAGAGGTAATGCCGGAAGCTAGTACAATTTTGTCATATAAAAAACATTTACATAGGTACATGGATGGGATAGGTATGGAGGAATATGGACCAAATGCAGGCAAATGAGACTAGTTTAATTGTGAAAACCGAGTGGCATGGGCACATTGGACAGAGGATTTGTTTCCATGCTGTCGACCTCGACAACTAACTAAAACATGCAATAAATGCTGAACAACTCATAACCACCCCTGGAAATTGGGCTCTCAAAGTCAGCGATATTAGAACATCTTCACACTGGGAGAAGATTTGGGAAGCACTATGGTAACATTTATCACGAAAAGCAGTGGCCCTTGTACCCTTGGATAACCCAATTGTATGCCTTCATCAGCCCAGAAAATAATTGTTCACTACACTGCTCTTTAACCAATTTTAAATTCAAGCTGCCACAATTGTTTTGTGTGTTTTAACTTTACTATAATCGAACTATAATCGAATATCTTTTGGAAGTCCGTGTACACCACATGCCCTTATTAACCCTTCTGCAGCTGATCAAAATATTCAAAATTATACATAAACCACCTCTTGTGTGCATAGACTTTAGTAACATTTTCTTCCTTGGTAAAGAGAGATGCGACATACTTAGTAACTCAGACACGCCTTCTGTCTTCACATGGAGATCTCCTTTTCGGATTCTAACCAACCCCACTCATATTATTTATATCATTCACTTGCATTAGGTGAGTTGGCTAGAATTGAGAGTCTCTTGCCTTTCGTTACTAAAACTGGCCTGTTTACTGGCTTTACTACCAGTGCCAGGATCAAAATGATAAAAATAACCCTGCTTCTTTCAGAATCAACAACTATTTTAACAAAGGCAAGAGTGTATTATAGGGCAAGGTTTAAATCATCACATGGACATAAGTGAGCTAGACTTTTCAGAAGTCCTTTCTTCAACAGAGACAAAGACGGATGTCCTGCTCTTCCTGTTCTTCCAATCTGTCTCCAATGCTGAAACCATTCTCTGCGGTTTCTTGTACTCCAGAAATCATGCAAACAGGCTGACACAATTTCCACTTTATGAAACTATGAATTGACAGTGTGACATTCATCATGGTCAGAAGTGGGGATAATCAATGATTGTGCAATGTTCAACACCATTAAAGGCTCCTCAGGTGCTGAAGCAGTCCATGTCCAAATGCAGCAGCACTGGAACAATGTCCAGGCTGGGTTGAAATGACCATCTCACCACTGTCTCTTGGCATTCAATGGGATTATTGTCACTGAACCCTACCACCCCACCCCCCAACTATCAACAAAAGGTGAACATAAATACAATGGCTACAATAGCAGATAAGAGGCTAGGTATCCTGTAGCGTGTAATTCTCCACCTAAATTCCCAAAGCCTGTCCACCAATAATCGAAGGCAACAGCTGGGAGTGTGATGGAACACTCCCCATTTGCCTGGATGAGTGCAGCTCCCAACAACTTTTGGGGAAGACTTTTAAGCGATTCTTGGATAGGCACATGGAGGATAGTAAAGTGTAGGGTATGCAGGGTAGATTGATCTTAGTAGGCTAATAGGTCGGCACAACATCGTGGGCCGAAGGGCCTGTACTGTTCTATGTTCCATGTTAACACTGAAGAAGCTTGACAGCAAACAAGACTACGCAAACTGCTCGATTGGCACGACATCCACGAACATCCACTCTCTCCATCATCAACCTTTAGCAGCAGCTGCGTGCACTGTCTAGAAGCCGCACTTCTGATACTCACCAAGGCTCCTTGGGCAGTACCTTCTCAACCCATGACCACTTTCACTAGAAGGACAGCACAGCAGATACATGGGAACACCATCACCACCACCTGCAAGTTCCTCGTCATGCACCTCACCATCCTGACTTGGAAATGAACTGCCATTCCTTCAGTGTTACATGGTCAAAATCATGAAATTCCCTCCCTAACAGTATTGTGGATGTACCTATAGCGCATGGACTGCAGCAATTCAAGGAGGCAGCTCCTCACCACCTTCTCAAAGGCATCTAGGGTCGGCCAATCCCTAGCGATGTCCACCTCCCATGAATGAATAATAAAAATTTAAGATTAACATCAGGATGGGTGTACCTTAAAGAGATCCATAGTTTCTTGAAAGTGGAATGCAGGAAGCCAAGGTGGTGAAGGTGGTATTTGGCACACTTGCCTTCATTAGTCAGAAGACTGAGTACAGGCATTGGGATGTCATGTTGCAGCTGTAGAGGACATGGATAGAGTGGAAAGAATGAGGCTCTTTCCCACTTCCTCCCACTTCCCCAAGGTGGATGGGTCAATTACTAGGGGACACAGGTTGTTGAGTGGGGCGGGGAATGTGTTTTAAAGAGATGTGTGAGACAGGTTTTTCCACACAAAAGAAAAAGAAGAGTGCTGAGTGTCTGGAACATGCTGCCAGAGGAGGTAGTGGAAGCAGACACAAAAGCAGCATTCAAGAAGCACTTGGAGGAACACATGAATAGGAAGGGAATAGAGGGATACAGATCCTGTAAATGAAGACAGTTTTACCATGGAAGGGCAAAACGTGTTGGCGCAGGCTTGGAGGGCCGAAGGGCCTGTTCTTGTGTTGTACTTTTTTTGTACTTCAACATCGGTGAGGCCACTTTTAGAATACTGCGTACAATTCTGGTCACCCTTCTATAGGAAGAATGTTGTTTAAACTTGAGATTTACATGGATGTTGCTGGGACTGAAGGGTTTGAGTTATGGGGGAGACTGAATAGGCTGGGCTTTTTCCCCCTAGAGCAGAGGCCAAGGGATGACCTTACACAGGTTTATAAAATCATGAGGAACATGGATACTGTGAATAACCAAGGTCTTTTTCCTCACGTGGCGGAGTCCAAAATTAGAGGGCATAGACTTAAGATGACGGGGGAAAGATTTAAATGGGACCCAAGGAGCAACCTTTTCCAGAGGGTGCTGCATGTATGGAATGAGCTGCCAGAGGAAGTGGAGGAGGCTGGTACAATTACAACATTTAAAAGGCATCTGGATGGGTACATGAATAGGAAGAGTTGAGGGCCAAATGCTGCCAAATGGACTAGGTCAGATTGGTCTGGTCGGCATGGACGAGTTCGGATGAAGAGTCTGTTTCTGTGCTGCATGACTCTATAACCCAAACAAGTAATGTTCAGATCCAAAATGGAGATGGAAAAACACACCATTTAAAGTTTATTGTGCCACTATACTGCACCTTTCTCTTCTGCCTCTGTGCAGGCAATCATACCAACATATTGGCAAGATGACGGTTGGGAGTGCACAGGGTTAGAATTGGAAGAGTTACAGTGGCAGTTGACATTTGCAGAACCTGCTACAAGCCTTCATCCTGTACACCATTTCCATAAAGCATTATAAAATTGCTTTCCTTAGCTGTGAGTGTGCAACAATTTCCACTGCCACAGTTCCAATTCTGGGCAATCTCGAATGCAGAATTTCTTTATCTGTGTATGTGGAATAGTCTGAGAAACTTGTCTCAAACCAAAACAGTACAATACTGGAGAAAGTATCATAACCTCAACACATTCTAAAACACTTTATATACATAATTACTTATTTGAACTATAGACATTTACTTACACAAACATGGAAGCAAATTTACAAACAACCAGATTCCAAACAGCAAATTACTGGTTTGGAAGCTTAAGGGAGGAATACTAATCAGGACCATAACCACATCAGAATTGTTATAACTACCAGAAACAGAAAGTAGGGCTTGGTTCACTGTTTTATCCAAAAAGACAGTACATGGACAAGGTATTAACAATACTGCATAGGGCAGTCTAACCACGATTTTTGATCAGTAACAGGTGTGCTAGTTGCTCGTAAACGTGCTTCCATGTTTGTATACGTGAATGTCTGAATTCAAAATGCAATTATGTTTTAAAGTGCTTTAGAACGCCCTGAGGTCGAGATAATTTCTTCTGTATTTTACAATTTTGTTTTGAGCCAACTTTCTCAGACTACTGTGCAAATACATAGAAAATAGAACAGTACAGCACAGCAACAGGTCCTTCGGCACACCATTCTGTGCCAACTATGATGCCATCTGCCTGCACACAGTCCATGTCCTTCCATTCCCCGCCTGTTTATGCATCTTTTTAAGTGTCTTGAACATTGCCAGCATATCTGCTTCTACCACCTACCCTAGCAGCATGTTTAGGACACCTACCACCATCTGTGTAAAGAAAAACCTTGCCTTGCGCAACTCCTTTAAACAGTCCCCCTCTCACTTTAAACCCATGCCTCCCATTGTTTGACATTTCCAGCCTGGGAAAAAAAAGACTAACTATCCACCCTATCCATGCCTCTCAATTTCATAGACTTCCACTAGGCTGCCCCTCCATTTCCCACAGTCTAGCAAAACAGACCAATAATGTCCAACCTCCCGACAGCTAAATACAATTTAATCCAGGCAAATAAAAACCGAAAGAACTGCGGATGCTGTAAATCAGGTTCAAAAACAGAAGTTGCTGGAAAAGCTCAGTAGGTCTGGCAGCATCCGTGAAGAAAAAAATCAGAATTAATGTTTCGGGTCCTGGTCCTCAGTTCTGAGGAACGGTCACAGGACCAGAAACATTAACTCTGATTTTTTTCTTCAGATGCTGCCAGACCTGCTGAGCTTTTCCAGCAACTTCTGTTTTTGCTCCGTGTTCAACTTCCTGGTAAACCTCTTTTGGACCTTTTCTAAAGCCTCTACATCCTTCCAGTTGAGCTACATTTCAAACAGAATGAGTGACTGATATTTCAACAATCAAAAAATGCATGCATAACACTGAACAGATTTAGAGGAGGAATTGAGGTTTATTTTTAAAACTGATCTCAAAAATAAAAATAATGCAGTCAAGATCATACTGGCCCATGGAATAATAGGATACAAGTTTGATTCAAACGTGCCCTCATGTTGAATTTCTTATGTCAAAAGAGCTGTGTTGAGTATATGCCAGATGCAACAGCATTGGAAAGAATGAATAACGGGGGAAAAAACAAATTATATGGGCACTGTACAGAATTGCCTAGCAACTGAGACATGGAGATAGAACAACGAGAATGCTCACTTCCAAAAAGGTAAAACACATCTATTCAAATTTAATATATTATTTGAATAAGAAAGCTATTTATTTCAAACAGTCAGGAATAATTTAAAACAAAGTCTGTGTTTGTAAATATACCATGTTATCCAAAGATATCATACAGCTGTCATAAGTGAAAATAAATGGTTACGTGGTAACACTCTTAAATCAAATTCAACATTCTAGGTTCAAGTCCAACTTATTAATAATCAAGGGAGTGTAATATTGAGAGAATGTTGCACTTTGGAACCGGTCTCTGATCAGAAAGATCTTAAGTAGTTGCCTGTTGCACTAGTGCTTGTTTTTTTCCAAAAAACATCCAAAAGCAAACAATTTGGTGGAGTTTGTTCCACATAATTGGGTAAGGAATAATGTAATGCACTATTTAAAGTAGAATACTGATCATGCAGGAGAAATCAGTAGCTCAACTTAAACAAATGGTTTGCTGAATTAAAAGCAAAATAACAAAGAAAAGTGATCTCTGCAATTCCTGCTCAGAGGGGGCAAAATTTACAAGGATGAGGATAAGAAAATACTGAGCCAAAACAGTGATTTGAAGAATAAAACTGTACCGTTAAAAACATTTTTGAAAAATTCAGCAAGATAATAAAGGTGAAACTTGGTAAGAGTTTGAAACTATAAGCAATGGAAATGGAATCAGAGAGGAAGAAACAGAATCATTTTGGGAATAACTACTTCCTCCAAGTATGCACCGAGATGACAAGTAACCTTCCCACTGCGAGGAGGTAACCATGAACAACTTTTGACACTAGTTAAATGAAAGTCACAAGAAGGCAAGAAAGAACTGTGAAAACAATTACCAGATACAGATGGTACTTAAAGATTACTAAAATAGATCAGGCTGGATGGAACTGATCACTATGGACACAAGGCATCTACCCAATGAACTGCAAGTAAGTGAATGAAGTCCCTATATTCAAAAGGAAATGTCAGATTACTATTATCTCTATGCTTTGTACAATAATAAAACTAATCAAAAGCAAACATTTGTACAAATAATTCAGTGAACCATGACCAACATAGGTTTAGAAGCACAACGTCAAGGATGTTGCTCAGACATGATTTGAGGAAATGACATCCTACTTGGGACAGTAAAACGTCAGAGCACAGTCTTTTTTAGTCTACTGGAAGATATTTGACAAAATACTACATTGAAAGCCTTCACCAAAATTTCAAGCGCTGGGAATTCAGGATAAACTAGGAAAATACAGATGAATTAACCAAAAGTTGAGAAGTATTGCTTGTTAGAGGAGTTACATTACATTTGGGCAGATACATATGTTCTTGAGTATTGTTTCAAACGAAAGAGGCACGTTTTCAAAACTTTTTATTCTGCACTCATCAGAACAGGTGCAAGAATGCCAAATTTCAATAAAGAACAATGATTTATACTGAAATAAAAGCAAAATATTGCGCATGCTGGAAATCTGAAACAAGCACAGAAAATGCTGGAGAAACTCAACAGATCTAACAGCATCTGTACAGAGAGTAACAGAATTAGTGTGATATGACTGTTCTGAAGAAGCGCTGAAGAAATGTATACTGCATGAAAAAAGAATATTGATTAATCAATAAGTCGATTTTGCTTGGTCACAGGATTGTCATGGAGTATCCATCTGGGTACTAATATCATTAGTGACAAGTTTTAAATTCAAGAAAAGGCACAGTATCTGAAAATATTCTTTGTCTGTAGAGGATAAGTTCCTGCCTATGAATATATGTAACTCCTAGCAAGCATAAATGAACCACATTGTGAGCCCAGCTGAGAATCTTACATTGTTCATGAGTGCAATTCTTAGCGCATTGGGATAGTTCAGCAAGTGAATCAAACATGTGTGATTCTGAAATAATGGTTGGTCCTGACAGCAGTTGGCATATTTCAGATGTAGTTATGTATAGCTAAGCCGATAATGTGCAGTCAAGTCTGAAACTGTAGAAGTGTTTGAATCAAAGTGAATGCTGCATTGTGGTGAATGGAAGAAAAAGGTTAAGGTTTTGGGCTTTTAAAACTGCTGACAAGTGTCTTGAGTGAGGCAAACAGCCTCCCTGCAGAGTAGGTGGGGAAACAAATGGGTTGAAAAGGAGTAGGTGAAGACCCCATTTCAAGGAACAGTGCGGAATAAAAAGCTGTGGTCAAATATGGCATGAGAGAGAAGGGGGGCAGAGAGGAAGAAAGAAAAAAAAAAAAAAGAGGGAGAGAGAGGGTTCAGTGAACTCATTTTTGGGATGAGATATTTTCCCATGAGGAGATATTCAGAATTTTGAATAACAAGCTGTCACCAAATGAAACAAATTCTTAAACGATTTGTCAGGGTGAATGCTGGAAGCATACTTTTCCTGACAGAGGGCACTCGAATAGGGGTTGCAATTTCAAAACAATTCAGCCATTTCAAACTATGATGAGGAGGAACCTTTTCATTAAAAGAAATTTACAATCTGGAGAAGGCCATTAGGCAATTCAAGGCTGCTGTGCCATTTAAAAAGATCATGGTTGATCTGATTGTGGTTTCAATTCCCCTTTCCTGTCTGCACCCATAACACTCGACTCCTTTGTCTACAAAAACTCCAGCTCAGCTCTGAATAAATGCAATGGTTCAGTTTTCTGTTCTCTGGGGAAAATAATTCTACAAACCAATGACTTTCAGAGAAACAAACATCTCATTATCTATCTTAGAAGGGTAACATCTTACTTTTAAACAGTTTTCTCTAGTTCTCTGCTATTCTTTGTTCATTTCCTCTAGTTCTCATCTCTCCTACATGGAAAGCACCTACTCAGAATCCAGCTGCCAAGTTCTTTATATTTTAGATGTTTCAAGAATATCACCTCCCATTCTTCGAAATCCTAATGGTTAAAGTCCCAACCTAATCTACTTTTAACATAAGCTTTTCTTTCCAGGAATCAGTCAAATTGATCTCACTGGGTTTCTGCCAACACAATTATATCCTTTTTCAAATAAGACAACCAAAATCGCCCATAGTACTCCAGATATGATCTCATCAAGATCCTGTATAGCTGCAGTAAAATTTCCCCATTACATTCTTCTCTCAAATAAACACCAGCATAACATTTATCTTCCCAACAATGTGCTGTAATTGCACACTAACATTTTTCTGATTCAGGTACCAGAACACCCAAATCCCTTTCTACCTCAGTGTTCTGCAAGCTGTCCAATTAAATAAGATACTGCTTTTCCAATCTTCCAGCCAAAGAGGACAAATTTACATATTGTTACATTATGCTGCCATATTTGTGCCTGCTTACTCGTCCACATTCATTTAGAGACACTACCTCCACTTGACTGCTTATCTCCTGTGTCTGCTACCATATATTTGGTCCCTGCATCTAAGTCATTGTTATAGAATGTAAATAGTTAAGACCACAACAATGACAATTGTGGCACCCTATTTGCTACATGTTGTCAAACTGAAAAAGACCTCAAATATGTCCACTCTTATTATTCATGCTAGTATGCTTTCCCTTACACCAACAGCTCTCATTTTCTGCAGTAGACAATGATGTGGCACCATATCAAACACTTCTTGGAATAGCAAAGGTCTTTTCCTTAGGGTGGGGGAGTTCAAACCATGGGACATATTTTTACGGTGAGAGGAGAAAAATTTAAAAAGGACATGAGGGGCAACTTTAATTTTTAAACAGAGAGTGGTTCATATGTGGAATGAACTGTCGGAGGAAGTGGTAGAGGCACTTACAATTACAACATTTAAAAGACATTTGGGGACAGGTACATGAATAAGAAAAATTGAGCGATATGGGCAAAATGCAGGTAAATGGGACTAGCTTAGATTGGGAAACTTGGTCGGCATGAACAATGTTTCTGTGCTGTATGACTCTATGACAGGTTTCCTTTTACCTACATTGAGTGTTACTTACTCAAAAAAATACTCAAATTAGTTAGACAAAATTTGCCTTCCATAAAACTATGCGGACTACAATGACCCTCCTTAAGAATGAATTCTAGCAATTTCCCCACAACAGGTTTCAGGTAAACGCCTATAGTTTTCTACTTTCTGGTACCCTCCTTTCTTGAATAATTGTCTTATGTTATTCATTAACAAATTCACTAGGACCCTTCAATAATTTAATTAACTTTGGAAAATTGTAACCAATGCCTCTACTCCCTCTGCAGCTACATTTTAAGACCCTAAGACACAGGCCAAATGGCGACGGGAACTTCAGACTTTAATAGCTTTTCCAGCACGATTTCCCTGGTGATGGTGACTGTTTCAGTTCCTCCCTTCTCTTTATCTTATGATTTTGAAGTGTCTTTGGGAAGTTTTCCAAGTCTTCAATACTGAAGACAGACAAAATACCTGCTCAACGCCTCCACCTTTTCCAGATTTTCCACCAACAATCTCCTGGACTCACTCACTAGACCATGAACACTAACTTTAGTTCCTTCTTTCTTATTCAAATTCTTGTATAAATGTGTTTGATATTACTAGCTAGTTTTCCCTCATACTCTCCTTTCTCCTGCTCTTCTTTTTGGAGATTATTTGCTGCTCTTTCAAATCTGTCCAACCTGCTAACTTCTTGGTAACCTTCACAGTATTGTACAGAGTCCTTTAAATTTGATATGATCCTTAACTTTCTTAGAAGTGACAAACGATGCAGCAGAGTGTCTTTCTTTCTCACTGGGATACATCTTCACTGAGAATTATTAAATACCTCCTCAAAAGTTTTCGCCCAATGCACCTCTGGTGTCCTACCTTCTAACTTACTTTCCCAGTTCACTCTTATCAGCTCTGCCTTCATACCATTATAGTTATACCATTATAATTACCTTTCTTTAGCCTTAAAATAATAGCTTTAGAACCAAACTTACCCACTGCCCCCTCACCGCCCCCATTAAGCAGAGTATAAAATTCTACCATGTTATGAATGTTGTCACCTTGAGGCCCCTTCACCCTGTAGTTATTAATTGATTCTGCCTTAATGCTCATTTATCAGGTCTACCTGCTCCCTATATGGCTCTAGAATGTCCTACTCTATAACTTGTCACACATACACTCTCTGGACTCATTTTCTGGGTTACCTTTGCCAATCTGGTTTGTTCAAACTACATATAGCTTAAATTCACCCATGATTATTGGCGTACATTTCATAGATGCCCCATCTGTTTATTCCCATATATCACAGGATCAAAAGATGTTGGCGTGGAAGGAAGCCATTCAGTCCTATGAGCCTACTCTGCCAGTCAATGAGATCATGGCTAATCTGATAGCCCTCAACTTGACTTTCTTGCCTTTTCCCCCACACCCTTGATTGCTTTTCTGATTAAAAAGCTGTTGAACTCACCCCTGAATATACTCTCTGATAAAGAATTCCATAGATTCATTACTCTCAGAACAAATTCCTCCTCATTACTGTGTTAAATGTGTGATCCCTTATTCTGAGATCATACCCTCTGGTCTAGACTCTTCGATATAGAGAAACAAACTTTTCACATCTAACCTGTCAAGTCATCTTGTATGTTTCAATAATGCTCATCCTTCTAAATTCAAATCAGTACAGGCCAAACCTACAAAGGATTGTGAATCATTCTAATTTGCCATCCTAGAAAGATGGAAATGCTCAATCACTAAATATATTCAGAGATTAATTACTATTTTGGGTTTGAAGGCAATTAAGAGACACGGGGAGAGTGCAAGAAAGTGGAGTTCAGATAAATCAGCAATTAACCACCGAATGGCCAAGCACACACAAATGGCTGAATGACCTACTCCTACTTTTTAACATTAGATTAGTGAGGTTATCCTCAGAAGACATGAGAGGGGATGGAGTGGGATTGGTAGTTGAGCTTGCTAAGTCCAAAACGACAGTGACTGATATCTTGAAGGGCCTTTTAGGAAGCAAGGAAGTGACAGAGGACAAATTTGGGATTTAACAAGGTACATTCAATCCTGAAATGGTGACCGAAATAGAAATCCAGGCAAGTAGTAATGGATCGTGGTGAGAGATCAACAGGGATGGGATCCTTCTAAAAACTTTGTTGCCAACCACAATATCTGGAAATAGACAGATTAAATGATTAGGGAAAAAATGGCAGATTGAATATAATGTCGGAAAATGTGAGGCTGTGCACTTTGGCAGGAAGAAGAGGAGCTGAATATTACTTAAATGGAGAAAGACTGCAGAAAGCTGCAACACAGAGGTATTTGTGGGTCCCCAACATAAATCACAAAAAGCTAGTGTACAAACTCAGCAGGTAACGGGGAAGGTAAATGAAATATTGGCCTTTATTTAGAGGGGAACAACATACAAAAATAGGGAAATCTTGTTAAAAATATACAAGGCCCAAGTCAGACCACACCGAGAATATGGTGAACTGTTTTGGGCCCATGATTGAAGGAAAAATATATTGGCATTGGAGAGAATCCATAGAAAGTTCACTTAGTTGATCACAGGTTTGGAGGGATTTTCGTAAAACAGACTGAATACATTGGCTCTGTATTCACTGGAGTTTAGAAGAACCAGAAGCAACATTGCTGCAACACCTATGAGATTCTTATAGGATAGATGTGGGAGAGGTGGCTTCCCCTTGAATGAGAATGTAGGACCAGAGGCCAAATCTCAGTTAAAAAAAAAACTGAAAGAACTGCGGATGCTGTAAATCAGGAACAAAAACAGAAGTTGCTGGTAAAGCTCAGCAGGTACGGCAGCATCTGTGAAAAAAAAAAATCAGTTAACGTTTTTGGTCCGGTGACCTTTCTTCAGCGCTGGACAAAGATGAGGAGCAATTTCTTCTCTCTGAGGGTAACTAATCTATGGAATTCTTTACCATAGAGAGTCATTTGAGATAGATAGATTTTTAATCCGTAAGGGAATCAAGGGATGGTGGAATAGGCAGGGAAGTGAAGTTGGGGATTATCAGTTCAGCCATGATCTCATTGAACAGTGGAGCATACTCAATAGGCTGAATTGTCTACATTTGTTCCTATGTCTTATGGTTATGTTAAAGAATGAATGGGGAGATATTAGGACGTGGTGTAACTATGAGGACTATTACTTCTAAAAAAAAAAATCAGGATTTGGGCAAATATTGTTCAGCTAATTAAAGATTGGCCATGAACTCATGCACTAATAAGTCAATTAGATTTTAAGATGCCTCTGATTATGTAAAGAGATAATAGATAGCAAGGTTTAATTAAACTTGGGTTACAAGAAGGACACATAAACAGGAGACCTGTGCCCAGTCAAACCAGTGTCACAAACTGGCATCCCATCCTGGATAGGCTGAAAGCCACTGCTTTTATTAAGTGTTATTTCTTTTGTTCTTGTTATGAACAACTTAATTCTGCAAAGCATACAAAAACATTTTTGTTGCTGGAATGGGTCTTGTTAAAAATCAGGACGAGTAAAGTTTAGATTGGCTCTTCCAAAGCTTAAGTCTGTAATTATAACTAACTTATGTTTTACAATTAACATTAAAGAGCACCCCAAAATCTCTCACTACAGCTCCTAATTTTCTCACCCACAAATATTCTCCCATCATCCACCTCATCTAGTCTCTTCATGACCTTATTTTTCAATAAAATCACTTCCCATTCTTCTAAGATCCAATGCATATGGGTCCAATCTGTTCAACCTTCCTTCACAAGATAAGCCCTTCAATCCTGGGATAAGTGGCAAGAACTTTCTGAGCTAATTCTAAAGTAATTATACCCTTCTTCCAAATAAGACAACAAAACTACACAGTACTCCAGATGTATTCTCACCAAGAACCTGTACAGCTGCAGTAAAACTTCTCTACTCATATCTTATTCCCCTTGCAATAAATGCCAACATTTCACTTGCCTTCCTAATCACTTGCTGTACCTACAAACGAACATTTTGTGATTCATGCACAAGGATTGCCCTATACATTGGGTCTTACAATCTCTTTCCATTAAAATGGTATACTTTTTAACCTGTCAAAACAGAGAACTCATTTACCACCACTTCACCCATCATTTGTGTACTGTGTTTGTAATCCTTTCAAGATTCTCTATTTCCTCCTGACAACTTATTTCCAATCTATCCTGATATCTTCAGCAAATTTAGTCATGAAAGATTCGGTCCCCTCAGCCAAATCATTGATATAAATTAAGTTGTTGAGGACCCAAAAATGATCCATTTATTCCTACGCTCTGCTTGCTGTTTAGTTCTATAGCTGTGTTAATATGTTACCTCCTACATTATATGTACTTGTTCTGTGGCACTTGCCACTCAGGCATCCTGCCTTAATAACAGATTCCAGCAGCTTCTTAATGACAAATGGTAATCTAATTGATCTATACTTTCCCTACTTTGTTTCCCTTCCTTTCTTGAATAAGGATGCAACATATTTTCCCATCTCCTCAGAGCCTTCCAGAATTTAAGGAAATTTGGAAGAATATCTATTACCTTTGGCAACGCTTCAGTGCAGGCTAACTGCACTTGGGACTTAGATTAAATAAAAACCTAAAGAACTGTGGATGCTGTAAATCAGGCACAAAAAACAGAAGTTGCTGGAAAAGCTCAGCAGATCTGGCAGTACCTGTAAAAGAAAAAAAATCAGAGTTAACGTTTCGGGTCCGGTGAGGAAGGGTCACCAGACCCGAAACGTTAACTCTGATTTTTTCTTCACAGATGTTGCCAGATCTGCTGAGCTTTTCCAGCAACTTCTGCTTTTGGTCCTTGGGACTTGTCAGCCTTTGGGCCCAATAGTTTTCCCAAGCACCTTTTCCCTAGCAAAGACTCATATTTAAATTCGTCACTCTTCCCATCACCTATTGATTTTCAACCATATTTTGGACTGTTAGACTAATTTCCAATGTGTTTGTATATTTTGCTCAACATTCACCACAGCTTATTAGCCAACTGTATCATTATTTTTATATGAGGAACGACTCCTTCAACACCTTGCAAATATACTTGCATATGACGCATTCTCTGCAGTTTATAGGGACATGCCAAACGCTGGCAAGTAGGATCAATTCAGTTTAGAAAACGTGGTGGGCATGGACTAGTTGGGCTGAAAGGCCTGTCTGGGCTGTGTGGCTCTGCTAGCTATCATCTTAACTACCTGACAAATGAAAGTTAATTAACATACTAACATCTTGGACTACCACTTGTAACTCCCACAATATTCTTGTGGGAGTGAATACTTTCCTCACCAACTGATTGCTGCAAAATAAACAAACCCAGTTCATAAAACATCTTGGCAGTCCTGCCTACTGCCAAATCACACGGGCGCAGATAGGCTGCTCTGCTTCCCTGTGATCATTCTTAGGTGCAAACTGAGCGGAAACTGCAAGGCAGTAATCAAGCTTAAACTAACTCGTCCTGATTCCGGATTAACTTGCATCTTATTTATAATCTTAGGGCGCGGATAGGGATTTATTCTGCATTTACAAACAGTTCTCCGACATTCCTTTACCTGTGTTGTTCACCTACGATGCCTGAATACTGACTGAGTGACCAGCTCCTCTGGGGTTTTTAAGATTGCACCAGTCGTGAGGTGGAGACAGTACCACCCAAGCTTTGCTTTTTATATACATATACACACATATTTCAGCCCTTCCCAATGCTGCCAACTCCCTGCAAATATTGACAAGATGCTTGCGCGCGCACCCTCTCCGCCTCCTCCGGCTGTACCTTGACCACACACTCGGAAAGTAAAAGGATAGCTGCCGCCAGTCTAAGTTCAGCGATGGCAGCTCATTGAACCCGAATTGCCCACCGCCACATTCAGGAGACACGGTGCCGCTGGCTGTCAGTTACAATCGGTCTCGCTCCGCTGTTCGATCTTCGCTCGAAACTCTCATCACAAAGCTCGCGAGCAGGTGTGCAACGTCACAAGCTCTTCACTCCCGTGTTCGCGGCTCCGCCCAACCCACTGCGGCCGCGCGCCATCGTCCAACCCACCGGGGCCGCGCGCCTTCGCCGCTCCGCTCGACCCTCCGCGGCCGCAGCTCCTCCCAACCCCCTCAGCCGCTCCGCCCAGCCTTCCGCGGCAGCGCACGCGTTCGGAGCGCTGGTTGCTGCTGAGGTTGACAAGAGCACAGCGAAGTTTTCTTCGTCTGTTTTAGGCTTGACAATCTTTTACTTCATATTCGCTGCACTTCACCGGCTATGACACAGTTCCAAAATGTGCGAGGATCAATTTGTTATCTAATTGTTTTGTTTTATGGTTCGTATCATGTTTTTAGACACAAATGTATATAACGAACGTAAGTTTTCAGACCTCCTTGAATGGAGGAGCAGACTCGGTGGGCTGAATGGCCCACTTCTGCTCCTGGGTCTCATTGTCTCACCCTATGTCGCTCGACGATATATAATTGAAAACAGGCTGTTAATGAAGTAGAGATAATGAGGAGGCTGAAAGCAGTGTATTGGAGAAAGGTAGCAATGAAAACGATAGTAAGAATTTCTACATGTATTTGAACAGGAGAGGAATAGGTAATGCTACTACTGGGAATTGGTAGTGAAAAGCAAAGAAACGGCAGAGGCTTTGACAGGTATTTTGTGTCTATCTTAGCGTAGAAGACTTTGAAAACTTCCCGAAGATAATTGAAAATCAATAGGTGATAAAGAAAGATGAACATAAAACAATCACCATCACATTAGCCCAAAAGGCTGACTAGTCTGCAGGATTAAATGCTCTGCATCCTAAGTTTTATGTGGTCTTGGAAATCACAGAATATGAGTATGAAAATTCATTTCCGAAGCAATTGTGATGTCAAGTCTAGACTAGCTTAATCTTTTTTCGTTGTGGCCATGGAGTGGGATGGAGTCAGAAGCTCGGAAATGTTCTTTTCGGCAAAATAGTGCATGTACCATAAGAAGCCTTGTATAAATGTCTTAAGTACTTTAAGGAGAAACGTCCATAATATGTTTGTTATTATTATTAGCATTAGCTATAACATGGATGGAATTGCACTATGACAGTTACTATAGTTACAATACTGACTGAATGGCATTTGAACACAAACTCATCCAAGATTTGAGATTTGCTGTAAACTGAAAACAACATGACAAAACCGTATTTGCTGCTTTGACAACCAGCTTTTAAAAGATTTTCTATATTTATAACCAATTGGAAAATAGATACATGCCAGTCACGTTTTACCATTTCAAATGGAGACAAGATGTCCATAAAACTAAACAAAGCTGCTACCAAATATAAAAGATATTATGTTGCAGCATTGGCTAATTTTTGAATTCTACTCAATTTTCTTTTTCCTGCAAATTTTGATACAACACAGACTAATTTGTATAGACACTGGATACCAAATTGAAGTTCCTGAACAGTTGCATTATTTATGAGAAGATATTTAAATGTCTTTAAGCAGTCTAAAGTCACAAGTTATAGTTCACAGAAACTGAATGCCAGGAAGCAGAGTAATGATTAATGGATGGTTTTTAGGCTGGAGAAATGTTTGCAGTGAATTTCCCCAGGGGTTAGAGTTTGGGGCTTTTCTTTATAAATGTAAATTACCTAGATCTTGGTAAAATTTAAGGTTTGTGGATGATACAAAACTTCAACATATTGTGACTGGTGAAGCGAAGAGTATAGAACTTTAAAAGGATGTAGACCAGTTGATAGAATGAAATGATGAGTGGCTGGTGAAGTTCAATGTAGAGAAATGTGAACTGATTCATTGGTGTGGTCGACACCTCTCTGATAATTAAAACCGAAACCCCCATAGAAGCTTGCTTCGCCTAGTAATCTGTTAAAGGAGTGGTTAAATGATACCCACTTTATCCCGAATAAAACAAAATTCTAATGGTATGCTGTTCTAATAGATACAATTCCCATGTGTATAAACAAATTAATTCTTAAAAATGAATGCTTAATCTCTCAATTACAGCCAGAATAAGTTTTCTGGAATGTTCTTTGCCTTCTCCGCTGTCCTCCAGTCAGGAACACTTTCCTCTGTCAAATTCTTGTGTCAGCAATATTAGCTAAGAGTGCCATAGTGCCTTTATTTAGATGGTGCTTACTCTGAGATCTTACAGATTTCTGTGAGAGCCAGTGATTTTGTATTTTGTTAGAGCTGATTGCTATTGAGAGATATTCTCTTAACAAATGGCAGTTTGTTCTCATACCCAATTTTAAAATGACCTCTTCTTTTATACTCTTGATGACCTATTAATTTCTTACAATAGGATCACCAGAGTTGTCAAAACCATCAGATTTAAATTTAATTGGGCTCTGGTATCTGGGGCCTGGTTTAAATTAATTGGCTAAATTCAAAAACCTGTTCTCTTGGTAAAAATGCTGTTTTGCCTGCTAACAGTAAAGCCTTTTGATACAATATTTCAATTTCAAAAACTCTATGCATCTGCTGCTGCCTGCAGACATTTTTTTAATCTCCAAGCCTAAAAAAAACCTTTTTTTTTAAAGGGACCATGCACTCTTCTCCCTATTATTTTACAAACAAATTCTAACGTCCTGCCTTCCAATCCACAGATAATATACCAGCTTTGGAACATCTCCCCCCTTAAGCAAAAATGAACATCATAATGAAAAGGCTTCTTTTTTCCTAAATCTTAACACCATTATTATCAGATACATAGGTCATTAATCTAGAGTTACACATTTCATATTAATTCTATATACATATATATAACATGTAACACTACTGTGTCTATTTTATACACACAGTTTCCTTTTAAACATGTAACACTACTGTGTCTATTTTATACACACATTTTCCTTTTAAACTCACAACAATGCATCCACAATAACATTTTCACAACGTGTAACATGTATAATCTATAAATTAAGTGCTTGTAACATAAGATTCCAATGAAATAGTCTGGTGTTCTTCTCTTTGTCTTTCCAAAAATGTCAAAGGGTTGTGATTAGTATACACAACTGTCTCTGATATATGGTTTGCAACATTAACATTAAAATGTTTTAAGGCCAGTACCAAACCAATAACTCTTCTTTAACGGTTGAATATTTTCTCTGGTCGATATCGAGGTTTCTATGAAAAATAACCAATTGGCCTTTCAATTCCACAACCATCCTCCTATAACAACACAGCTCCAACTCCTATATCGATTGCATGATAGCGACTTTAAAGGATTTCAAGAAATTTGGCGTGGCTAAACGTTTTGCAGTGGTTAACACAGCTTTAAAATTCTCAAATGCCTCCTGGCCACCAAAATTCTGTGTTCTTCTTCAACAAATCTGTCAGTGGTGCACCGTGCCACTAAAGTTTCGTACAAACTTCTGGTAGAATCTGCTCAGTCCCAAACATCGTAGCACTTCCTTCTTTGAGGATGGACTTGGAAATTCCTTGATGGCCTTCGTCTTCATATTCCTCAGTGTCCACCTTCCATGTCCAATGTTGTGTTCAAAGAGCATCACATCCGTCTTTGCGAATTCTGTCTGCCAAATTTATGGCCAACTTTGCCTTCCGTAATATCTCAGAGCTGTGCCAAATATGCCATGTGATCTGTTCATAGATGGCGAAAGATCATGAAGTCATCTATATAGACAACTCAGTTGGTTAATCCAGCCACAACTCTGTTCATAAGTCTTTGAAATGTGGCTGGTGCATTCTTCTTTCCAAAGGGCATTACTTTAAATTGATACAACCCATTTGGGGTTACAAATGCAGAAACTTCTTTTGCTGTCTCCAACAAAGATACTTGCCAGTAACCGCGAAGTAAGTTCAACTTTGTAATGTAAGTGGCTTGTCCAACTTTGTTTACACAGTCCTCCAGCCTTGGAATTGGGTATGAGTCTGATTTAGTCATGGCGTTGACCTTCTGATAATTTATGCAGAATCGTTGAGTACCATCAGGTTTGGTAACCAACATGATCGGCAAACTCCACTCGCTATGACTTGGTTCAATGATGTCTTCTTGGACCATTGCTTCCACGTCCTCTGTACCAGTGCTGCTTTGAAACGATTAAACCTGTAGGATTGTTGTTTTATCGGAACATATCATGGGGAAGGCAATAGCCTAGTGGTATCATCACTTGACTGTTAATCCAGAGTCCCAGATAACTATCTGGGGACCTGGGTTCAAATCCTGCCATGGCAGATGATGAAATTTGAATTCAATAAAGTATCTGGAATGAAGAGTCTAATGATGACTGTGAACCCATTGTCGATTGTCAGGAAAAATCCATCTGGTTCACTAATGTCTTTCTGGGAAGGAAACTGCCGCCCTTACCTGGTCCGGCCTGCATGTGACTCCAGGCCCATAGCAATGTGGTTGATTCCGAACTGCCCTCTGGGCAATTAGGGATGGGCAATAAATGCTGCTTACCCAGTGATGCCCTCATCCCATGAATTCATAAAAAAACACATCATATACTATAGTATTAGTCCTCCCATTCTATTTCTACATATGTCCTCTTAGTGCTGTAACAAGCCTTTCAATTCAGTTCTCTGTTCCTGAGACAGATAGCTTATCCCATTCTTTAAGGACTTTCTCATGATTCAATTTATTCTGAATCCAAATAATCTGGATTTCATTCCTCATTCTGCATGGCAGTAACTAATACCCATTTCTCTGGTTTCCTTTCCCTGTCATAGTAAGGTTTCAGCATGTTCACGTGACATACCCGATAAATTTACTTTCCTATCTGGCATCTTTAACTTCTTCTCAATCTGATAGGGACCACTAAACCTTGTTTTGAAGGGATTTCCTACCACTGGTAACAGCACTAATACTTTATTTCCACAGGCAAACGTACAAATTTTAGATTGCTAATCTGCTTCTTGCTTCATGATGCTGTGCCACCTTCAAATGTTGTCCAGCTAATTCACCTACTCGTTTAATCTTTCTCTCAGCTCACATACATAATCCAGCTGTGAGATCTCTGACTTTGGGCATATCAGTTTTTCCTTAATTAATTTTAAAGGCCCTCTTACTTCATGTCCGAATATCAATTCAAATGGAGTAAACTGAGTTGATTCATTTGGAGTATCTCTAGTAGCAAATAATATCAATGGAATACCTTTATCCCAACCATTTGGGTAATTCTGGCAATAAGCATTCAGCATGGTCTTTAGGGTCTGATGTCACATTTTTAATGCTCTCTGGGATTCAGGATGGTGTGCACTTGATTTAAAGTGTTTGGTGCCTAAACTGTCCATGACCTTCTTAAACAATTTGGCAGTAAAATCGGACCCTTAGTCCGATTGAATCTCCCTGGCTAGTTGATTATGGATACAGAAAGCAAGCAACTCTTCATGCAACCTATTTTTCCTTGACATTCTGTAATGGAATTGCCTCTGGAAATCTGGTAGACTCATCCATTATGGTTGGCAAATACTGGTTCCCATTTTTGGTTTTAGGGAGAGGACATTAACAATCAATCATAACTGGCGTGAAAGGTTCTTCAAATGCAGGAATTGGCATTAAAGGTGCTGGTCTAATTACTACCCTTAGCTTTTCTACCATCTGACATGTATGACAAGTATGGCAAAATTTAACCACGTCTGTATGTAATCCAGGCCAATAGAAATGGTTCTGTATCTTAGCCTGAGTCTTCCTCACTCCTAGATGACCTCCTACAAGTAATTTGTATGCTACCCGCAATACTTCCTGTATGTATGCTACTGGCAACTCAATCTGGTGATCTTCTGCCCATTTCTCCTCTGCACTAACCTGCCAAGGTCTCCATTTCTGCCTTAGGTTTCTATCCTTAAGGTAATAACATTTTGGAATACATTCTAATTTCTTTTCCGACCAGGCTTTATGATACAAAATCCTTTATTGTCTCATCTTTTTGTTGTAATCCCATCACTCTTTCAGAACTAAACACCTCTACCTGCTTAGGTTCTTCCTTTATTATTTCATCAATCAGGGTGTCAGCTGGACCTCAATTCCTTCATCTTTCTCTTTGGTTTTGACTTCTTGCTTTAACTTATGACTAGGGGATCTTGTCACCACACAGTCCGGAAAAATTCCACGGTATTTTTCTTTTAATTCTTCAGTTCCCTGGTTTTCTTTCGGCCTCTCCACTACAATGGGCATCACTCCCAACATTAATCCGGGTGGTTCGTTTCCAAGAACAAACTATATTCCTTGAGTGGACACTCTTTCGATCACTGCCAATATCACTTCCCTAGTCTTGATTGGACATTTCAGCCTTATCTTACACAGGGGAATGCTAAATCTCTCTCCATTTATTCCACAGATTATCACTGTCTTGGGTGACATTTCAGAAGGAGTGCAAATTCTTTCATCTCTTACTATTAGAGACTGACCAGCTTCCGTATCTCTCAATATTGTAACTTCTTTACCTTCTCTCCCTGCTCTACCTGAGTAAACCTTACCCAAAGAGGTGAAGCCTTTGAAAAGATCAGGCACTAACTTACTTTCCAGCCCATGACTAGGCTGTGCACTCTCCTGCAGCTCCTTGACTTCTCCTGGGATTTCCTTCACTACCTCAACTATTCCCAATAGTTTAGCCACTTTTCCCACATCCTTTTTTCCCAGTGCCTCTCTTCATTCACCAGCACTGTGACTTTGTGTGTCCCCGCTATTATAGTGGAAACACATGAGGTCTTTCACCTCTTTTTCACTCTCTTGGGTTTCTTTTTTCACATGTGATAAACTGTTCCCAGTGTGATCTACTTTTTGTTTTTCATTGAAGGATCTTCCTGTTTCACAATTTCTATCCCTCAAGGAATGAAATTGCTATCGGAAGCTAGATTTTGTTTTATGCATTAATATGTATTCATCCACTTTTTCTGCAGCTCTTCCCACTGTTTAACTTTCTGTTCCTCAGCATGAGTTCTTATCATTTCTGGAAGTGAGTTTTTGAACTCCTCCAAAGGAATAATTTCTCTCAGATCCTTGTATGTCATTTTCTATCATTAATGCTCTCACCCATGTATTGAAGTTGCTATATTTAGTTCTTTCAAACCCAACATAAGTCTGACCTGGTTCCTTTCTTACATTTCTGATCCATTGTCTGTATGCTTCTGGTACCAACTTGTAGGCACTCAAGATAGCCTGTTTTACTTCTTCACACCTCTTGACACCTCTTCTGACAATGCTGCAAACTCCTCACTTGCCCTGACTACCAACTTGGTCTGGTCTGAATTAATATTACCCACACATCCTCTGGCCAGTCATCTGTTTAGCCAATTTCTCAAAGGAAATGAAAAAGGCTTCTACATCTTTTTCATCAAATTTTCATAATGTTTTGACATATTTGTATATATCCCTATCAGGCTGTTGGCTACAATGAGTTTGCTCATTCTCACTTCTGTTTTGTACTTTTCCTTTTGCCATTTGAAGTCTTTTTGCTTCAAGTTCCAGCTTAATCTTTTCCAACTCGAACATTCTTCTCTTTTTCCTTTTCTAACTCCAGTTGTTTGCTTTTCAATTTAATTTTTTCTAACTCCACTGTACTTGCCTGTTTCTCTGATATACCTAAATGCTTCACTAATTCCTTTAAAATTTCAGCTTTCCTCTAATCCCTTGTTAAACCCAATTCTAGCCTGTTTGCTAAGTCTTAACATGTGTCCTTCCTCTGTCTTTCTAAACTTCCTTGGCAAATTTGGGAACCTTCAAACCCCAGAACCTCTTTAGCAATGTTAAGAGCCATTTCCCCCACTTTTGATGAATCTGACCGCAAGTAATTGAAATTAAACAGATTTTTATTTAAAGATCTAGGACACTATCCCTAAGTCTGTTTAAATCTGGCCAAATCCATTCAGATCTGTTCAGATCCTGTACACGAACCGGCCAGATCTCGGACTCAAGTCCCTAATCTGATATGGGGAGGACGGTTAAATGAAATGAAATCCCTGATGCTCACTTTATAATCAATGAGTAACAATTTACTTATCTAACTCTAACAGTTAACAAACTAACAGAACTACTAACAAACCAAACAATTTCCCCCTACACTACTAACTATTCCCAAATAAAACAAAATTCTAATGGTATGCTGTTCCAATAGATATAAGTACTGCTTATATAAACCAAATTAATAATAAAAAAATTAAAGCCTTAATTTCTCGAAATTACAGCCAGAATAAGTATTCCGGAATGTTCTGTGCCTTCTCTGCTATCCTCCAGTCTGGAACATCTTCCTCTGTCAAATTCTTGTGTCAGGAATATTAGCTAAGAGTGCCATAGTACCTTTATTTAGATGGTGCTCACTCTGAGATCTTACAGATTTCTGTGAGAGCTAGTGATTTTCTATTCCACTAGAGCAGATGGCTGTTGAGAGCTGTTCTCTTAACAGATGATAGTTTGCTCTCTCAAAGATTACCAAATGCCCTCTTCTTTTTTACCCTCGATGAGCTATTAATTTCTTATAATAGGTTTGGTCCAAGTGTTGTCAAAACCATCAGATTTAAATTTAATTGGGCTTTGGTATCTGGGGCCTGGTTTAAATTAATTGGCTAAATTCAAAAACCATTTGTCTTGGTAAAAATGCTGTTTTGCCTGCTAACAGTAAAGCCTTTTGATACAATGTTTCAATTTCAAGAACTCTGTGCATCTGCTGCTGCCTGCAGACATTTTTTAAATCTCAAAGGCTTAAAAAACACACCTTTTTGAGGGAGAAACATAGAACATAGAACATTACAGCGTAGTACAGGCCCTTCGGCCCTCGATGTTGCGCCGACCTGTGAAACCAATCTGAAGCCCATCTAACCTACACTATTCCATTATCATCCATATGTTTATCCAATGACCATTTAAATGCCCTTAAAGTTGGCAAGTCTACTACTGTTGCAGGCAGGGCATTCCACGCCCTTACTACTCTCTGAGTAAAGAACCTACCTCTGATATCTGTCCTATATCTATCACCCCTCAATTTAAACCTATGTCCCCTTGTGCTAGCCATCACCATCCGAGGAAAAAGGCTCTCGCTGTCCACCCTATCTAATCCTCTGATCATCTTGTATGTCTCTATTAAGTCACCTCTTAACGTTCTTCTCTCTAACGAAAACAGCCTCAAGTCCCTCAGCCTTTCCTCATAAGACCTTCCCTCCATACCAGGCAACATCCTGGTAAATCTCTTCTGCACCCTTTCCAATGCTTCCACATTCTTCCTATAATGCGGCGACCAGAACTGTACGTAATACTCCAGGTGTGGCCGCACCAGAGTTTTGTACAGCTGCAACATGACCTCATGGCTCCGAAACTCAATCCCTCTACCAATAAAACCTAACACACCGTACGCCTTCTTAACAACCCTATCAACCTGGGTGGCAACTTTCAGGGATCGATGCACATGGACACCGAGATCTCTCTGCTCATCCACACTACCAAGAATCTTACCATTAGCCCAGTACTCTGTATTCCTGTTACTCCTTCCAAAGTGAATCACCTCACACTTTTCCGCATTAAACTCCATTTGCCACCTCTTAGCCCAGCTCTGCAGCTTATCTATGTCCCTCTGTAACCTGCAACATCCTTCCGCACTATCCAAAACTCCACCGACTTTAGTGTCATCTGCAAATTTACTAACCCATCCTTCTACGCCCTCATCCAGGTCATTTATAAAAATGACAAACAGCAGTGGCCCTAAAACAGATCGCCACGGTACAGCACTAGTAACTGAACTCCAGGATGAACATTTCCCATCAACCACCACCCTCTGTCTTCTTACAGCTAGCCAATTTCTGATCCAAACCGCTAAATCACCCTCAATCCCATGCCTCCGTATTTTCTGCAATAGCCTACCGGGGGGAACCTTATCAAACGCTTTACTGAAATCCATATACACCACATCAACCGCTTTACCCTCATCCACCTGTTTGATCACCTTCTCAAAGAACTCAATAAGGTTTGTGAGGCACGACCTACCCTTCACAAAACTGTGTTGACTATCCCTAATCAAATTATTCCTTTCTAGATGATTATAAATCCTATCTCTTATAATCCTTTCCAACACTTTACCCACAACCGAAGTAAGGCTCACTGGTCTATAATTACCAGGATTGTCTCTACTCCCCTTCTTGAACAAGGGGACAACATTTGCTATCCTCCAGTCTTCTGGCACTATTCCTGTGGACAATGACAACATAAAGATCAAAGCCAAAGGCTCTGTAATCTCCTCCCTAGCTTCCCAGAGAATCCTAGGATAAATCCCATCTGGCCCAGGGGACTTATCTATTTTCACACTTTCCAGAATTGCTAACACCTCCTCCTTATGAACCTCAATCCCGTCTAGCCTAATAGCCGGTATCTCAGTATTCTCCTCGACAACATTGTCTTTTTCCTGTGTGAATACTGATGAAAAATACTCATTTAGCGCCTCTCCTATCTCTTTGGACTCCACGCACAACTTCCCACCACCGTCCCTCACTGGCCCCAATGCTACTCCAGTCATTCCCTTATTCCTGACCTACCCATAGAAAGCTTTAGGGTTTTCCTTGATCCTACCTGCTAAAGACTTCTCATGTCCCCTCCTGGCTCTTCTTAGCTCTCTCTTTAGGTCCTTCCTGGCTAACTTGTAACTCTCAAGCGCCCTAACTGAGCCTTCACACCTCATCTTTACATAAGCCTCCTTCTTCCTCTTGTCAAGAGATTCAACTTCTTTAGTAAACCATGGTTCCCTCGCTCGACCACTTCCTCCCTGCCTGACAGGTACATACTTATCAAGGACACGCAGTAGCTGTTCCTTGAACAAGCTCCACATTTCAATTGTGCCCAGCCCCTGCAGTTTCCTTCTCCATCCTATGCATCCTAAATCTTGCCTAATTGCCTCATAATTGCCTTTCCCCCAGCTATAACTCTTGCCCTGCGGTGTATACCTATCCCTTTCCATCGCTAAAGTAAACGTAACCGAATTGTGGTCACTATCACCAAAGTGCTCACCTACCTCCAAATCTAACACCTAGCCTGGTTCATTACCCAGTACCAAATCCAATGTGGCCTCGCCTCTTGTTGGCCTATCTATGTACTGTGTCAGGTAACCCTCCTGCACACATTGGACAAAAACTGACCCATCTAAAGTACTTGAACTATAGCGTTTCCAGTCAATATTTGGAAAGTTAAAGTCCCCTGTGACAACTACCCTGTTACTTTCGCTCCTATCCAGAATCATCTTTGCAATCCTTTCCTCTACATCTCTGGAACTTTTTGGAGGCCTATAGAAAACTCCCAACAGGGTGAGCTCTCCTTTCCTGTTTCTAACCTCAGCCCATACTACCTCAGTAGACGAGTCCTCATCAAACGTCCTTTCTGCCACCGTAATACTGTTCTTGACTAACAATGCCACACCTCCCCCTCTCTTACCACCTTCCCTGATCTTACTGAAACATGTAAACCCCGGAATCTGCAACAACCATTCCTGTCCCTGCTCTATCCATGTCTCTGAAATGGCCACAACATCGAAGTCCCAGGTACCAACCCATGCTGCAAGTTCACCCACCTTATTCCGGATGCTCCTGGCATTGAAGTAGACACACTTCAAACCACATTCCTGCCTGCCGGTACACTCCTGCGACCTTGAAACCTTATTCATGACCTCACTACTCTCAACCTCCTGTACACTGGAGCTACAATTCAGGTTCCCATCCCCCTGCTGAATTAGTTTAAACCCTCCTAAAGAGCATTAGCAAATTTCCCCCCCAGGATATCGGTACCCCTATGGTTCAGGTGTAGACCATCCCGTTTGTAGAGGTCCCACCTACCCCAGAATGAGCCCCAATTATCCAGGTTTCTGAATCCCTCCCTCCTGCACCATCCCTGTAGCAAGTTCTAAAATCCTGCCTTCTATCCATAAATACTATACCAACTTCACAATAACACGCAAAGACAACATGAAATAAACGACACAATACGAAAGCGGACGCAGATGCAGGGGATGTTTATGTGCAGAAGTTATTGAAGGCAGCAGAACAGATTGATAGCATAGTTAATATGCATATGGTATCCTTGGTTTTATTGATCAGGGTATTGAATATAGGAGCAAGGAGAAATTTTGTCCTGATCTGGGCGCTGCAATTTAGGAAGGACACAAAAGCATTGGAGAGAAAGTAGAAAGGTTTCGTGGGAATTGTGCCAGGATGACAAATTTCAGTTATGAGGGTAGTTTGAAGAAGTTAACCATGTTTTCCATGGAGAAAGGTCTGAGAGGTAATTTTATAAAGTGATACAAAATCTCTTCAAAATTTGGTGTCTGGACTGAGTAAAATAGGGAAAAACTGATCATCTGATATAAAGAAGAACAAATAGGAACAGGAGTAGGCCATCTGGCCCGTTGAGCCTGCTCCACCGTTCAATAAGATCATGGCTGATCTTTTCACAGACTCAGCTCCACTTACCCACCCACTCACCATAACCCTTAATTCCCTTACTGTTCAAAAATCTATTTATCTTTGCCCTAAAAATATTCAACAAGGTAGCCTCAACTGCTTCACTGGGCAGGGAATTTCACAGATTCACCACCTTTTGGGTGAAGATGTTCCTCCTCAACTCAGTCTTAAATCTGCTCCCCCTTACTTTGAGGCTATGCCTCTTAGTTCTAGTTTTGCCTGCCAGTGGAAACAACCTCCCTGCTTCTATCTTCTCTATTCTCTTCATAATTTTATATGTTTCTATAAGATCCCCCCTCATTCTTCTAAAACCAGCTTTGCAAGTGATGATGTAATAGTTTGCATAATGGAGACACTCTAAAAATAGAAGCAAGAGTTTGGACCTCATCTTACTTTAAACATACATTATTAGTATGATGCAAATAAGCAATTTGAAAAGACCTTAGCCTGTAGCAACAGTCTACAGAAATGAAATATACATTCTCTTGAAGTCTTCTCCAAGGCAACCCACACATCAGCAGATGGTGACAATAGCTGAGACACCTAGCAATGGGGCCCAAATTTATTTTCAAGGCCTCTTCTTGAGATGTTCTGGAAGGGTATTTTTGATTTTGTTTTAGTGACTACTTTTTGCAATCATGTAACAATACCTTCTACCTTTTGTTCTGGCAATGTGAGGAGAGGCACCATACAGAATCACAGAAATGTTACAGTGTAGAGCAAATCAGTCAGCCCAAAGTGCTAGCACTGGCTCATTAAATGAGCATTATTACCTAGTGCAAGGTTTCTGCATTTTCTCCACAGCCTTGCACATTATTTTAAACTAAATAATCAACCATTGTCCTGTTGAATGTCTGTAGCCACTATGCCAACAATTCTTCAGTTTGAAATTAAAAATTTAGAGTCTTTGAAGTGGTCGATTTTAAACCTGAAACCAGTTGTTTAATTGTTGACTGAATTTCTGGTGCAGTGGTAAAGTTTGCAGTTATCCTTGAGTTCTCAGTGAATGATTGTTTTCCCAAGTTGCTTCTTCATTGGATGCTGGCTTTTGAGGCTGAGAGAGACAGGAAGAGAGATAATTCAGAATTGTTATCAAGGGTAACACAGTGGCACAGTTATTATCTCTGCTGCTCATAGAGATTCTAGTCATGGGTGACTGTGCAGAGTTTGCACGTTCTCCCCTTGTTGTGTTGGTTTCTGCTGGGTGCTTCGGTTTTCTCCCACAGTCCAGAGTTGTGCAGGTTAGATGGATCGGCCATGCTAAATTGTCCTGTAGTGTCCAGGGATATGCAGGTTAGATGGATTAGCCATGGTAAACATAGGTAGGATCGGTGGGGTGGGGTGGGGGGAGTGGGGAGCCGGTTGGGGGGGTGCGGTTGGTGGTAAGCAGGGGAGCTGCTGTCTGGGTGGTATGCTGTTCGGAAGGTCGATGCAGACTTGATGGGCGGAAAGGCCTCTTTCTGCACTGTACGGACTTTGTGAATTCATATTTATTTTTTCATTTGCTTTGCTGCTCAAACCATATTTCTTGAAATTAAATTCCTTTATGAATTCCATTGCCTGACATCATTCTTTTGTCCAGGCTGGACGTTCAGCAAGTGATGTTCATTCCAACGTACAACTTCCAGAATGGTGTGAATCAACCAGAAGAGAAGAAATCTGATTTTCAGTGTCCTTAATAGTGATGTTAATTTTAGCTGAGACCTATCTTGTTTACTGATGCTTGGTTTTACATGCTTGGCTCAAACTACTTAGTAACTATTTTAGGTCAGTATTTGTAACTTTTAAACATCACTTAATTCCATGGAAGTCTTGGATATTAAAATATGATTAGGAAGGTTGAATATCAATAATCCATTTTTACCTTTACTATAACATATGCCGTATTTAAATTCACACAGAAGCAGAATTTGAAGAAATCATCAATATCCATAATAATTACCAGTCCTCCATTAAAATTAAAGCCACAACATAGTAGGAAATTGTTAAATACTTCAACTCCACTTTCAGTTAGCACAGGACAGTAGGCATAGGTGAGCAGAAGGGATTTTTTTTTCAAAATGACTGGTGTATATTTTGGCACACAAACAACCATCACCCTAAACAAACCTTCCACAGACTGGTGAGGTCGCAGTAGATGTGTTTCTATCAAAAAGCTGGAAAATTTTAATCAGCAGTTATTACCCTTTTTTAACTGCATCTCAGATCTCAATGTCAAATTTACATTTAACAAATGATGGTGTGTTTGTTACAATAGCATTCATTACACATTTTCCCTAATAAAAAAGAGCTCTTGAACGTATGCAGCCTTAAGCTAGAGATTCCACATTTATTTGCAAGGAATTTATTACCTACGTGATTTCAAGTTTTCCTGTACCAAATTAACAAAGTTTTCATTTGTTGTCCCCTTGCAGCCTACCCTTCTCTCTCCACACCCCTTTCAGCCTCCCCATTCTTTCCACTCCCCCCTCTTCACCCCTACCTTCATGTAAAGAATTTCTACCCCTCAAAATGCTTGCAGTTGCTTTCTTCCAACCATTTCTTTAGAGCTTCCCCAAACTGTTGCATCTGCTTTCTTCCCTTCCCATCTAATGAGTAAATCTTTTGTTCCCCCACACCCTTGAAGCCACTTTTTCCCTCATCCCCTTTCTGATTTTTTCTCTCCCTGCCCCAGACAGATAGATTGTCTTTCCTCAGACATATTCCCCGTTTCCCCTTCCTCCTTTTCTCCCTCCTTATTCCCCCTTCCCTTTGTTTCCTTTACCCCCTTCCCTCCCTTTCGTTTTCCCCTTCCCTCCCTTTCATTTTCCTCCATTCCCTCCCCTTCCCCCCTCCAGTCCCTTCCCTTTTCTCTCATTCCCTCCCTTCCCTTTTCTCTCATTCTCTCCCTGCCCTTTTCTCCCTTCTCTTTTTCACCACCTACCTTTCCTCTTCTCCCTTCCCCCTTTTCCTTTTCCCACTTGCCCTTTTTCCCTTCTTTCCCTTCCCCTTTATCCCTTCTTCTTTCCTCCTTCCTTCCTTCCCCTATTCCCTTTCACCAATTTTGCCCTTTCCCCTTTACTCCCTTACCCCACATCTCCCCTTCAGAAGCAAATGTAAGGGAGAAGCGGCCTGTGATTGGACGAGTAGCCTTTCAGAGATTCCGCCCTTTCAGTTCTACTCATGGGAATGACTTATCTCTGGGTGCTTCCCTGGATAAATTTTCCCAGGGACTTTAGTGGTGAAATTGTGCACTGCCCTGTATTTTGAGCGCTGTTCATCAAGCAAGACACATCGGCTCAGGCTTGGAGGGCCGAAGGGCCTGTTCCTGTGCTGTAATTTTCTTTGTTCTTTGTTCATCACTGTGAAAAAGCTTGAAGACTAACCTAGCAGCAAGGCGCAACAGCCAGAAGTTTTGAAATCATCCCAAAAACAGAACCAAGTGGTGAGAGAATCAATAAGGAAGCAATTCAGTAATTGATAACGAAACATGTCAAATAAGGGTAAGTCAAGGCACAGACCTTACTGCTATAAGATTCTTCCAAACAGTTGCAATCCCTTGGCAAGCTTTAAAATTGCAGAATTGGCCCAAATGGTTCATGTGATACAGGAACACTTAAGGGCTGAGAATAAAGTCAAATAAAAATTGCATCACTACCCTACTTTGTGATTGGCAGTATAGTGGACAATGATTTAGCAAGATGCACTGAATGGGGGGTCAGCCTTTTTTTAATTCGTTAACGGGACAAGGGCATCACTGACCAGGAAGCATTTATTGCCCATCCCTAATTTATTGCCCATCCTTAACTGCCATAGGGCAGTTCAGAATCAATCACATTGCTGCGGGTCTGGAGTCGCATATAGGCCAGACCAGGTGAGGATGGCAGTTCCCTTCCCTAAAGGAGCCAGATGGGTTTTTTTTTTTCCAACAATCGACAATGGATTTATGGTGGTCATTAGATTCTTAATTCCAGATATGTTATTGAATTCAAATTCCACCATCTGCTGTGGTAGGATTTGAACCCAGGTCCCCAGAATGTTATCTGAGTCTCTGGATTAACAGTCCAGCGATAATACCACTAGGCTCTCACCTCCACTTTATGTTGAGGTTTTCAGAGCCTTCGCTATATTAAATTGCACTGAATACAGAATAGTTATTGTAAGAGCAAAATTTAACAAGCAAAAACCAGGAGCGAACAAAGATTAATTTATCAATGTTGTCATTTAGCAGACTACTGTGAGTATGCAGCATTAGAAGATGACCTGATTAAAGATTGGGTCATGGTCAGAGTTTTCGAGGAAACCCTAACAGATGTTTTTTCCAGTGTAAGGAAGATTTAACTCAAGTGATGCAATTAGCAAGACAAGCTGAAGTAAAGGAACAAAACAGTCTTTACTAGTCAAAATGGAGAGGTCTCATGGAAATAATTATTCAAGACACCATAATATGTTGGACACACAAAAAAAAGCTGAAGCTAGGGATGTGTAACTAAAGGGAGGCTGATGCCATTGTGCAGTGTCCTCACTATGGTGTGAAGATTATCCTACAAAAATGTGAGTGCTGTACCTGTGGAGAGATTAGCCCTTTTAAAACAGTGTGTTGCAATAAAATGACTTTAACCTGGAAACAGAAGGGATAAAAATCATAAGCAAGGGCACGAAAACCATATTCCTAGAGGAAATAATACAAACAAACGAGAAGTATTGGAGTGCTGATATAGAAGATAACAGGCACCAAAGGAATTTGAAACACAACATTGGAGCAGTCCGCTGACACAGTGAAACTGACTGATTCAAGAAATATTCTATCCATCCGCAATTTGACTCAAGGGACTAGGAACTATCCAAGGTGAGATGGGTAGGAAAGCAAGTAAGTTGGTGAAGGAGTAAGGTGAAACATGGATGGCTAAAGGGCTAGGGTGCCAGATGGATGGCATGGCAGGTGTGTGGGTGAGGTGAAGTGAGGTGGAATGATTCAGTGAATTGGCTGGGACATAGTTGGATTTGGTTGGTTAGGTTTGGTTGGATGGATTAATTGGTCTGAGGGACAGGGTCTGGGAGAGGGGGTGCATAGGGTGCTGACCATTGTTTTTGTGCCTTCAGGGGCTCGAACTCAGGTAGCACTGCACCTCTTGGTGCCCAATCAAAGCAGCGTTGTATCAGTATGTGAGAGAGAGTACCTGTGAGGAGTTGCTTTCCAATGAGAGGCTGCTTCTCCCCCCATTTGCTTCTAACATATTTCAACAACTATTGAGCCTACCAGCATCGTGTACAAGAACGAGTAGTCTGTAGAGGAGCAGCTTGGAAGGCAATTGGCTGTGGTGAATGAGTCACTTGGATTGCCTCCAGGTGACTGAGTGTGAGTCCTTGTCATGGAGGTGGCCAAGCACAGCTCCAAATGCTGGGGATCGCTGTCGTCAGGTTCACTAACACTACTTGATATAACGTGGAGGTGGAGGGGGCTGAAAGTATTTACAGCAAAGTGAAACAGCTAAGTATGAGGAGTGATGAGGAGGGGTAGAAGGCTGCAAGGGGATGAAGTGGAGGCTGCAAGGTGTGAGGGAGATGGTTGGAGACTGCTAGCGGTGAGGAAGAAAGGAGGATACAAGAGTTTGCTGGAGAAAAGAGTGCGAAGGATGGTGATATAAAAAGGAGGCTACAAAGTATGAATGGAACACATTCAACAAGGAGCAGACCATTCGTGTCCATGAGCTTGCTCCAGCATTTGATAAGATCTTCGCTGAGTTTGTTTAAATTCAACTCTTCTGCCTATACCTGATAACCTTTACCTCCTTGCTTACCCAAGAATCTATCTGTTTCTGCCTCAATAAGAAAGTTAAAGATTCTGGATTCACCACATTTTCAGGACAGTTTCAAGACTCATGACTCTCTTGAGAGAAAAATGAAATCACTTCAACTGTTTTAAATAGGTGACCCCTAATTTTAAACAGTAACCCCTAGTTCCAGATTCTCCCATAAGAGAAATAATCCTCTTCATATCCACCTGTCAAAAATATTCAGGATCTTATATGTTTCAATCAAGTCACCTCTTACTCTTCTGAACACAAGCAGATACAAGCCTAGCCTGTCTAACGTTTCCATGTAAGACCACACCTATGTTCCAGCTATTAATCTGGTAAACCTTGTCTGAATGACTTCTGCTACATTTTTCCTTAAAAAGGAGACTAATACTGTGTATTGCACGTCAGATGTGATTTCACCAGTGCCCTTTATAACCATACTATTATTGTATTAAATTCCTTTTGATAACTATTTGCTATTTGCTTTTCTAGCTACTTGCTATACCTACACACTACATACTAATCTTTTGCAATTCATGCACTGAGTCTGCATTTTCTCACCATTTAAAGAATATGCATTTTTATTCTTCCTGCCAAAATAAACAGTTCCACATTTTTCCACATTATATTCCACCTGCCCAATCTTTGTCCATTCATGTAACTTATATTTTTTTTGTAGTCTTATATTATGGCATCAAGGAGCTCTTGCTGGAGGGAATGAGCATCAGAAAAAAAAAACTCCACTGGTTGGAACCATACCTTGCACAAAAGATGATGATTACGGTTGTTGGTGGTCAGTCATCTCAACTCTGAGTTCCTCAGGGCAATTTCCTTGACCCAGCCATCCTCAGCTGCTTTATCAATGACCTTTTCTCTGTCATATAGTTAGAAGTGAAGATGTTTGCTGATGACTGCACAATGTTCAGCCCCATTTGTGACTCCTCAGATACTGAAGCAGTCCATGTTCAAATGCAGCCAGATTTCGAGCATATCTAGGTTTGGTCTGACAAGTGGCAAGTAACATTCAAGTCACACAAGTGCCAGACAATGACCAAGTCTAACAAGAGCAATCTAAACATTGCCACTTGACATTCAGTGGTGTTGCCAATACTGAATCCTCCATTATCAACATCCTGATAGGTTACCACCTTTACAAAAGATTAACTGAACTAGCCATATGAAAACAGTGGCTACATGATCAGGTGAGGGCTGGGAATCTTGCAGCAAGTGATTCACCTCCTGACTGTCCAAAACCCCGTACAAGGTACAAGTCAGGAGTGTGATTGAATACTCCCCAGCTGCCTGGATGAGTGGAGATCCAACAATGCTATAGAAGCTTGATACCATCTTGGACAGAGCAGCTAGATTGATTGACATCACTTCCACAAACACTCAATCCCTCTCTAACAGACTCAGTACGAGCATTGTTTACCATCTACGAAATGCACTGCAGAAATTCACCAAAGTTCCTTAGACACCACATTCCAAGCTCACAATCACTTCCATCTTGAAGGACAAGGGTAACAGGTATATGAGAACACCACCACCCACAAGTTACCCTCCAAGCCGCTCACCATCCTGACTTGGAAATATATCACTCCTCCTTCAATGTCACTGGAGTTGTGGATGTCTCTATGTTAAATGGTCTATAGTAGTTCAAGAAGGCAGTTCACCATTGCATTCCCAAGGGCAACTAGGGATGGGCAATACAAGCTGGCCTAGACAGCGACATCCTAATCCCATGAGTGAATTTTTTAAAAATGCATCAAAACAGAATGCTGAACTACCTGGGAGCCAGCAAAACCCGGAAGCATTGAGGAATGAATTCCTTCAAAATGTACCTGGAATTTCTAACTGAAGGCTGTATAAGATTAGGAACTATTATTATAATGAACATTGTCAATTATTACATTTCAATCTGTGATTGAGATCTAAGATGCTGTAAATTGTATCTGTCTGTATTGCTGTATCTGCCTATGTAAAATGTTGCAGCTTCATGTGACTGAAAGTGCATTAGCTATGACCTCAATGGTTTGTGTAAAGTGTCTTTAAAGTGGTGGCTTTTTCTGAGTGTCTGTCAGTTACTTTGGAAAAAAGTCTGTTATTGCTAATGTAAACCTTTTGTGGCCATTTTAAATACTGTTATGTCAGGGAAATTAATGCTTTCCTTGTCTATTGTGTACTTATATTTTGCTGAGAATTGTTATTGATGAATCGTTAAAGATCTGCGTCTATGTGAATCTAAATACCTCATACGTCAACTCAAATGCAGAAGGTATTATTACAGCATGAGTGCATCACTTAATAAATGGGTTAATGGGAATGAAAAAGGAACCCCTTATAAATCAAAATATAGCCCCCAAAAATTATAAAGTAGGTCTCGAAAAAAGCAGCGGTTGCTCTCCAAAGATCCAACAAGCCTGAAGCGATTGGATTGAGGTAGATAAAATTATGAAAGGTTTAGCTAGAATAAATATAAACTGTTTACATTAGCTAAAGGTTGATAATCATTTGACTCAAGATTTAACTTAAATTGTTTAGCAAAAGAACATGAAGTGACACGAGGAAAAGGTTTTACACAGATAGTAGTCAGTGTTTGGAATACGCTCCCTCCCTAATATTTAGGTGGATAGAAACCCAAATTAGCTATCAAAATGAAATTGAATAAATAATTGGAGAATAAAATTAGGGAAAGAATAAGTAAAGGAGGAGGTTGGGATTTGGTAGTTGTAGGATTGCTTGGATTTTTTCTGTGAAAGAACTGGAGCAAACTTGATTTCCTCCTTCTGTGCTGGTATGCTTTTCGACAGAATGCATACAACAGAAGCTGGAAACAGGAGAAGTACCAGGACCAATGATTTCCACCTTGGTCCTTCCACTTGTCAAGTTAAACTTCCTGGTCAATTATTTCTCCAGGGTCCAGAAGTGCAGCTTTCAGGCTATGTCTGGTAGCCAACTGTCTGGACAATGGAAAATCTGGGCCTGTAATTTTCAAAATCCTATTTCCTCCTCCAGAAATCTGCCCTCTTTTCAGTGGAACGGAAAGCTGAACGCTAATCTCTTTTTCAGGTGAGTTGCCTGTAAAGACATGACAATTGTCAAAAGCTCATGCCAAGTAAGTTGATGGGCCTGGTGATTCATGTTCATTGATTATTGAGTATGTGTTTGGACATGTGCTAAATTGCACAACATAGAATTTATTCTCAAAGTTGGCACTATGCCAAAATCCACTGTTTGACAATGATGTCAGTGAGAACTTGTAAAAACCTGACCTTAAAGCTTTCTCCAGTAGCTTTCATGCTTGTTTCTTGAATGACCGTATATCTAGCAGAAATGTTGTTAAAGTCGAGTACTTTTCAAAAATAAACTCCAAAAAAACACTTCATATTTTGTCACACTCCAGAAGTAGATTTCATTGAGACCATGAGCAAAAGGGAAACTTATTTAACCCTCACAAAGAATTATCCAGGTACTAATTATGTTAATGAATTGGTTGATTTCTTCATTTTTTAAAAAATGTAATGCAGAAAATACAAAGTACTAATTAGTCTACAATTTAAGGATTTTCAAAGGAAGTGTTTGCATGTTCATGTATGAATTTCTGTATATAGATGTGTTTATTAATATTTGTGACAATTTATTTAAAATTTTGAAGCATCTGAATAAATCAGCAAAACTCTGAAACTAGGCATGCTGCAACATTTATTCTACTTTAGACATTTATACCGAAAGGATTAGGAAAGCATCAGACTATGTAAAGCCTGATGGTTAGATTTTAGGGTTTCTGCTGTTGATGTTTTCCTCAAATTTGGTGTTACAGGCTACATTTGTAAGTGAGCATTTATATGAGGGGTATTCAAATTGTGGTTTGCAAACCCTAGTGGGATTGTGCTAAGAGTATTTGGGGTAATGAACTCCAAGGCAGCAATGGCAGCTGTAGAGTAGAGATTCACACTTGATAGTCCTGGGATTGGCTGTGTGCAATTTCTACAGCTCCATCACTGATACCAACAGAGTTTGCAGAATGCTAAGACTTAGTTGTTTCTCTATGTGAAACCCTGCTGGTTGAACCTCCACACCTGTCAATTTTCACTCTGTGGCTGCACCAAATGTGAAGCATTAAAATGAAGTCACAGCAGAAAAAGCTTGGGAAACACTGACTTCTTAATTATGACTTAAGGATACTTTGGCTTTGTTTGAGCACATACAAAGATGCAGGTTAGGAGCAAGGTAGGGCATTTGGCATCTTGAGTCTGTTCTGCCATTTAATACGATAGTGGCTGATCTGATTGAAACCTCAGCTTCATATTCCTGTATACACCGATTGCCCATCAAACCCTTGGTTGTCCAAGAATCTGTCCACCTCTGCCTCAAAAATATCCAATGACTCTGTTTCCACCACCTTATGAGGAAAAGAGAGGAAAAACCTCTCCTCATCACTTCTTAAATGGACAATATCTTAATTTAAATGTTGAACCCTTCTGCTAGATTCCTCCATAAGAGGAAACATCCTCTCCAGATATACCCTGTCAAGACTCCTCAGGATCATATATGTTTCAATCAAGTCAGCTGTTGCTCTTTCAAACTCCAGCAGATATAAGCCTGGCTTGTCCAAACTTTCCTCATAAGATAACCTCCCCACCCGCTCCATTCCAGATATTAGTCTGGTAAATCTTCTCTGAACTAATTCCTACTAATTTTATAAATATTTTAATGAATAATATTTAGTAAATAGTTGTGGCCCCAGCACTTATCTTTATGGCATTCCAATAGTTACAGTTTGCCATGCTTAAAATGTCCCCTTTATTCCAACTCTCTATCTACTATTAGTTTGTTTGTCCATGCTAATATACTATCCCCAACACCATGATCTGTTATCTTAGCAAGCATTTATTTAAAGAAGTTATTGCTGTCCATTTTTATATTATTATGTTTATACTATTAGCTTTTTTTTAATTTTAACTATCTTTTGTTGGCTTTTAAAACTTTCCAATCTTCTGGTTTGCCACTAATGTCAACTATATACTATGGACTTTTTTGTCAATTTGATATGATTCTTAACTTCTTTAGTTAACTGTGGTTGGTTTATCCCTTTACTAGAATCCTTCTTTCTCTTTGGGATATATCTTTGTTGTCAGTTGTGAACTATTTTCTTGAACGTCTGCCATTGTTCTTTTACCATCATGCAGAGGTGCCACTGTTGGACTGGACAGTCAGAAGTCACATGACACCAGGTTATAGTCCAACAGGTTTATTTGAAATCACAAACTTTCACAGCGCTGCTCGTTTATCAGGTGAAGGACACTGATGAAGGAGCAGTACTCCAAAAGCCTGTGATTTCAAATAAACCTGTTAGACTATAACTTAGTGTCATGTGACTTATGTCTTTTACCATCTTTCTACTAAATTCCTTTCCTAGTCTATTTGAGCCAACTATGCTCTCATTCCTCTGTAATTATCCTTTTTTTTTGTTTAGCATTGTTGTTTCTAATCTAAGTTTCTCACTCTCAAACTGAATGCTAAACGCATATTATGATCAATGGTCCCTATGGGTTCTTTTACTGACGGATCATTTATTAAATTAGCCTCATTATACATTTCTGGATCCAAAGTAGCCCAATCCCTTGTTGAATCCGCAAAACATTGTTCTTGAAAACTGTCCTGAATACTGTATGAATTCTTCCTTGAGGTTACCTCTGTTAATTTCATTTTCTCAATCTTCCTGAACATAGGTGATTTCAATGATTAATGCACTGCCTTTTTCATGTGCCCTTATTATCATTTTTTATTCACTTTGTGGGGTATGGACATTCCTGGATGGCCAGCATTTATTGCCCATCCCTAGTTGCCCTTTAGAAGGTGGTGGTGAGCTGCCTTCTTAAACTGCTGCAGTCAGCTGCTGTGGGTTGACCCACAACACCATTAGGGAGGGAATTCCAGGATTTTGACCCAGTGCCAGTGAAGGAACGGTGATACATTTCCAGGATAGTGAGTGGAGCAACTTGTGAATATTATATCCCACACAGGCCCCAAATCTGTTACTGAGACCAAAAAGAAGAAGCAAGAACAGATGCAGTGTGTCCTTGTTCTGCCATGAAGCCATAAGACCATCCACCTGCCACCATGAATGAAGGAACGTATTGGGGCAGTTCTTTGCCGTGTCTCTGCTTAAATTCCTGCCTCTGAATAGGTGATAGTACAAAAATAAAGTGCACTCTCTTTCCCTTGCAAGTCTTTGTTTTATGATGGACTCTGCTTCAAAATATTTATCTAGAATAACTATGACTTAGCCCTCATGTGAAATGGTGTTATATAATATTTCTGTGAAAAGACTTGGAAACTATTATTATTTTTGGGTTGATATATAAATAAAAATTGTTGTTGATTTGTACATACATCAACGTTCCTTCATCTCATTATATAACTCAATTGCGGACATATCTACTCCACTCTCACTTTCTCAATGGGTACATAGGCATTGTCAATAACTGTTTGTCTCGTTAGTAATGGTCAAATCCCAAGAATGAAAGGAAAGAATCTCTATATATGGGAAATGGATTAGAAGCCTCTGTGGAAGTACCTTAATGTAAGATGATTTCATAATGAATTGACCATCTGAAAACATAATCTCCCTGAAAGTCTACCTTCCTCAATGGACTCAATTGGAAAATGTTGGCCCCCAACTAATTCAACTAATTCTTGTCCTCAATCTCCACTTCAGCTCAAATTGAAACAAGAAAACAATTCACATGAGAGACTATAGTCTGACCTCATGCAACACTCACCTTAAATTGCCTAATTGGTATTTCCAGATCCAGTTCAACATGGCTCCATTTTCTTTCCATTGTTACTTTTTACCTCTACCCATATGGATTCTATATCATTCGATTTAAAATCATTTCCTTATTTATCATATTTATTCCATCTCATATTAACAAAGTTATCCCACTTAGCTGGCTTTCCTGTCAGTCCTTTTGAAAAATAACATATGCCTGAATATTTAATTCCTAGATTTTATAAACTATTTCTCCATAATGGCTATAAAATCATGCCATGAATATCTATTTGTGCCATTAAGTCATTGTTTAGAATACTGTGTGCATTCAAGTAAAGAGCCAATAAGTTAGCTTTTTACTATTTTTCCCTCTTTGACACTATTTGCTGCTTTTTTAAAATGCTTATACACTCTATCCCTTCCTGTCCCACTCTACTTATTATCTAAATAGCTTTCCTGCAATGCTGACTAATCTTTTGCTCTGTGAGCCTACATTTTCACTTTCTCTACTGTCCTTTTAAAGGAAGGACATCTGCTGTCTTTATGGTCTGGCCTGCATGTAAGTCCAGACCCAGAGCAATGTGACTAACTTTTAATTGCCATCTGAAATAGACTAGCAAGGCACTCATTTGTATCAAAACTGCTAATAAGACTCAAAGGATTGAAATTAGATGGACCACCCAGCATCTACATAGGTACTGTTAACAACAACAGCAAACATAGCCTGTTGACCCTGCAAAATTCTCCTTAGTAACCTTTGGGGGCCAGTGCTAAAATTGGAAGAGCTTCCTCACAAATCAATTAGGCAACAGTGTGACATAGCCATTTTCATGGGAATTGTAGCTTACTAACAATATCCCAGATGTCACCGTCAACATTGCTGGATATTTGCTGTCCCATTGGCAGTTCGGACCCTGCAGAAGGAATGGTGCAGTGTTATACAGTTAGGAGGGAGTTGATTGGTGGACTCCATGAAGTCTTGTGGCATCAGATCAAACATGGACAAGGAATCTCCCCATGATTATCATGGAACCTTCCCCTGTCCTTGGCTGATAAATCAGTTCTCCTCCATGTTGAATATCACTTGGAGGCAGTACTGAAGGTGGCAAGGCCAAAGAATTTGTTCTGGTGTGGGACATGAAAATCTATTATCAAGAATGGCTTGGTAAAACCACTACTGACCTAGCTGGTCAAGTCCTAAAGAACAAAATTCCTAGACTGTGTCTGTGGCAGGTGGTAAGGGAACCAACCAGAGGGAAAAAATACTTGACTTCATCCTTATCAATTTACCTGCTGTCAATGCATCTGTCCATGGCAGTATTATTGAGAATGACCAGCACACGGTCCTTGTGGAGACAAAATCCCATTTTCACATTGAGAATACCCTCCATGGCATTGTGTGGCATGACCACTGTTCTAAATGAGATTAATTTCAAATAGATTTACCAACATGAGTCTGGGCATCTATGGCCCAGCATATGTTCCACTCTACCATTACCATCAAGCCAGGGGATGAATCCTGGTTCAATGAAGAATGCATGAGGGGATGTTAGGAGTGGCATCGGGCATATCTTAAAATGGGAAGCTATAAAACAGGACTGTTTGTGTGTCAAATAGTATAAGCAGCAAGTGAAAGACAAAACTAAGCAATCCCACAATTGACAATTAGGACTCTGCAGTCCTACCCCATCCAGTTCTGAGTAGTGGTGAACTATTAAACAACTCACTGGTAAAAATGGCTTCACAAATATCCCCATCCTCAATGATGGGAGAGTCCATCATCATTGTAGATTAGGGTGAAGACTTTGCGACAATATTGAGCCAGCAATACCTAACAGGTGTTCCATCTCAGCTTCCACTTGAGGTTCCCAGCATTACAGATGTCAGCCTTCAGCCAATCTAATTCACTCCATGTGAAATCAAGTAATGGCTGAAGAAACTGGATTCCAATGTCAGGAATGACAATCTCCAACAAGGAAGAATCTAATCATCATCCCATGACATTTAATGGTATTACTACCATTACATCCCCCACTGTCAACATCCTGATGGTTACCATTGACCTGAAACTGAACTGGACTGGTCACATGAATACTACAATATAAGCAAAGTACTATCGAAATTTGAAATAAAACCGAAAATGTTGGAGACTGATGGGGTGGAAAGTGAGGACAAGGGGAACACTATCATTGTTCTGGGATAGAGGGGAAGGGGTGAGTGGGGAATGTGGGAAATGTGTCAGACACAGCTGAGGGCCCTGTCAATCACAGTGGGTGAGGGGTTGGAGTTTTTGGTTGAGGAAATAGGAGAATACATTTGAAGCACTCCTGTGGACAAATGCAGTGGAAATGGAGAAATTGGGAGAATGGGATGGACTCTTTGCAGGAGACAAGGTGTGAGGAAATGTGGTCAAGATAGCTGGGAATGGATGGATTTGTAGTGGATATTAGTGGACAGCCTGTCCCCCAAAATGGAAGCAGTGAAGTCATGGAAGGGAACAGTCAGAGGTGGATCAGGTGACAGTGAATAGGGATGGAAATTCTGAGCTAAACTAATGAATTTTTCTAATTCTAGATGAAAGCAGAAAGCAATACCAATGACACTGCTGATATACTGGAGAAAGATTTGGGGGAGGGGGCCCTGAGTAGGACTGAAACAGGGAATATTCCATTCATCCCACAAAGAGACCGGCATAAATGGGACCCATAGTGGCACCTCTGACTTGGAGAAAATGAGACGAGTTAAAGGAGAAACAAAAACAGAAATTGTTGCAGAAACTCAGCAAGTCTGGCAGGATCAGAGGGAAACCCAAACGTGACTCCAAAACCTATGGCCTTCTCAACCTGATTGGATTGTTACAAAAATGCATGTATTTGCTGGCATTGGTGATTATCTTCTTCCAGTAATGAGCCATAGACAGAAGGCTCTAGAGGATCTCTGGAATAATCCAGAGGCATAAATATTCAGTGGCACAACAACCTTCAGCACCACAGGAATTGGATACTCTCCAATTCCCATCAGGTTCAGTTCATCCACCATCACGGCATACAACTTCATGCCAACCTCTCTGGAGAGGGGTTTATGGTGCTGCTGCTTTGAAGATAGCTGAGCCTTTGACATTAAACCCTTTCTTTATAGATAACCTCTTCTGCAAACAGGGTGCTTTTGGCAGACCCTCTGTGCCGGCCTCTTGCATTCATCAAGGCTGAAGCTTCATTTAGATTTCAAGTTGCTGCTGGCCCAAACCCTGTGGTTGTAATTCTTTCCATCTGTAAAGCTCCTCACTACTTGTCTTGAAATCTGAATGATAGTTTCACTCAGCTTTCAAGGTCTTTTACATCCACTGCTGCCTGTAGCAGCAATCAAGCAGTATATCCCTGCTATGATGGCACATTTGTCACACCTCTTAATTGCCATTACACATACTGTATAATCCTTCCTGCCAAGTCATGCTAACAATCACAAAAGCTACTCTCTGATGTACTGCTGACTTACCCCTTCCGTGTTTGAAAATTTTAATTTGAAATTTATTAAATCACAGTTAAACAGATTTAATTAACTTCCTGCCTTGCATTAGTATGGTGTCTACCCACCATGTCCCCACCTTCAGAATATTTTGTTGTGGCATAAAAACATCAAGCTTTTCTGCCAATCCTTTTTGTTATGATATTACAAGTCCTCCCACCTTCCAGCCCAACTGCTAAAGTACTGGTAACATTCATTTTGACAGTGGGTGCAGCCTTTCAGATCTGTAGCTGTCATTGAGGCATGGATCTTCCAGCTAGGATAATCACCTTAACTAGCAGCTGAGAGGCCTCTTCTATGGTGCTGCCATGTTCTGCACTCAGTGGGACTCAGGTAAGTGTTGATAAATGCTGGAGTCCTTCCAGTCCTCATCGTTAGTGTCTCAATTATTAGTGCAATTACCAGTAGCTGTTACTTATGTTTATCAAACTCCAGCAAGATTTTTGGGAAGCAAAAACAGGTTGGCCTATCAACTGATGCCCTTATATCCAATCTTGTTCCCATACCTGCCTCAGTGGGACCAAAACAATTCTGTCCACAAAGAGCCATCACAGTTATCTTGGGCTGAATGGCCTCCTATGATGTAACAATTCTATGATTCCATAAGTTACTTTCAGCCCTGAATAGTTTAGTAGACCTTCCTCTTGGAATTATTTGTGATTGGGTGAATGAAGAGGGGTCATGCAGAGCAGGTTCATGTTCTGTGGGGCCACTGTAATCGCCCAGGGCGGTGACTCTGCATTCCTTCTGATCTAGTGGAAAACACATTGCCAGGGTTTTATATGAGGCTCTCAAAGTCCCTTTGAATACATGAGCCATATCTGCAAATACAGCAGTACTCAGATCTCTGATGGAAACTGTGCTGCATTGGAAATTGTGACATTGTCCATTAAATGCTTCATCAAGATGTGTTCCATAGTTGTGATGTGGAGATGACCACCCATTCTACACTGGAATGCATTTGCTCTAAGCCCGACACAAAGACAAGTGCCCAATTGGTGATGGACTCCTAAATGCTGTTTGGCATTGAGTGTAAGCTTTTGATAGCCTTTTCAGTGTACTAATTTACTTATAGAAACAGAAATTTTATGGTATAGAAGGAAGTCATGTGCTCTTTGGAAAAAAAGTGTTTTAACATACAGGGCTATGGAAAAAGAGCTAGTGCTCTTTGGAAAAAGCACTAGCTCATTTTCCATAGCCCTGTATATTAAAACACTTCAAGTGAATATCCAAGTACTCTTTTATTTGAAATGTGATGACGATCTCTAAATCAAACTTTCCTCATAGGTAGAACTGTCCAGGCGTAATCACTGGACCTTTTAAAGATTTCACCAGCTGCCTGGTCTGACTTGAACCAGCTTTTTCTGGATCCCCAAGGTCTTACCAAGTACCACCCACATTCCCACAAACAGGCATCACCCTCTCATGAGTAGCCTTTGATTTCAGTCACTGCTTGGCCTCGCTACTCAAGATGAGTACCCTACTGGGGTGGTATGGCGGCTCAGTGGTTAGCACTGCTGCCTCACAGCACTAAGGGCCCGGGTTTGATTCCAGCCTCAGGCGACTGTGTGGAATTTGCATATTCTCCCTGTGTCTGCGTGGGTTTCCATTAGGTGCTCTGGTTTCCTCCCACAGTCCAAAGATGTGCAGGCTAGGTGGATTGGCCATGCTAAATTGCCCATAGTGTTCAGGGATGTGTAAATTAGGTTGGTTAAAGGGGAATGGGTGTAGGTGGGATGCAGTGAGTGTCGTTGTGGGCTTGTTGGGCCAAAGGGCGTGTTTCAACACTGTAGGGATTCTATGAACTGTCTGTTCCTGGCAACAGGAATTCTCATAATTCTTCTGTGTACTCTCTAGTATGACTACATTCTTCCTGTAATGTGGTGAGCAGATCTGCATACAACATCTTTTCTGTCACCCAATTATACAGTGGAGGAAACTTTGCAATTAAGTTCTCCAAATTTAAATGGTAGTTTTCTCTTCCTGGCTGCAGGTGTTGGGAATCCTATCTGCATGTATTTGAAGATAGGACTGCTCAACATTAGATTCTGATGCCTGGACCACTCAGGAATTGCACTACAATAAATATCAGAAAGAATATCCCACATCATCATTTACTGTTTCCTCCACAACCTTCCCCTACAAAGTGGTAACATTTTGGGGATAAAGACTGAGAGGTCTCCTCTGATGAAAAAGAGGAAGGCAGTGATTCTGAGATGGGTCAGAGATTTCTCACAGACAGGAAGCAAGGATGCTGGGCCAACGAGGCATACAGATCCATGAAAACCTTATTGCTAAACAATTCTAGACTGAATGAGTTACTGACATTCACTTTTATGTTATGGTTGTTAGAAAACAGCTGGCTGGTAGCCTACAGCTTCCTCTTTAGAACGTAGATCATTGATTGAAAAGTGTTGCATTTCATATTGTTTTAAATAAAGATTTTATACTTACTTCCATTGTGCTGGTACTGTGATCACTGAGAAGCATCAAACGACAAGGTCAAACTTAGCCTTTGTGGTGATTATGCAGAATTCTACCTGCACAACACCGGATACTCCCATGATCATCTGGAAGGAAACATGTTTATGGGTCTGGCCTCGAGGGAAGGAGAAAGCAAATCAACGCAAATGCACCCTCGATCAATCTCCCCAGTTCTCCAACGTCCTGGCTCATGTGACTGATTGCCTTACTCCCTCAATATTTCTACACACCTGGAAAATGCTGGGTCCCATGACTACTGTTGAAATTGAAGAGCATCTCAGTGACAGCTTCCACTACAATGGAGGGACAAATTTAAACACTTCCCTTCAATCCTTGTGAGAATGAATTCCTTTACATCTCAGTTGTGCATTGCCTCTTACTCTGAGAATGTACCAAATGACATTGGAAACCCTAACTAGGTGAAATATCTTTCCTTCCTGCACCTTGCCACTGCCTGGTCACATTTCTCCATTATTCATTCTGATTGTCTCCGCAGTGTCTGTAGTGTGGCACTTCAATGTCCTCATTTTGACCTCATCAGACAAGGTCACAATCCTGGAAATCAATGTCATGAGCCTCTTTAATCCTCAAATGCTAGCTCCTTACTTCACTGGGTCATGAGAAACATTAGGCACAGACAATGCTGATGATGTTCCAGGCTTTCTGCTTTCTTCCTTGCCTCCCCTGGATCTGGAAAGTTCTGACTTTAGTTTCCAAAGTATCGCAGAATTCATGAAGTCCCTCTTCTGTCATGGTGGGTGAGGAACTTAACAAACCCTGATAATCCTTTTACTTGACAGATGTTGTATTCAATTGTACTGAATATTTTTGTAAGTTCCCCATTGCATGATATTGGAGACAAGAGTGATTCAAAGACAGGATTTTAGGGAGGAATGTCAAATTCTGGGCCTCTCAGTTGGGAAGAAGGCCTACTGGTGTCTACTTAAGTGTGTAATGGGCTGAAGATTCTAGGGGTGAGTGTGGGTGTTTAGATACTTCGCAGGCAACATGAGGGACATCTGACAAACAAGGATGGTTTCTCTCACAGTGTGAATAAACCCCTTTGGTATCCATTTTCCCAGCAGTCGTTTGGAGACATCTTTCTACGATGTGCACTGATTTTATCTCAATGATCAAGACAGAAGATATATAGGAATGCAGGGAATATAACCAGGGTCAACTGTTAAAAGAGATAGCTGTAAAGAATGGAATTAGACCTTAAATATCACAATCTGCAGCACCGTGCAGAAAGATCGTTTCAAAGTTACACATTGCAAGTTCTGGGTTTTGCACATGTTCTAATTTCAACACACTGATGACAGCTGGAGGGGTCATAGCCAGACGACTTGGTCTACATACTCATATCCAACCAGCAGTCTGGAATATCACAACAAACATGGCTGCTCTCACAATCCTGCAGAAGTAGGTCAGTGCCTCCTGAAAAGAGGTTTCATTGTACAATGATTAGGCTAACATCATGATTGTTAACAGATCAATTTTCATTCTATGACAGAGTGGAGCTCCATTTGTAACACATATAAGGAAATCTGCCAATGAGAATATGTGTTGTTGTCTTCTAACTGAAACTGTAAAAATACCAAGCAGTCTGGTTATTATTCATCTGGAGACTTACTCGATGCAATTCAATATAGTAAACTATGCACAGATGTGAGAGGAATCTACCTGAACCAGTAAGGAGAATTCTTCTCCATAAATAATGTCAGGTTAAATAGCTTTCTTGGGCCTTAAAATGTGTCCTTCACTTTAAAACAGCTCACCATGCTTTCCTGAATTCTTTGAAGAGCTATCCATTTTGTCTCATTCCCATGCTACATTTCCAAAATCATGCACAGTTTTTCTTTGTCAAGTATTTACGTTATTCCCTTTACTTTCAGGGAGTAAATTTCACATCATAACCACTTGGGATAACAAAAAAACAAAACTCATCTCCCGTCTGCTTTTGTTGCCAACAAAATTAAATCTGTGTTCTATAGTTACTGACCTATTTCTCCTTCTGGCTTGTCAGTAGCACCCACCCTGAACTGCCAGGAAGAATTTTGGAGTTTTGCTTTATCCATGATTACAAATCTCACCCAAAGGAAAAGGAATCTGGGTGAGGTACAAAAGGAGCTACTGATTCAACGTCACCTGTTTTTCAGCCAGTGATAAGAGCTAACATTAGTCCCATTGGGTGTGGGGGCAGGAAATGAAGCACAAATGATTCAGAGAGAAATGATTCACATTTTACATTCAAATTCCTTATTTTTAATCATGTAGATATGTTGATAATCTTATACATAAATGTTATAAAAATAAAACTAACACTCATGCCAAAAACCTTTGACAATCATGACAAAAATTGGGCAATTTAAAGAATGATTGCATGGTACGTTAGACATATTAAGAGGAGATTTTCACAATCAACACCATTCCAAAATTCAGTTATACATTAACAATATTACCTCAAATTGAAATTTCTGTTAGTTTAGTTTACTCTAAACAAATTGTGAACTTAGTACAGATGCTTTTGTTGAGAAAGATGACTTAGAGGAGATATTGGAACAAGTAGTATAGTGAGTACATAATTTGGTGAGTTTGAAGGCAACGTGAGAATTTGATGCAGAAGGTAAGAGGCGCTCTTTGCTTGCTTTCTTTGGCCAGTAGTTTGTAAGGTTTCTATCACCAGGAGAGTGACATCACAGTTAAACCATGTTCATTGGATGGTGATAACTACAAATTCACTTTTTATTCATTTTATTCATTAATGGGATGAGGGTATCCCTGGCTAGGCAGCATTTATTTCCCATCCCTAATTGCCCAGAGGGCAGTTAAGAGTCAACCACATTGCTGTGGGTCTGGAGTCACATGTAGGCCAGACCAGGTAAGGATGGCAGTTTCCTCCCATAAAGGATATTAGTGAACCAGATGGGTTTTTCTGACAATTGAAAATGGATTCATGGTCATCATTAGATTCTTAATTCCAGATATTTTATTGAATTCAAATTCCACCATCTGACGTGGCAGGTTTCGAACCCAGGTCCTTGAATATATATTATAGGTTACTTTCAGATTGAAGGCTAATAGGGCAAATATTTATAAATCAGTGTGAAATTTTAAAAATAAAATTAAGAACTGAATAATGAAAAGAGAGAGACTTGGCCAGGCAATGTGTTGTTACTGCATGATGCGGACCACATTGTGGTTCATAGTGACAACATCTGCGCAAGTGTTGGTTGCTTGAGGAACTCCAGCTCAGTGGTCAGGGACAGGAAGGTGTGACTATGAGCGAAGCAGGAAGATGGATTCAGGGGGTAATGCTGAAAGAGCCTCAGCCCTTGAGCTTGTCTAACAGGTTTAAGATTCTTGCTCCCTGTATAAATGAGATTGGGGACTGTAGAAAGGATGAGTAAACTGACCATAGCGCCGTGTTATGGGGAGCCATCTAAGATGGGGGAGAAAAGAGAAATGTAGTTGTAATCAGGGACAGTATGTCAGGGAATAGACACTCTTTTCTGTGGCTAGGATCGAGAGTCCCGAAGACTGTGTTGCCTGCCTGTTATCTGGGTTCAGGATATCTCATCGGGGCTGTAGAAGAAGTTGGAGTGGGAGGAGAAAGATCCAGTTGTCGTAGTACACCTAGGGGCCGACAATATAGGTAGAAAGAGGAAAGAGGTTCTGCCGAGAGAATATAAGCAGCTCGGGGCAAAATTAAAAAGCAGAACCAAAAAAGTGATAATCTCCGGATTACTGCCTGATCCTCAAGCAAATTGGCACAGAGTCAAAGACTGGTATCAGAGAAACAGGTTGAATTCAGTGGACCTTGGCACCAGTACTGGGGAAGGAGGGAGCTGTTCCAATGGGACAGGCTCCATCTGAATCATGCTGAGACCACAGTCCTGGCAAATTGCATAACTGGACTGTGGATTGGGGTTTAAACTAAATAGTTAGGGGGTGGGTTCAGTTGCATGGAAAATTATGGAAAAAAATTAAAGGGGGAGGGCTCATTGGGGGTTAGGGTTTCTAGAACAAGTAATAGGGCAGGGATTATGGAAAGCATCAGGAATCTAACTTCAGGCACAGCAGATAAGGGGATAACTATGAGAAAGTGGGCCGTCAATGCAGGACTGAGGGTGTTGCACTTAAATTCAGACAGTATACACAACAAGGTAAATGAGCTTGTAGTGAAGATTGAAATTGAGCTTGTAGGTTGTGGGTATCACAGAGACATGACAGCAAGGGGACCAGGGCTGGGAACTAAATATCCGAAGATACATAACCTACCGAAAGGACAGGCAGATGGGCAGAGGGGCCTGGGTTGCTTGTTAGTAAGAAACAAAATTAAATTGACAGCAAGAAAGTGATATAGATTCAGAAGGTGTAAAATCTGTGTGGGTAGAGTTGAGGAACTGAAAAGGCAAAAAGACCCTGATGGGAGTTCTGTACAGGCCTCCTATCAGTAGTCAGGATGTGGGGAAGAAAGGAAATCAGGAGATCGAAAAGGCATGTAAGAAAGGTACCTTTACAATAATCATGGGGGACTTCAATATGCGGGTGGACTAGAAAAATCAGGATAGAAGCTGATCTCAAGAAGAGGAGTTCATGGCATGCCTACAAGATTTTTTTGGAGCAGCTTGTGGTACAGTCCACTAGGGAACAGGCATTTCTGGATTTAGTGATGTGTAACGAGCAGAGGCTGACAACCATGGCTGTGGAGGGAAGTCAGGGACAGCACACTAGCAAAAGAAAAAGCATACAATGCGGTGAAGATCAGTGGGGAGACAGAGGACTGAGATGCCTATAAAAACCAGCAGACAATTACTAAAAAATCAATAAGGGAGACAAGAAAAAATATGAGAATGATCTAGTTAGTAATATAAAAGAAGATTGCAAGAGTTTATTTTAGATGTCTAAAAGGTAAGAGAGAGGCAACAGTTGATATTGGACTGCTAGAAAATGAGGCTGGAGAAGCAGTAATTGGGAACAAAAAAAAGGGGAGGAAATAAAGAGGTATTTCATATGAGTTTTCACAATGGTAGACACCAGCAACATAAGGGGGCCGGGGTGAGTGTAGTGGCCATCACTAAGGAGAAGGTACTAGAGGAGCTGAAAGGTCTGATGGCGAATAAACCACCCGGACCAGCTGTACTATACCCTAGAGTTCTGATGGAAATAGCTGAGGTGATTGTGGAGGTATTGGTGGTGATCTTTCAGGAATCACTGGAGTCAGGGATGGCCCCAGAGGACTGGATAATGGTTAATGGTAACAACCCTACTTAAGAAAAGAGGGAAGCAAGGGACAGAAAACTATGGGGAAGTTCGCCTGACCTCGGTTGTTGATAAGGTTTCAGAATCTGTTATTAAGAATGAGATTGCGCAGTAAAATAGGGCAGAGTCAGCATAGCTTTGTCAAGGGGTGATCATGCCTGACAATTCTGTTAGAATTCTTTGAGTAGGTAATGAGCATGTTAGACAAAGGAGAGCCAATGGACATGATCTATTTGGATTTCCAGAAGGTCTTTGACAAAGTACTGCACAGGAGACTGCTAGATAAGATACAAGACCATGGTGTTAGAGGCAAGGTACTGGTATGGACAGAGGATTAGCTGACTGGCAGAAAGCAGAGAGTTGGGAGAAAGGAGTCTTTTTCAGGATGGCAGCTGGTAACTAATGGAGTTCCGCTGGGGTCAGTGTTGGGAAGTTATAACACTTATGTTATACATTAACAAACTGGAAAAAGAACTGAGGGCATTGTTGCTAAGTTTGCAGATAACACAAAAATAGACGGAGGAACAGGTAATGTTGAGGAAGCAGGGAGGCTACAGAAAGACTTGGATGTGCTATGGGGAGTGGGCAATGAAGACATCCATGGAATACAATGCAGTAAAGTGTGAGGTTACACACTTTGATAGGAAGAATAGAGGTGTAGACAATTTTCTAAATGGGCAAAGGCTTCAGAAATCTAAAGCACAAAAGGACTTGGGTGTCCGAGTTCATGATTCTCTTAAGGTTAACATGCAGGTTCAGTTGGCAGTTAGGCAGATAAATTCAATGTTGGCATTAATTTCAAGAGGGCTTGAATATAAGACCAGAGATGTGCTGTTGAGGCTGTATAAGGCAATGGTCAGACCACATTTGTAATACTGTGAGCAGTTTTGGGTGCCATATCTGAAGGAAAGATGTGCTGGCGTTGAAACGGGTCCAGAGGAAGTTGACGAGCATGATCCCGGGGATGAAGGGTTTGTCGTATGAGGAACATTTGAGGACTCTCAGTCTATACTCAATGAATTTTAGAAGGATGAGGGCGGATCTGATTGAGACATATAGAATACAGAGGGACCCGAATTGAGTGGACAAGGAGAGGATTTTTCCATTAGTAGGAGAGACTATAACTTGAGGGCATAGCTTCAGACAGAGGAGACGTCTGTTCAGAATTTAGGAATTTTTTCACCCAGAGAGTGGTTAATCTGTGGAACTTTTTGTCGCAGAGGAATGTGGAGGCCAAGTCATTGAGTGTATTTACGACAGAAATAGATAGGTCCACTGTTGGCAAGGGGATCAAGGGCTATGGAGTAAAGGCAAGAGAATGGGGTTGAGAAACATATCAGCCATGACCAAATGGCAAAGCAAACTTAATGGGAAGAATAGCATAATTCTGTTCATATATCTTACGGTCTTATCATAGAAAATAATCCCTATAGTGCAGAAAGAGGTCATTTGGCCCATTGAGACTGCACCAACCCTCAGAAGATCTTTCCACCCAGTCCAGCCCCCACATTTCCCATGGCTAATCCAGGTAGCCTACATATCCCTAGACATTATTGACAATTTAGCATGGCCAATCCACCTAACCTGCACATCTTTGAATTGTGGAAGGAAATTGGAGCACCCGGCAGGGCAGGAACCTATGTAGATACATGGAGAAAGTACAAACTCCACACAGACATTGAGCCAAAGTTGGAACTGAACCCAGGTCCCTGGTGCTGTAAGGCAGCAGTGCTGACCACTGAGCCACCATGCTGCCCTGAGATGAAACTTTGTCTGAACCCTTAGTCAATCCATACCGAAACAATGAGTGTTGTCAGGCCATTCAACTGGAAATAATACAAAATTATACATCTTCACATGCATTTTCCAATCAAGGTCAAGACATCAATGGTAAGATTCTGCATTCAATTTTGTACCTTGGCATGGAGCATTGAGGTCAGTAGCAGCATCTTCAGTATTGCTGAGGTCAGATTAATCAAGTGAAATCAGTTTTAACAAAGTTAAAACTATTTAAAAACTACTGGTCTAAATTTAGGGCACAGCCTCAGGGTGAAGGGACAAATCTGTTGAATTGAGTTGAAGAGGAATTTCTTCAGCTAGAGAGTGGTGAATCTGTGATCTCATTGCCACAGAAGGCTATGGAGATTAAGTCATTAAGTGCATTTAAGGCAAAGGTAGGTTCTTAATTTGTAAAGGGCTGAAAGGTTACAGAGAAAAGATGGGAGAAGGGGGTTGAGAAACATGATCAACTGGTGGAACAGATCTGATGGACCAAATGGCCTTATTCTACTTCTATACCTTATGGTCTTATGGTTTTGATATAAAGCTAGCAAAGAGACTCACCAAAGATTAGTGCACATTCATAAATTTTGGGTGAGGCTCAGGCAATTGTCATAATTTCTCTGTTTAACAACTATAGAAGATTTACATTATGTTTGCATATCTCAATGAATCAGCTGATCACAATGATGTCTTGAGTGTTGTATAAATAAAACCATTTAACCAATATCTTTAAGATGTTATGATTTTAACAGCAAGGGAGAAGAACAAGAACAAAATCTTTGTGAATGTAACATGAATAATATACACGAAAAATCAATAGATATTAATTGATCTGTATAAATTCTTAAAACTAATTTGCTACTATATCAAAAATATTGTGCAATATGATTAAGTATAAAGAACAACTGAAATAACTTAGCATTCAGGTTCATTTGGACAATTCCTACTTCGAAGGATTTCATTCACAGTTGGAAATAATTGTATTTTCATTTTTAAGTCAGGAAATAGTGCAGTACCAATAGATTTTCAAACCAATAAACTGGAATTAACATAGACTTTACATTGGAGAACTATAAGTGGAACACGAATTCATAATATCATCAAAGTTACTGAAGCATTCATACAAAACAATCATTTATTCTTGCCTATGGAAGCTGCAGAGAATGTGATTGGCCAGCAGGAGGAGTAGTAGTTATTCTCTCTCTTCTGACATAGACCTGAGATCCTACAGTCAGTGTTGCACAATCCGCTATGGTTGCTGGTAGCTGATGAAACAAGTACGCCCCAAAAGTCATCTGAGAAAAATATGAAATCAGTTAAAAGGCCATAGATTATTTTTTGACAGGCTACCTAGGTTAGATAAGAAAAAAATAGCTTTAGGAATTTTTGTAACAAGACATTTGAAACTGATGATACTGACTTCAAAACCATTGTTCCAGGTACAAGAAAAAACACTAATTTATTTTTTACTCATCAAAATCATATTTTTCTATTATATTTGTTTAGGAAAATAAGAATATATGTAAGAAAAATAAATTCTTCATCTATGAAACCAATTACTTTAATCTGTCAATGGACAAAAAACTCTGCTATTGTTTCAACCCCTTTTAGATAAGCCAAAGAAATTTGATGTGAAAATATTCCTCAGTACTCAAAGACAAACAAGCATTACTCTAGTCTATCTTGTCAACATATTTAATATGCCTGAATGACCTCACAGATAATGCCCAGCCCAAAAATAAAAAAACATGCTGTTATAATAAGTTTCTCATGGCCATCAGACATCACAAAAAATTTTACAGCCAATTAAGTGCTTTTGAGTTTAGTCACTGCTGTAATTTAGAAAATGCAAGAGCCAATTTCAACAGTGCGAACTCGCTCAAACTGGAAAGCAATGATGAGCAGATAATGTTTTTGTAATTGTGCCTGATGGACAAATATTGGCCAGGAAATCAGGGATAACTCCCTTGCACTTCTTATGCCATGGGATCTTTTACACTGACCCAAGCAGGCAGTTGGCTGTAGAGTGTCAGCCTATGTTTTTGTGTTAAAGCCTTGGATTAGGTCTTGAACCCAAAACGTTTTGGTTCAGAGGCTTAAATTAAGACAATTTAAAAATTACTGGTAAAACTTTCCTAATTATACAAAAGGAACAAGGAAACTCACCAGCAGCCAGTGCATATTAATAAATTGTGAATGAGGTTCAAGCACAGTTGACACTGAATGGAAAATAATAAACTGGGATGCCACAGTAACATCGTTCAGGGAACCCACAATTCAAACCTTATTTTATTGACGAGACTGCATTATTTCATAGCCATGTCTTTTGCTGGTGTCTAGCACACCAGTTTGATCCTACCAATGCCAAAGCCAAACTTGTGTGCATATCTCTGCAGTTTCCAGTTTTCAAATAATGAAAATATTGAAGTATTCAATATAAATAAAATGTGTGTTGTGTAAAAGCAACTAAATATGAACTGACGACTTTTTAAAACTGCCTGGCTGTGTTTTCAGTTTGGAAAGCTTCTGGTCACATTTGCAGGATAAAAATTTGGAGGTCCAAAGCTGGACCTGAGTTATTCCAAGCTCCACATTTTAGAGAAACACATTTTAATAATACATTCATTTTATATTTTAGGAAGATTTTATCATCTTAGGTTCTCTGATACATTGTACATTTTCTTTTCCTTCTATCAATCTTTCTATTGTTCTGTTTACTCCCTTTTAAGTTGAAACATTGTTTTAATAGTCCAAGAATTAAAATTCATGTGATGATCATATGAATACAGAACTATTAATTCTCTGTAAGAATTTATTCCCCGTTCTCTCCTGTATAGTGAAAGATTAAGAAGCAACCATTGCAAATTTTTCAAAATCAAGTGAAAACTGCAAAAAGGAGCCAATTAAGTAACACAAACTGCAACATGAAAGCGAAGCATGCTCATCAATTTGCAGGGGATTTGAGCATTACTGATCGAGAATAAGCATTTTGTTGGTCAGGATATATAAACTTTTCTTGAAGGACCAACCAATAGGAGATACAGATTTAAAGGTAAAATGTAAAAAAAATCCTAAACCCAATCCACACTGAAGCTGCCCACTTTTAATTTTAAGAAGTGAAACTAACCAGCTCCCAGGAGGCAGGATCTTCATTTAAATATTTGAAAATTTGTCAGCATAACATTCTTCTCTATTCATGCTTTCATGGTGGCTGATTGGATCTCCTAAGCCTCTAAATTCCTATCCACGAGGAGTCAAGAACTGCTATATGAAACAGATAAATTTTTTTTACTCACTCGTGGGACATGGGTGTACTGGTTGCCCATGAGACAGTGGTGGTGAGCTGCTTTTTTAAACCACTGAACTCAATGTGCTGTAAGCTGACCCAAAACCAGTAGCTTTCCCGTTTTATTTTTGTGCCAGACAGGAATAAAACTTGTTGGAGATTATCCATGTGCTCTTTAAATATTTGCCATTGCCTATCCACCGTCATCCCTCTAAGTAAAATTCTTTAATTTATCAAAGCTAGCTCAAACTCATACCATGGTAGTTCCTTTTATTTAGATTCAGGACCCCGGTCTCAGAATCTCCCCATTTCAATATCTCAATCATATTATGGTCACTCTTGCCCAAGGGGCCTTGCACAACTTGATTGCCAATTATTCCTTTCTCATTACACTGTACCCATTCTGTTCTTTAGTTGGTTCTTCAGCATACTGAAGCAGAATATCATCCCGTACACACGCCAGAAATTTGTCCTCCAAAGTGGGGCTACTGATTTATTTAGTCAATCTATATGCAGATTAAAGTTGCCCATAATTACAACTGTATCTTTATCATTTGTAGCTCTAACTTCCTGCTTAATGCCTTGCCCAACATTACAACTAAAGTTTGGAGGTCTATATACAACCTCCAATAAAATTTTCTGCCTCTTGGTGTTTGTAATTTCTAACCATTTCAGATTCTACTTCACCAGAGCTGATATTCTTCCTCACTATTCTGTCAATTTCTCTTTAAACAGCAATGTTACCCCAACCCCTTTTCCTTTTTATCTGACCCTCATAAAAATTGAATATCCTTCAATATTCAGTTCTCATCCTGGTCCTCCTACAGCCACGTCCCCATAATACCAATAATATCATACATGTTTCTATCTATTTGTACAACTCATTCATTTACTTTATTGCAAATCCTTGACACATTGAGACACAAGGCCTTAAGACTTGTCTTTTTAGCATTCCTAGTCATGTTCACATTATTTTGCACCGTGGGCCTGTGTGATTCTTGCATTTGAATTCTCTGTCAATCACTGTTATTTCCCATTCTGTCTTTTGCTTGCCCTGTTTCCCTCTCTTTGTCTCCATGTATAGGTTCCCAACTCCCTACCATTTTAGTTTAAACCCTCCCCAACTATATGAGCAAATGGTCCCACTAAAACATCAGTTCTTTCCTGCCTAATTGTAGTCCTATTTTTTATTCATTCATGGGACAAAGATGTCACTGGCTGCCAGCATTTATTGTGTGTTATTAGTTGTCCTTGAGAAGATGGTATTGAGCTGCCTTCCACATGCTAAAGGTTGACCCTCAATGTACTGAGGGAAGAAGTTCCAGGATTTTGATCCAGCAACAGTGAAGGAATGGTGATTTATTTCCTAGACAGGATGGTGAGTGGCTTGGAGAGGAACTTGCAGGTGGTGGTATTCCCATGTGTCTTCTGCTCATGTCCTTCTAGATGGAAGTGGTCATGGGTTTGGAAGGCACAGCCTAAAGATCTTTGGTAAATTTCTGCAGTGCATCTTGTTGAGAGTACACACTGCTGCTACTAAGTGTCAGTGGTGCAAGGAGTGGATGCTTGTGAATGTGCTGCCAATCAAGTTAGCTGCTTTGTCGTGGATGGTGTCAAGCTTCTTGAGCATTGTTGGAGCTGCACCCATCTAGGCAAGTGGGGAATATTCCATCACACTCCTGACTTATGCCTTCTAGATGGTGGACAGATATTTTGGGAGTCAGGAGGTAGCTTACTTGCCACAGTATTTCTAACCTCTGACCTGCTCTTGTAGCTGCTGTATTTATATGGTGAGTCCAATTGAGTTTATGATCAATGGTAAGCCCCAGGATGTTGATAGTGGAGGATTCAGAGATGGAGAAAGAGCATTGAATGTCAGGGGGCTGTGGTTAGATTGTCTCTTAATAGAGATGGTCATTACCTGCATTTGAGTGGCATGAATGTTACTTGCCACTCGTCAGCTAAGTCTTAATATTGTTCAGATCTTGTTACATTTGAACATGGTCTACTTCAGTATGTGAGGAGTCACGAATGGTGTTGAACATTGTGCAATCATCAGAGAACATCCCTACTTCTGATCTTATGATGGAGGGAAGGTCATTGATGAAGCAGCTGAAGATGGTTGGTCCAGGAAACTACTCTGAAGAATGCCTGCAGAAATGTGCTGGAGTTGTGATGATTGACCTCCAACAATTACCTTCCTATGTGTCAGGTCTGACTCCAACCAGCGAAGAGTTTTCCCCCAATTCCTATTGATTCCAGTTTTGCAAAGGTCCTTAATGCCACACACAATTGAACGTAACCTTGATGTCAAGAGTTGCCACTCTCAACTCACCTCTGGAATTCAGGACTTTCATCCATGTTTGAACCGAGGTTGTAATGAGGTCAGGAGCTGAGTGGCCCTTGTGGATCCCAAACTGGTCATAGATTATTGCTGAGCAGGTGCTGCTTGATCGCACTTTTGATGACATCCTCCATCACCTTACTGATGATTGAAGGTAATTGATGGGGCGGTAATTGTCTGGGTTGGATTTGTCCTGCTTTTTATGTACAGGACATACTTGGACAATTACCCACATTGTTGGTAGATGCCAGTGTTGTAGCTATATGGAACAGTTTGGCTAGGTGAGCATCAATGCTGGAGCACAAGTCTCCAGTACTATTGCCGGAATATTGTCAGGGGCACATAGCCTCTGCAGTATCCAGTGCTTCCAATTGTTCCTTGATTTTACATGGGATGAATTGAATCAGCTGAAGGCTGATGTCTGTGATGCTTGGTACCACTGAAGGAAGCCAAGATGGATCATCCACTTGACACTTCTGGCTGAAGATTGCAATCGATGCTTCTGTCAATGAGGATGGGGATATTTATAGAGCCTGTTGTCTCTTCCATCACAGAGAATAGGGATATTTATGGAGTGTCCTTCTCCACTGAATTATTTAATTGTCCACCACCTTTCATAACTGGATATTGAAGGACTGCAGAGCTTATATCTGATCCATTGGTTGTGGGATTACTTAGCTCTGTCCATTACTTGTACTTATGCTATTTGGCGCACAAGTAGTCCTGCTGGTAACTTCACCAGTTTGACACTCATTTTTAGGTATACCTGATGTTGCTCCTGGCATGCCCTCCTGCACTCTCCATTGAACCAGTGTTGATTCCCTGGCAGTATGGTAAGAGTTAAGTGGGGGATATGCTAGGCCAAGAGGTTGCAGATTTTGCTGGAATACAATTCTGCTGCTGTTTTTGGCCCACAGCACCTCCTGAATGCCCAGTCTTGAGTTGTTAGATTGTTTGAAGTCTGTCCTATTTAGCACGGTGATAGTGCCACACAACATGACAGAGAGTCTTCTCACTGTGAAGGCAGGACCTTGACTCCATGAGAACTGTGTGGTGGTCACTCTTATTTATTCTAGCATGGACAGACGGATCTGCAGCCGGTAAATTGGTGAGGATGAGGTCAAATATGTTTTTACCTCTTATTTGTTCCCTCACCTTTAGGATCCTTTAGGATCAGTAGTGCTGCTGCTGAGCCACTCTTGGGGTCAACATTGAAATCCTCTACCCAGAATATATTTTGCACTCATTAAAACAACAAACAACAACACAATTGTCAGTTCTACTTTTGTATTAAAAAGAGGACACAGCAATTACCTTTCTGTTCCTGGATGAATATAGAGTCTGCAGGGGTTCAGTGCTTCTTTTTCCATTCGATTGGTTAATGCAAATCATTTGGCATCTGTTGCACAGTCCCAGAATCTGCAAAATTTTATATACATCATGACAGTGCATATTTTGAACTGTAAGGACAAGTACATAAGGATATTATGTCAATTTGTAATCAGCTTTCGGCTGGGAATAAGAGTTCAAAATAAAGTGTATATCAGTATTAGAAAACAGAAAATGTATAGGTATTAGATTTAAAAAAGTAATCAACTTGTGGTTATGAATTTTGTGGTAACCAGTTGCAAAGAAATTAAAGAATTCTTACATAGTTCAATCATATAATTTTCATCATCCCTGAAATGTGACGTACAAAAGATTTAGAGATAACAAGGTGTAGAGCTGGATGAACACAGCAGGCCAAGCAGCATCAGAGGAGCAGGAAGGCTGACGTTTCGAGCCTAGACCCTTCTTTAGAAATGGGGGTGGGGAGGGGGATTCTGAAATAAATAGGGAGAGAGGGGGAGGCGGATGGAAGATGGATAGTGGAGAAGATAGGTGGAGAGGAGACAGACAGGTCAAAGAGGCGGGGATGGAGCCAGTAAAGGTGAGTGTAGGTGGGGAGTTAGGGAGGAGATAGGTCAGTCCAGGGAGGACGTACAGGTCAAGGGGGCGGGATGAGGTTAGTAGGTAGGAGATGGGGGTGGGGCTTGAGGTGGGAGGAGGGGATAGGTGGGAGGAAGGACAGGTTAGGGAGACGGGGATAAGCTGGGCTGGTTTTGGGATGCGGTAGGGGGAGAGGAGATTTTGAAGCTTGTGAAGTCCACATTGATACCATTGGGCTGCAGG
>NC_063333.1:64611069-64636173 GCF_021869965.1 Rhincodon typus | reverse complement strand
GGAGCAGGAAAGCTGATGTTTCAGGTCTGGACCCTTCTTCAGAAAGGTCCAGACCCGAAACGTCAGCTTTCTTGCTCCTCTGATGCTGCTTGGCCTGCTGTGTTCATCCAGCTCTACACCTTGTTATCTCAGATTCTCCAGCATCAGCAGTTCCTACTATCATTGGTTGTGGTATTGCTTAAATCTGCCCAGAGCACATTGTTTCTGTCATTTAACATGCACGTAGTACCATGCTGTAGCGACACCAGGTTGACATCCTATTTTTAGTTAAAGCTATTGCTGTTCCTGTCAATGACCTTCTTTCCAACATAAGCTGAGAAATGGGGATGTTTGCTGATGATTGCACAGGGTTCAGTACAGATCGTGACTCTTCAGACACTGGAGCAGTGTGTGTCAGTATGTATCAAGACGTGAACATTCCAGTTTGGGCTGAGAAGTGACAAGTAACACCTGCAGCACATATTTAGCAACTGTTCTTGAACATTCCTGTTGTCTTTTAAAAACAATACATTTTTAACATACACATTACAAAATCATTTCCTTCCGTTTTTCTACTTTAGGACTAAGCAACAATATGAAGTACCTTGAATTCTGGTACAATGTGGGGCAATTAAAAAGTAATAACATTTCAAAACGAGATTGCAGATTTCTGAGGAACTGGCAATCATAAATATTAGTCAGTGGAGTGTTACCAGACAACTGGAAACAGATTAACAAGGTGACAATATTCAAATAGACTGACAAATCAAACACGTGCAGAGACAGATCAATTAGTCCTGCTTCTACTCCAAGTGAATCAGTGAAATTAATTATTAGGCACTGACTTGAGGACCTCCTGTTCATCTTGGCGTGGAACTTTAATGCTATTTCTTTATTGTTCTGGAAAAAAATGCTAGAACTCCCTCCCTAATAACACTGTGGTTCTACTTAAGATGGTTGGTCACATGGATTTTGGTGGGTTAAGAAAGAGGCTTACTACCACCTTCTCAAGAATTAATAGAGATGATGGTCTTCCCAGTGATGCTTATATCCCATGATTAATAATAAAACAAAACAACCTAATGAGCAGCATTAATCAGCACAGACGCTGCCAGATCTGCTGAGATTTTCCAGCAATGTCTGTTTTTGTTTCTGATTTCCAATATCCGCAGTTCTTTCATTATTTTTAAATTTAGTACTGTGATCACAACTGCTTCTAATTTACATGTATTCAGAAGTTCAGTAAGGTTCAAAAAGGTGAAGTCATCAAATTTGCAAAAAAGGTGTATTGGAATTGGAAGAAGATGCTCAGAAATTACAAAATGGGCTGGACAAAGTTTATAAATGGGTAGAACAATTGCAGGTGATATTTAAAACAACACATGGAAATATTGCACACAGGAAGGAAAAGTGATAGATGCACTGCATCGATGGCGGGATGTAAAATTGCTAAGTATGAATCTCAGAGAAACCTAGGTGTTCCAGTATATTCAGCACCCAACATATCCAGTCCATTCAGAGCAACAGTCAACAAAACCCAAAGATGTTGAATGAAATAGCCAAAACAGTAGAATTTATGTCAGAGAAGGTGAATTTTGAATTGTATCTGACATTGAGAATGCCATTTAAATCTGATACACGAGACAGCCTAACTGCCAGATGCTAGAAGTAGCAGAAACCATGATATGACTCCTATTATTAGAGATCTGGATGCTGAGAAATGTGTGCAGAAACTTAGGTGGAAAAATTGTAATCAGGTGAGGTGATGGCGATGCATGGTTAACGACTGCCCATTCACAGTATACGCAGTATATGGAAAGTTTCTGGTGACAGCAAATTTAAATGTCAGGGGGATGCTACAGTGATCCAATGAACTTTCTAAATTGTCTGCTTTTATATAAACAAGCATAATGCCACCTACTTCTGCTTTGATCGCATAACTTATCGTGGGAAAGAAGGCCTGTTATGGTTGTGGAGTGGTAGCAACTTTGTGGACAGTTCTAAGAAATGTAAAAAGTCTGAATAGATCAAACACAAAGAGACCTCGTTTGAATACAAAAACAACACTATTAATTATTAGAGATAGTAAGAACTGCCGATGCTGGAGTCAGAGATATCACAGTGTGGAGCTGGAGAAACACATCAGGCCAGGCAGCAACAGAGGAGTAGAAAAATAAGGGATCCCGACCCAAAACGTCAACTTTCCTGCTCCTCTAATGCTGCCTGGCCTGCTGCGTTCCTCCAGCTCCACACTGTGTTATCACTATTAATTATTAGGTGTCTCCATGTACTATAAGCAAACAGTTCCAAACTTCAGAAATAATATGTAAAAATGTCTCAGTTTTACTATTTGCTATCTTATGCTGTGATAGGTAATCTGACGCCTGGAGAATGAATGGAATACTTAATTGCTAACATGGTCAATCCTTTTTAAAGGCTTTGCTGCGGTTATTCATTGTGTCCATGGACTAAATAAATCCTACAGTGGAATAAAACAAAGAAGTCCATATGCTGGAGATTTGAAACAAAACAGATACTATTGGAGAAACTCAGCAGGTCCGGTAGCATCTGTGGGAGAAAGCAGAGTTAACGTTTCAAGTCTAGTGACTCTTTATCAGAACACTGATTCTTCAGTGTTTGTAAATCTCTAGCTACAAGCTGGAAAGAAGAGCTTCTCTTTATTTTGTAGACTTTGAAGTGAAACATCTGGATTGTGACAGACATATTCAAACTTCTTTACAAATATATTTAAAAGCGGAAGTGAAAATGACTATTTACCTGGAAAGATACACCATCTATATCTATTTCAGCCCAGTCATCTTCTTCATAAGGCCTCAATGCACTTATCACAAGGTTGGCACGGAAACGATGGATTAGCTCTTCAGTTGTTAATCCTTCAGGAGAATTAGAAACACTTGTTCCATCTCTAGCGCAGAAAGACAATCACATTCACAATCATTTGGAATTGTGATAATGTAATCTAGCAAAATACCTCAGATAATCATTTTCTAAAACCATAAATACTGAAATGCGCCCATAACTTTTAATAAATTGGTCACAATTAATTTGCTAAAATGTTTTCTACTACTATCCCAAAATTCAGCACAAAAAGAAAGCAATTATTATGAAGATTTCTGTAGTTGATTCAAATTCACAGCATATTGCAATACAAAAGTGTTTGTGCTGCATCCGACATTCCAGGTCTATTTCTATAAACTTGTACTCTACACTAAGGGAAAGCTATAAAGATAGCCCTTGTTTGTCATAAATAGGATACAGTGAATTTGTAGAAATGTTTCCTTATTTTGAAAAATGTCTTATTTTTAGAATTCAGTAGCCTCTTACTATAACAACCTTAGAAGCCATTGAAAAATAATATCACCAAGTGAGATGTGTTATTGAAAAGTTGAAAAACACCCTTTCTTTACTAATCAAGAAACAACAATTTATAAATGTCACAACCATAATATATCTGAGATTCCACTGTTTCGTTAGGATGTTGCTGGTTCAGAACTTAATGAAAATGGTGATGTTAATGTCAGAGAAAGAAGATTTGATTGTTGTTTTTTTAAAGGTGATCATTAGCTGGCAAGGTAAATGGTACCTGTCACATGTTTACCCAAGCTTGAATGTTCTTTAGTTCCTGCTCTGGACTAGCATGGACATCTTTATGTAGGCTGAGTTATGTAGCATATACTAGTGAGAAGTCTAACTCTTGATTTTATGATTTAAGGGATCAAAGCTAAATATAAAGTAGCTGAAAAACTCCATGGGGAAACATGTCATAGTGGCAATGTTGCTGGACTAGTAACGATGAGGCCCAGGCTAGTGATTGGGAACATGGGTTTAAATCTAGCTACAGCTGATGAAGTTGAAAGGTAGCCTCAGTACCTTGAGACTGGAAATCAGCAATCCTTGTCCAATCTGGCCAAGGTATGACTTCAAATCCACAGCACAGTGGTTTACACTTAACTGCCTTCTGCAAAAGGCCTGGAAAGATACTCACATCATGGGCAATTAGGGATGGGCAGCACAAACTGATCTGCACAGTGATTATCAAATCCCACAAAAAAATTTTAAAAACTCTTGTGGCAACGTCCTCGAACAGAGTCAGCCAAAACCGCAACTATTTAAATTGATTGTTCTACAGGCCTCCAACATTCAGAGGTAGGTAGAGGAGCAAACATGTAGGCAAATCATAGAAAGGTGTGACAGAAACAGGATTATAGTTGTAGAGACTTCAATTTTGCTAACATTAACTGGGATCATCTTAGTGTAAAAGGATTAAACTGGGTGGAATTCTTAATGTACAGCCAGGCCAGCTTTTTGTGCCAGTGCACAGTCCTACTAGAGATAGGGCAATGCTTGATCTAATCCTAGGGTACGAAACTGGTCAAGTGGTTGAAGTTTCAGTGGGCAAGCATTTTGGGGATAGTAATCATAACTCTGTAAGTTTCAAAGTAATTATAGAAAGGGATAAAGATAGTGCAGAAGTTAAGTGTCTGAATTGCAGGAAAACTGATTTCAATTTCATTAGACAGGATCTGGCAAATATACATGGGGAGCAGCTACTTGCAGATAAGTTTACATTTGGAAAGTTGGAGTCTTTTAAAAATAGTATGGTGAGAGTTCAGGGACAGCATGTTCCTCTAAGGGTGAAGCACGAGGGCAGCAAGTCCAGGAAAATCTGGATGTCAAGGGTTATTGAGAGTTTGAAAAAGAAGGAAGCATGTGTCAGGCAGAGCACATTCAAAAACAAGGGAGGCCCTTCAAAAGTATAGAGAGTGTAGGAGATTGCTTAAAAAGGAAATTAGGAGGACAAAGAAGGGCCATGAAATATCATTGGCAGATGGGATCAAGGAAAACCTTAAGGCTTTTTATAAATACATTAAGAATAAGAGGATTACCAGGGAATGAGTGTGATCCATTAGAGAGGGGCAGCCTGTGCATGGAGCCTGTGGACATAGGTGAGGTCTTAAATAAATACTTGTCATCTGTATTCGCAGAGGAGAAAGATCTTACAGTTGGAGATATCCATTGGGATGGTGAGGATCGAGAAAACATTAGGAGGAAGTATTTGATGTTTTAGTGGGCATGCAGGTGCATAAATCCCCCAGGGCCTGATGAGATGTATCCCAGGCTACAAGGGAAGGCAAGGGAGGAGATTGCTGGGGCCCCTGGCAGATATATTTAATATTACACTGGCCACAGGCAAAATGCCAGAGGTCTGAAGGGAAGCAGGGATAGGCTAGGTAATTTCAGACCAGTTAGTCTGACATCAGTGGTCAGGAAATGAAGCTTTGAGGTCAGCTTTGAAGCTTTTTCAGGTTAGAGAGGTGGCCATGGGCTCCATTTATGCTTGTCTCTTCGTGGGGTATGTGGAACATTCCTTGTTCCAGTCATATTCCAGCCCCTACCCACAACTCTTTCTCTGATATATCAATGATATCATCGGTGCTGCTTCCTTCTCTTGTCTGGAATTGGAAAAGTTAATCGATTTCGGTTCCAATTTCCACCCCGTTCTCACTTTCTCCTGGTCTATCTCTGACTCCTCCCTTCCCTTCCTCAACATCTGTTTCCATTTCTGTGGATAGACTGGCCACTAATATCCACTATAAACCTACTGACTCCCACAGCTACCCAGACTAAACATCCTTACACCCTGCTTCCTGTAAAGACTCCATCCCATTCTCTCGTTCCTCCATCTTTGTTGCATATATTCAGATGAGGCCAACTTTGACAAGGGAGTCTCCGAAATGTCCACCCTCTTCCTCAACTGAGGATTTCCCAGCACCGTTGTTGACAGGGCGCTCAACTGGGTCTGACCCATCACCCGCACTTCCGCCCTCACCCCGTCTCTTCCCTCCCGCAACAGCGGTAGGGTCCCCCTTGTCCTTACCTACCATCCCACCAGCATCCACATCCAGAAGATCATCCAACGCCATTTCCGCCACCTCCAGCAAGATGCCACCACCAGACACATTTTCCCCTCCCCTCCCTTCCACAGGGACCATTCCCTCCGGGATGCCCTGGTCCACACTTCCTTTACCCCCAACACCCCCCACAGCCTCACAGCACCGGCGAAACGAAGTGTAGACTGGGTGACCGCTTCGCAGAATATCTACTTTCTGTCTGCAAAAAAGACCCTGCGCTACCCGTTGCCTGCCACTTTAACACATCACTCTCTTCTCTGGCCAACATCTCTGTCTCTGGCTTGCAGCAGTGTTCCAGCGAAGCTCAACGCAAGCTGGAAGAACAACACATAATTTTCTGCTTGGGGACCTGCAGCCCTCCAGACCCAATATCGAGTTCAATAATTTTAGGGCCTAAACTCTCCTATGTCCTAGCCCCCTATCTATCACACCAGGCCTTGTAATCAAGTAGCCTGCCATTACACACTACCTATTGTTAGTCACTAACAGTTGCAATTAACAGCTATTCACCCTCCCAGTCAGATCGTTATCAACTCCTTTGTCTATTCAGCTGCTCTTCTCTCTCTTTGGGCTCTATCCTATCGTTTACTCCTTACCCCAGCACCCTCCCTATTTTCTGCATATAAACCAACGTTTTCCCAGCTACCATCAGAACTGAGGAAGAGTCACTGGACCCAAAATCTTAAATCTGATTTTTCCTTCACACATGCTGCCAGACCTGCCGAAGTCTTCCAGCAAATTCTGTTTTTGTTTCTGATTTACAGCATTTGCAGTTCTTTCGGTTTTTAATGAAGCTTTGCATTTGGGACAAGAACAAGCTCCTCTGCTCGCCAGTTCCTTTTGCTTTCTCCTTTTTTTCTCCTCTTTGCAGTATTTTTTCTTTCCCCCTCCTGCAACTTTTAACTACTCCTACCTGGATAATGGAGTCAAGGGAGAAGAGTTACGACTGGAGCCCGGGTGGGAGCTAAGCACGCAGACCAAGTCCCGCAACGGCAGAAGAGCGAGCACGGGCCGAGTCACAGACCGAGTCCCAGAGGGATGGCAGCAGAGCAAACATGGGCCGGGGCCGAGTCTGGGAGCGACGACAGCAGAGTGAGTGCAGGCCGAGTTGAGGGCCGACTCCTGGAGCATGCGGGCCTATCCCGAAGTGAACGCGGGCTGGATCCCAGAGCGGCAGCAGAGCCAGACTTGGACGGAGGCCAGAGTTTGGAGGTAGCGTTGCCTTATGTTCTGTAGCCAGCGGGCACGGACTCATGTTGGAAAAGGACTATAACTTCTAAAACGTAAGTACGTTATAGTCAATTTTATTGTCATTCTGGACTTTTTAAACTATATTCCCATGCTTACCTATATGTTTTACTCTGTAACAACACTTAAAGTATCTGCACCTAGAGGGAGATCCTGTCTGATTAATTTAATTGAGCGTTTTCTAAAAGTAAGTACACTGATGAGGTTAGTGCAATTTATGTGGTCCACATGGACTTCAGTAAGGCCTTCAACAAGGACATTGAAGGCTGCTCCAAAAGGTAAAAGCCCACAGGATCCAAGGCAAGTAGGCTAACTGGATCCAAAATTGGCTTACAAATAGGAGGCAATGGGTGATGGTGAAGGGTCCTTTTTGTAATTGGAAGCCTGTGATCAGCATTGTACCCCAGAGATTGGTCCCAAGAGTTTTGCTGTTTTCTACATATGTTAACAACTTGGACGTACATATAGAAGATTCAATTAGTAAGCTTGCAGATGACACAAGAATTGGGAGTGTCTGATATTGATCAGCTGGTAAATTGGGCAGAGCAATGGCAGATAGATTTTAATCCTGATAGGTGTGAGGTGATGCATTTTGGAAGGTTGAATAAGGAAAGGATATACATAATGAATGGTAGGTTCCTAGGTAGTACTAAGAAACAAAGGGACCTTGGTTTACACATCCACAGATCCCTGAAGACGTCAGCACAGGGAGACAGGGTGCTGAAGAAGGCATATGGGATGTAGAACATAGGAGCAAGGAAGTTTTGTTACAATTTTATAAAACATTGCTTAGGCCACAGGTGAAATGCGCAGTTCTGGTTGCCACATGGTAGGACGTGATTGCACTGGAGAGGGTGCAGGGGAGATTCACCAAGATGATGCCTGGGATGAAAAGTCTCAGTTATGAGAAGAGACTGGATAGGCTGGGTTTGTTTTCCTTGGAGCAGAGGAGGCTGATGGGGGATCTGATTGAAAAATACAAAATTATGAGGCATGGACAGACTAGTTTGTGTGAACATCTTCCCGTGGCTGATGAGTCTAAGACTAGAAGTCATAAGTTTAAGGTGAGGAGCAAGTGGTTTAGAGAAGATCTGTGAAAACTTTTTTTCACCTGGAGGGTGGCAGATATATGGCACATGTTACTTGAGAGGGAGATTGGAGGCAGGTACTTTTGAAACATTTATGAAGCATCTGATAAGTACTTAAAATACTGGGGCATAGCAGGCTATGGAACAAGTGCAGTAAATGGGATTAAAGTAGTTTGATGTTTGTTAGTCAGCATAGACATGGTGGGCCAAAGGGCCTGTTTCTTTGCTGCATCACTTTACTTCCTTTTGTGTCACATATAATTGCAAACATGAGCATTTGCACTGACTTCAGTTTTGCTTGGTTTCTTGATGATATGTGGTGTCAGTTGTGGGTCAAACCCCTCTTCATGCCAACATTTGATTCTGCCACCTATTCTTTGGCATTCAGCTCATTTGAGTCAAGGTTGTGATGAGGTCTGGATTTGATTAGACGATCTCAAGTTTCACATCAGTGAGTAGGTGAGTACTTGTTACTTTACAGAACCTTATACTTCGTTCATCATTTTAAGTTGATTGGGAGAAAGCGGATAGAATGATAATTAGTTGGGCTAGACTTGCTGTTGTATTTGTGGATAGGACAATTTTCTGCATTGGTGAAGTCAATAACATAACTACATTGGAATAGTTTGGCTAAGGGCTAGCTAGGTCTAGTGTATCAGTCTTATATAATGCAACCAGGATGTTATCAGGAGTCGCAACCTTCACTATTCAGTGTACTCAGCTGCTTCTTAATGTCATGTGGAGCTAAATGTCCATGCTGAAAAATTCCTTTCTCACTAAAAGAACTAAACTGAAAGTATTCCAAATGCCTTAACTTGATAGCTTTTCATTACTATATGTTTGTGAAATAACTGCACAGAGGTCAGTATCCCATCACCAAGTCACCCTTTATTTACTAGTGCACAGTACGCTGGCTATGGCCAGACAGCTCAGAGTCAGCCCTCACCTGAGGAGATTCCAATCTCCTGGATATATTGGTCAGCCAAGGCTTCCATGATTGGCCTGTGTCAGCAACTCCAATCAAGAACCTCATAGCTCACAAGGTCCACCTGGATCCAGTCACTACATCCTCCCCATCCTTGCCTGGCCTTTCACTTGTAGCTTCTCCTGCGACACTTTCGCCCCAGGTCCGGTTTCTTCGACTCGGACGCGGACACAGGTAATGTGTACCAACTGTGGACTATCTCTTGCGTGTGGAACAGTCTGGAAGAGTCTCCTCCTCTTCTTCTGTCGGCAATTGAATTGAGGCTGCATCCATTTTGTATTCTGAGGTTTCCCCGACACTAGATGGGGAGGGAGCACCTGCGGTTTCTGCCCGGCCTTCGGTTTTGCTCCTGCCCCGTTTGTGAGGTAACGGCTTTCAGGTGATCCACAGTTCTGACCTGTATCACCTACCTGAATCTTTGTAAGTCACAGGAGCTGACCTTGCGTCAACCTCACCTCGTACCCATACAGGGCCATTTCCATGGTTCCGGCACCAAACTTCATCCCCTAAATTAAACTGTGTCTCTCGCTTAGAGGAGGCATTTGGCCGCCATTGGCGTTCCTGCTGCCATTTCACCCTCCCTCCCAGGTCTGGAAATATCAGGTTTACTCTGGTGCAGAGTCTTCTCCCCATCAGCAACTTTGCTGGAGCCATCCCTGGTGTTGCAAATGGGGTGGTCCTACAATTGAAAAGGAACCGGCATAGTTTGGTGGTCTCAACTGACGTTGTCGGCTGCTTCTTTAAGCTGGACTATTGGATGACAGATGGTTTCGAGCTGTCCTTATGTGCCTAATGCCAGTGAACTTCAGGAAATCTTTGAATTCCCTGATGGTAAAAGATGTCCCATTGTCTGTGACTAGCACTCCCAGGAGTCTGTGTATTACGAACGATGCTCACAACTTCTCAACTGTCATGTTTGAGTTTGCTGAACAAATTTTATTCACGTCCAGCATTTTGAATGGGCGTCCACAATGAGCAGGAATATTGAGACTGTGAAAGGTCCGACATAGTTGACATGCAACTGAGTCCAGGGTTTACCAGCCATTCCCCCGAATGTGGAGGTGCTGTTGGTGGCAATTTTTGACCTTGTTGGCACTGTGGGTACTTCCCCACCAACACAGCTATGTTGGCATCCAACCCTGGCCACCAGACATAGCTTCTTGCCAGCATCTTCATCTTGGAAACCCCTGGATGACCCTGGTGGAATTCAGCCAGTATCTGCCAGACCTTTACTTGGGACAATCACTCTTGCTCCCCATGGTAATATGCCATCCTCTACGGCGATCTAGTCTCGGCAGGTCCAAAAAGGTTTCAATCCTGGTTGTGGGGCCCTTCAGTTTCCTCCATTACCATCAGCTGGTTCAGTTTTGTTAGGACCAGATCTTTTTGTGCTCACAGACAGACATTGCCCGCAGTGACTGGAAGGGTGTCCAGAAAGTTTAAAACCGAAACAGATTCTTCCAAAACGGAGTATCAGCCAGTGGGAGCGGCTCGGGGCATCCGCATTAGCCAATTGGCTTCCTGGATGGTGTTCTTGCTTGTACCTGTACACACTGAGCATAAGGGCCCAACGCTGAATTCTACTGGAAGCTATGGGCAGTACTGCCTTGTCTTCCTTCAATAGTCCTAGCAGGGGTTTGTGATCTGTTACTATGACAAATTCCCGTCCATAAAGGTACAGATGGAACTTCCTCACACAAAAGATGACCACCAAACCTTCCTTCTCTATCTGGGCATATTTGCATTTGGCATCAATCAAAGCATATGCTATTGGGCATTTCTCTCCGTTGGGCCACCAGTGAGCCTACACCACCCTGATACCGTGTGGGGGCATCGTGTGTCAGCACTACTTCTCACTTTGGATCGTAGTGAACCAACACCTTAGAGGACGATAGCTGCTTTTTCACTTCCCTAAAGGCTGTTTCTTGGCTACACGACCATTTCCAAGGCTGACTCTTTTTCAATAACAGTTGTAAGGGTGCCAAGGAGGAGGCCAGGTTACGTATGAATTTTCTGTAATACTTTTTCTAACCAACGAAAGACCTAAGCTCTGGTACAGATGTGGGAGCTGGGGTTCCTTTAATTACCCTCACTTTCTCTTCCAGTGGGTGTAACACAGCTTTGTTGACTCTGTAACCCAAGTAGGTCACTTAGAGCGCCTGGAACACACATTATCCCTTCAAAAGTGCACGCCTGCCTGGGAGAAACATTTACGCACTATGTCCAAGTTCTCTTAGTAAGTCATCGAGATAAATGGCAACCTGGGTTAGCCCTGGTCTGCTGGAAAAGAGCGCATGCTGATGACACCCCAAATGGCAGTCTTGTACATAGATATAAACTCTTATGGGCGTAAATTGTAGCGTACTTCTGAGACTCCTCATCCAGTCGCAAATGCAGGTAGGCGTGGCTCATCCCCAGCTTCGTAAAGGATAGCACCCCCTCTCCCCCCCACCAACTTTGCGTACAAGGTCGCAGGAGTGTACCGGCAGGCAGGAAGGTGGTTTGAAGTGTGTCTACTTCAACGCCAGGAGCATCCGGAATAAGGTGGGTGAACTTGCAGCATGGGTTGGTACCTGGGACTTCGATGTTGTGGCCATTTCGGAGACATGGATAGAGCAGGGACAGGAATGGTTGTTGCAGGTTTTGGGGTTTAGATGTTTCAGTAAGATCAGGGAAGGTGGTAAGAGAGGGGGAGGTGTGGCATTGTTAGTCAAGGACAGTATTACGGTGGCAGAAAGGACGTTTGATGAGGACTTGTCTACTGAGGTAGTATGGGCTGAGGTTAGAAACAGGAAAGGAGAGGTCACCCTGTTGGGAGTTTTCTATAGGCCTCCAAAAAGTTCCAGAGATGTAGAGGAAAGGATTGCAAAGATGATTCTGGATAGGAGCGAAAGTAACAGGGTAGTTGTTATGGGGGACTTTAACTTTCCAAATATTGACTGGAAACACTATAGTTCGAGTACTTTAGATGGGTCAGTTTTTGTCCAATGTGTGCAGGAGGCTTTCCTGACACAGTATGTAGATAGGCCAACAAGAGGTGAGGCCACATTGGATTTGGTACTGGGTAATGAACCAGGCCAGGTGTTAGATTTGGAGGTAGGTGAGCACTTTGGTGATAGTGACCACAATTCGGTTACGTTTACTTTAGCGATGGAAAGGGATAGGAAAACACCGCAGAGCAAGAGTTATAGCTGGGGGAAAGGCAATTATGAGGCGATTAGGCAAGATTTAGGATGCATAGGATGGAGAAGGAAACTGCAGGGGCTGGGCACAATTGAAATGTGGAGCTTGTTCAAGGAACAGCTGCTGCATGTCCTTGATAAGTATGTACCTGTCAGGCAGGGAGGAAGTGGTTGAGCGAGGGAACCATGGTTTACTAAAGAAGTTGAATCTCTTGTCAAGAGGAAGAAGGAGGCTTATGTAAAGATGAGGCGTGAAGGCTCAGTTAGGGCGCTTGAGAGTTACAAGTTAGCCAGGAAGGACCTAAAGAGAGAGCTAAGAAGAGCCAGGAGGAGACATGAGAAGTCTTTAGCAGGTAGAATCAAGGAAAACCCTAAAGCTTTCTATAGGTATGTCAGGAATAAAAGAATGACTAGAGTAAGGTTAGGGCCAGTCAAGGACAGTAGTGGGAAGCTGTGCGTGGAGTTCGAAGAGATAGGACAGGCGCTAAATGAATATTTTTCGTCAGTATTCACACAGGAAAAAGATAATGTTGTCGAGGAGAATACTGAGATACAGGCTATTAGACGAGACGGAATTGAGGTTCATAAGGAGGAGGTGTTAGCAATTCTGGAAAGTGTGAAAATAGATAAGTCCCCTGGGCCAGATGGGATTTATCCTAGGATTCTCTGGGAAGCTAAGGAGGAGATTGCAGAGCCTTTGGCTTTTATCTTTATGTCGTCATTGTCTACAGGAATAGTGCCAGAAGACGGGAGGATAGCAAATGTTGTCCCCTTGTTCAAGATGGGGAGTAGAGACAACCCTGGTAATTATAGACCAGTGAGCCTTACTTCGGTTGTGGGTAAAGTGTTGGAAAGGATTATAAGAGATAGGATTTATAATCATCTAGAAAGGAATAATTTGATTAGGGATAGTCAACACGGTTTTGTGAAGGGTAGGTCGTGCCTCACAAACCTTATTGAGTTCTTTGAGAAGGTGACCAAACAGGTGGATGAGGGTAAAGCGGTTGATGTGGTGTATATGGATTTCAGTAAAGCGTTTGATAAGGTTCCCCACGGTAGGCTATTGAAGAAAATACGGAGGCATGGGATTGAGGGTGATTTAGCAGTTTGGATCAGAAATTGGCTAACTGTAAGAAGACAGAGGGTGGTGGTTGATGGGAAATGTTCATCCTGGAGTTCAGTTACTAGTGGTGTACCGTGGCGATCTGTTTTGGGGCCACTGCTGTTTGTCATTTTTATAAATGACCTGGATGAGGACGTAGAAGGATGGGTTAGTAAATTTGCGGATGACACTAAAGTCGGTGGAGTTGTGGATAGTGCGGAAGGATGTTGCAGGTTACAGAGGGACATAGATAAGCTGCAGAGCTGGGCTGAGAGGTGGCAAATGGAGTTTAATACGGAAAAGTGTGAGGTGATTCACTTTGGAAGGAGTAACAGGAATACAGAGTACTGGGCTAATGGTAAGATTCTTGGTAGAGTGGATGAGCAGAAAGATCTCGGTGTCCGTGTGCATCGATCCCTGAAAGTTGCCACCCAGGTTGATAGGGTTGTTAAGAAGGCGTACGGTGTGTTAGGTTTTATTGGTAGAGGGATTGAGTTTCGGGGCCATGAGGTCATGTTGCAGCTGTACAAAACTCTGGTGCGGCCGCACTTGGAGTATTGCGTACAGTTCTGGTCACCGCATTATAGGAAGGATGTGGAAGCATTGGAAAGGGTGCAGAGGAGATTTACCAGGATGTTGCCTGGTATGGAGGGAAGGTCTTATGAGGAAAGGCTGAGGGACTTGAGGCTGTTTTCGTTAGAGAGAAGAAGGTTAAGAGGTGACTTAATAGAGACATACAAGATGATCAGAGGATTAGATAGGGTGGACAGCAAGAGCCTTTTTCCTCAGATGGTGATGGCTAGCTCGAGGGGACATAGCTTTAAATTGAGGGGTGATAGATATAGGACAGATGTCAGAGGTAGGTTCTTTACTCAGAGAGTAGTAAGGGCGTGGAATGCCCTGCCTGCAAAAGTAGTAGACTCGCCAACTTTAAGGGCATTTAAATGGTCATTGGATAAACATATGGATGATAATGGAATAGTTTAGGTTAGATGGGCTTCAGATTGGTTTCACAGGTCGGCGCAACATCGAGGGCCGAAGGGCCTGTACTGCGCTGTAATGTTCTGTGTTCTATGTTCTATGCGAGGGATCGGGTATTTATTCAGCTGCGAAAAGTGGTTTGCTGTTTGCTTAAAATCCCCACAAGTGCGAACAGAGCCATCAGGTTTTATAATCTATATGACCGGTGCTGCCCATTCTGTAAATTGCACTGGTTTGATGATTCCTTCGCTCTCCAGCCTCCTGATTTCCACCTCCATTTTGCCCACAAGGCAAAAGACACTGGGCTGGCCTTGAAAAATCTCAGAATTGCTTCCTGGTCAACATGTAAAATGGCTTTGGCCCCTTTGATAGTTCCAGGCCCTTCTGGAAAAACTCCTGGGTATTTCCCTAGGACTTCACTGAGGCAGCCATTTTCCAATCGAAAAATGTTGAACCCATTAGGGTGAATCTTGCTCAACCAATTCTGTCCCAATAGGCTTGGGCCAGAACCTTTTACTACATCAATGTGAAGGATTGAGCAAAAGTCTCCATCATCTAAAATACTGGACGAGATCCTGAGCTCAAGCTACAACAAATACACACAGAGCCAGTATGATTTTTGTCTGGGACTATTGTTCAACTTGGAAGTCCAATTTACAACCTCAACAACAACAACAATAACAGCAGTTGCTGGAAACGCTCAGCAGATTTGGCAGCATCTGTGAAGAAAAAAATCAGAGTTCATGTTTCGGGTCTGGTGACCCTTCCTCACAGCTGATGGTAGCTGGGAAAATGTTGGTTTATATGCAGAAAATAGGGAGGGGGATGAAGTAGTGAGTAAATGATAGGATAGAGCCTGAAGAGAGAGAAGAGCAGTTGGATAGACAAAGGAGTTGATAACGATCTGGCTAGGAGGGCGAATAGCTGTTAATGGGGACTGTTAGTGACTAAGAATAGGTAGTGTGTAATGGCAGTCTATGTGATAATAAGGCCTGGTGTATGGGGTAGGGGGCTAGGACATGGGAGAGTTTAGGCCCTAAAATTATTGAACTCAATATTAAGTTCGGAGGGCTGCATGCGGAAAATGAGGTGTTGTTCTTCCAGCTTGCTTTGAGTTTAGCTGGAACTCTGCAACAATTTACACCTCCACTCTGAGATAGCAATCAACTAAACCTTACACTCTAGACCGAAACTAACTTTTACACCTGAGGTTACCCAATACAGACATTATGGAGCCTATACAGATGCCAGATATTCACCCTCAATCAATATTCATGCATAGAGATATCAGGCATTCAACTTCAACCAAAACCTATTTACACATAATCTTAACTATCAGGAAGCTAATTGACCTCAAAGGGAAGACCAGTAACACAACGGCAAGCACAGATTTGGTGCAAAGAAATGAGGCCCACAATCAGTATAATTGCAAGCCCCGATCTCACCTGAAGGAGCTATCCCCACAGCTATCTCCAGAGGAGGGATCCCAAACAGCTATCTCCCTGACAGCAATGCCCCAGCAGCTATTCCCAGGAGGTGTTCCAAACAGCGATCCCCAGAAGAAGAATTCCAACAGCTAATTCCAGCTGCTATTTCCTGTCCGGAAGGGGGATCTCAACAGCAATTCCGAAAACTACCGACCCAGGCCTGTTCCGCGCTAAGGGAACCAGTAGCACCCGACCACGACCAGCAGACCTGAGAACCAACCAATCCCGAAATTCACCAACCTGACCTACACCACAAGGCTTCAAACACATCCTGAGGTGAAAACCGGCCTGCAAAACCACCAGCAAGTAAAGAAAACCAAGTATTCACCCAATAAATGCAAATAAGCATCCTACCGCGTTAGCAGACTCAACCCAGGCTGAAGGCCGACACAGTCCAAAGTCTTCATCGATGCACTGCATGCGGTAAGTGGGAACAGCCAGGTGTACTTCAAAACTGTGCTTTTCCCCAGTGGTGAGCTTAAACTCTGGAGACCCCAAATTCTCCAACCTAGCTCGCAGGGAGGGGAAGGCGGGTGGTGACAGTGCAAGGAACCCCAAGGGTAGGACGCCTGATAAAAGTTTGTAATTAAAATTGCTGTTTAGCTTCTAATAGTGTTTAACCTATGTCTAATTTAATAGTGTATTTAATTACTGTCCTCTACAGCTGATTGTGTCAATTTCACTGTTTATTATATTTGCGTTTATTTCTTGTATTATACATACATTTTGTATTAAATAAATGCAGAGGATTCTTTTGCCCTGAAACACCTGTCTACTGTATTCTTCATTTCATATTCCTAAATAAGTCAGGTGTCAGAACCAGGGATCTGGGGTTAATTCGAACCACCTAAAAATCAGCAAATTACTGATCGCAAAACAGAACCCTACATGTGGTAACTGCACCAACTGGTTCTCACAGGAGACTGGAACCAAAGTCATTACCTTCTGCCTTGAGAGCCTACAACCCAATGGGTCTCAATGTGGACTTTACCAGTTTCAAAATCTCCCCAACCCCGATCTCATCCCATGACCAACCCTCCCTCATCCCCGCCTCCTTGACCTGACACAACCTGTCCATCTTCTCTCCCACCTATCCACTCCTCCCACCTCACTGACCAATCCCAACCATGCCCTAGCTGCACTCACCTATCACCATCCCACCTACCTTCCCCAGCCCCACCCCTCCTCTCTATTTATTTCAGAGCTCCCTTCCTCCTCTCCCACTTCTGAAGAAGGGTCCCGACCCAAAACGTCAACTGTCCTGGTCCTTGAATGCTGCCTGGCCTGCTGTGTTCCTCCAGCTCCACACTGTGTTATCTCGTACCCTTAATTTGCAACATTTCCCCAGTATTGGTTCTCAGTCTGGCTGAGAACGTGTACAAGTTTAAAGGTTGGAGTTCCAAGCGAATCTTGTTAAAGACAGAATCTGCAACCACAGATACAGCAGTGCCGAAAGCGACCTCCATGGCAACTGGGTGACCATTTAACGAAACATTAATTTTAATCAGTTCTGATTTGGGTGGCACTAAGCAATTTAATTATTCCACTGGCATGTAGTGGAACTTTCTAAGGTGTGCATTCTCCTGAGTATTCGCCTCCATGTTTTTCTACTCAAGTTAGGCCTTGTAGAACTCCTTTACTGTTCTTGAGACCACATACCAACAGCAACTTCAATGGCTTGCCGGCCCAGATCCTGAACAACTGTTATCCACTTGGCCGAGGCTCGACTTTGTTGTGGGGTTCTGCTGTGGTCTGGCCTAGATTTCCTCTGCTCAGACATGCCCTGCATGAGGCTCTGTGATTACCTACACTGGAGTGGTGTTCCCTAAGCTCAGTACTCAATTGAGGAGATTCAAATCTCCTGGTTCTATTGGTCAGCCAAGACCTCCGTGATTGGCCTGGCTAAATGAATCAATCAAGAACCTCATAATGAGAGTTAATGAGATCCACCTGGTTCCAATCACTAGTTTGGGATTATTTTGCAATGTTTTATTCCCGATGAGGGAAGTGTCCTTCCTGGATAAATCTTACCGTTGTAATAATTGTTCTTTGATGTGTAGAACGCTTGCCATGTTTATGAGAAGATACTGGGCTTCATTCACTAATGAAAGGGATGGTGATTCATTCAAAGCTTGGTCTTGAACTGAAAATTTAAAGACACCATAATTGCACATGTGGAAGACACTAAGAGCAACATTTAATCTCTGCAAAATTATGTTAGGGCAAAGTAATTAGATGTTGTGTTTCAGATTTGAAAATATTGAACTTGAGTATTGCTGAAAAAGACATTTGTCAAAACATTTCATCTTGCACTCATCAGGACATTTCACAAGAATACAAATTCAAGAGGAAAACCAATATTTTTATTGCCTGAGAAGACAGTGATTTGTTGGCAAGTGAATTCTGGTTCAGACATATTCTGTTTAATTTTTAAACCAAGCAGATTGACTCTGATTGGTCAGGACGTTAACTGGAATCAGAATCAGAAAGGTGCATTTCAAGACATCTCCAAATGTGTTGTGTATCAACTTGTAAGTCTTCCCAACATATGCCAATGGCAGATAGTAAAGGTGGCAGAGATTCCTTGTCAGCAATGTATTGCAAAGAAAGTGGAGTCTTTACCACCACTTTTCACAACTCCCTAGAACATGCATGCAGAAGTGTACATTGCCACAGCAACTCAGCTTCATTGGAAGACAGGCTGTCTCAGTTGGCTGAACAGTGGTGTGGATCAGGTTCATACCAGCTGTATGGCTATGATCACTATTCCCCTGAGTCCTGTCTCCTTCCCTTACTCGTAATGGAGGTCACAGCACTGGGAGTTGGTCCTAACATTGGACAGATAAGTCAAGAGGAAATGAGATAGTGTCGGAGTATTCCCATATATTCTCCATTACTAAAATAATATTTTAAACAATAGTTGCTTAGGTTTCATAGGTTTCATAAAGAATAAGGAAACCTAACGTGTAATCAATAATGTTACTAATGGTGAATGAAAGGAACTGTCAATTAATCTATTTTTGATCGTTTTGACTCGGGGAGGATACTGGAGAACACCACTTTGTTCTTCAAATAATGCCGTAAGATGCTTAATGTGTATTGGAATGTGCAGCAAAGGATTAAAATTTACCATTAAAACAAAAACATTTCTGTAAGGTAAACAAACTGAAACAGTCAAGTGGAATTTATTGGTCATGGTGTTGAGCCTATCAACCAGCTGACAACTGTGTTCTAGCTATTTCCAGAGGGACCGATTCAGTCCCACTGATCTACCTGCTGTCAGGCTTCTTGCCTCCTTTGAGGGGAATTTTCATCCAGAAATCATGGCACTGGAGAGATAATCTGCCTGTAATAGCTGTTGACGTATCAGAGGCTGGTCCAGTACCAGCAGTACCACCAGAAAAGTAATCTCAGTCTGTCTTAGAATGAGGCTTACACGAGGGATCATTGCTAGAACCCCAGGAAATAGCCGTAAATGAGGGTACAATGGGTGGTTTGAATCCAGTTCCTCGTATTTATGGAGCCTCCTAACTGTACCATCCCAATTCAGCAATTAAGTCAGGCTATCAATTTGATGATTCTGGCAATGAAAAACGTTCTGACATTGACAGAAATCCATTTCTGGCATATGTTATGAGGATAAAAATGCCTGGCTTTTAATAAGCTCCTAACCTTACTATCTACTAATTACTAATTATTAATTTGATTGCTCTTTGACATTGATTGCCTTGACAGAAAGAGTTCCATTTCCCAACTTTAATGTTCTTCAGCATAATTAGTAAAATGTAATCAATTTTTTTAACCCCATGTTTAAATAACATTTTTCCTATAAATTTACCATAAAGGTTAATATAGAGAATGTTTGATAAAGGAACAATGCTATAGCAGATTCTTAACAATGCAGAGATAAGTGCTACTACTCAAATACCACTAAGCCGAGCAGGCAGATATTTCACTGTAAGAACCACAGCTGATGGAGAATAGGTTTAGAGAGGTCATACAAGGAATATAATTTCAACAACACAAATTGAAATTGAATTGCAGATGCTGGAAATCTGAAATAAAACTGAAAATGCTGGAGAAACTCAGCAGGTCGGGCAGCACCTGTGGAGACAAGAAATGGTTAACTCTTTCAGTTAAGTATGGCTGTTTTTCAGAATATCATTAATTCCCTTTGAAGGGATGTCCTGCCTAATAAATTTTACTTTATGAAAATCTTCAGCTAATGTTACTTAAAAGTCCAAGTCTTTCATCACAAACTAATGGAGAGATTTTAATTCTGGGCATGTTTCTGATTATAAACCACATTGATTAATTAATTTTTCTCCAGTTGGAGCATGAAATAACTATGATTTTAATAACCCTGTCCCATTATCAGCTTGCCAGAAACAAACTGAAAATGGGCTTTGAGTGGCCACCAGCGTGCAGAAAACTGGTTAGCCAGGACTGACTGTGACATGCAGTTACATGAGGATGTAGACTTGCTCGCCGAGCCGGTGTGTTTGATTGCAGACGTTTCATCACCCTGCTAGGTAATATCGTCAATTCGCTCCGGTGAAGCGTTGGTGCTCTGTCCTGCTTGTTATTTATATGCCTCAGTTTGCTGAGGTGGTTTTGTCTTTCAGTGGTTTGTATATCGGGTCCTGTTCAATGTGTTTGTTGATGGAGTTCTAGTTGGAATGCCAGGTCTCCAGGAATTCTCTGGCATGTCTCTGTTTGGCTCGTACTATTTTGGATGTGTTGTCCCAGTCGAATTTATATCCTTCTTTGTCGGTGTGTATTGAGACCAGTGAGAATTGGTCATGTCTCTTGGTGGCTAGTTGGTGTTCATGTATCCTTATTGTCAGTTTTCTTCCAGGTTGGCCTATGTAATGTTTCTCACAGTCTTTGCATGGTATTTTTTATATTACATTAGTTTTATTGGTTGTGGGTATGGGATCCTTGACATTCATGAGTAGCTGTCACAGGGTGTTGTTGGTTTATGGGCTACCCTGATACTTAGGGATCTGAATAGTCTTGTGGACATCTCTGATGTCTCTGTTGTACAATAGTGTATCTAGTGCGTCTGGCTGTGTTGTGTCTTCTTGTTTGTGGTCTGTCGTGGAGGTAACAGCGGATTGTGCTTTTTGGGTATCCATTCCTTTTAAAATCTTTGTATAAGTTATAATATATAACTCCATATAGTATATATCAATGGATGCCTACAATCGCCTCCACAAATATGAGCAGGAAATTGCGTGCCAAAAAACTTTATACTCCAACACAACCGACCAAGTATTGACAACCACACTGGAACAAGCCATCACCATACAACAACAAAAAACCAGAATAAAAAAAAGAAAGCCTTCCAACAAAAACTATCGAAACTCACCCACAACAATGACATGGACAACACAGAAACATGGATCAAGAACATCTCAGACTGACCACTTACAGACACTGACAAGACTGTCCTAGTCTGCAGACTTAGTTGTAACTACAGAGATACCAAAAAATCTAACTTCCTGGCTGCAGTGGAATCAACACTAAAGAACAACAGATTCACAGAGGAAATACAATAGACCATCAGACAGACAATAGTGCCAAAACTGAGCAGAAAAGGTAAGTGGAAACAGTCAACACAGAAGCCCTGTAAAGACGCAAGAAAGACAGAAATATTGTAATCTTACCAGCGGATATAGGATGCTTGACAGTAATCCTTAATGAAGCTCAATACATCGAGAAAGCTGACGCACTACTAGCAGATACTGACACCTACCAACAGATGGCAATAGACCCAATGCCACAGGTAGAGAACCAGATCAAAACAACCCTGAAGAAATTACTCAACTCAGGAGATATCAGCAAGACAGACTACCAAAAAATGAAGCCACAGGGTTCCAACACACCCCGCTTCTATGGACTCCCCAAGGTACACAAAGCAGGGGTCCCCCTCAGACCTGTTGTCTCACTACCAAGCACGCCAACATATAGACTTGGCAAAGAACTACAATGGAAACTGAAATACTTAGTTGACAACACTATCCACTCTATCCACTCCTCCCAAGAATTCTTCAACATCATCAAGGACACCAGAATAGACGAGGACGACAGAATGATATCCTTTGATGTAACAGCACTATTTACATCCATAAACATTGACCGAGCCAAAGCGACAACTGCCACACTGCTGGGCGAATCAGGAAGGCAGGGACCCCACGATACCAACAGCATCAACACACACAGCACCCCGAAACTGCTGGATCTGTGCCTCACAGCCAAATCCACCTTCAGTGACCGTATATTCAAACAAATCAACGGAACACCAATGGGATCCCGAATATCAGGACTGACTGCAGAAGCAGTAATGCAAAGGTTAGAATCAACAGCGCTCCCCACTATACAACCCAAATCTGCAATGTAGATGACACCTTTGTGATTACCAAACGAACAAGACTAGAAGAAACCCACTGACACATAAACAACATGGTCACCGGAATAAAATTCACAAAAGAAGAGGAGAACAATAACCGACTACCCTTCCTAGGCGTAATGGTTGAATGTAAGAACAAGGGGGAACTCCAGACCAGCGTATACAGAAAGACCACACATACGGACTAGATGCTTAATTACTCCAGCAACCAGCCCAACACCAATAAACAGAGCTGCATCAGAACATTATTCAAACAGACCACAACACTCTGCAGCAACCCGGAATTGCACAAAGCAGAACAGGAGCACTTACACGGAGTTTTTAAAAGGAATGGATACACAAAAAGCACAATCCGCTGTTACCTCCACAACAGACCACGACAAGAAGATGGCCAGAGACAACACAGCCAGACACACACGTCACCTTACAGTACATCAAAGACATCAGAGATGACCACAACACTACTCAGACCCCTAAGTATCAGGGTAGCCCACAAACCAACAACACCCTGTGACAGCTACTGACGAACGTAAAGGATCCCATACCCACAATCAATAAAACTAATGTAATAAACAAAATACCATGCAAGGACTGTGAAAAACATTACATAGGCCAAACTGGAAGAAAACTGACAATAAGGATACATGAATACCAACTAGCCACCAAGAGATATGACCAATTCTCACTGGTCTCAATACACACCGACAAAGAAGGACATGAATTCGACTGGGACAACACATCCAAAATATCACGAGTCAAATAGAGACATGCCAGTGAATTACTGGAGGTCTGGCATTCCAACCGGAACTCCATCAACAAACACATTAAAATGGACCCAATATACAAACCACTGAAAAACACAACTGGAAATAATGCCAACCACCCTAGCAAACTAGGCATATAAATAACAAGCAGGACAGAACACCAACGCTTCACCGGAGGTGCACTGATGATGTTACCTACCAAAGTGACAAAACGTCTACAACCAAACACACTGGCTTGGCGAGCAAGTCTACAAACTCATCCACAACCAAAGCTACAAATCTTCTCAAAAACTTTATACAGTTGCATGTTTGGAGAAGTGTGGTTTCTAAGGCAGGGCAGAGCCTATAGGGCCAGTTCTACTTCTCTGCTCACAAAAGAAAGTAAGATTTTACCTTTCAGGGATTTTTCACATCCTGATTCTTTTTTGGCCTCCTCCAGCCTGTCTGAGTTAAAACTGTAGCTAATGATCTTGTCAAACTTCACCTGCATTTTTGTCTTAAGGTGGACTCATCAGCAACAAGTGAGCATATTTGTCACTTTATCATTGAGTGAGATTATTTTCGCAAAGTTTGATTCTTATCTATGTATTTGTAGATCATCATTACTGGCCAGCTCTTATTTCTGATCTACATGCTGTCTCATGTGATATTCCTTACTTTTCAGATATATACTGGCAGTATACTGCTGTATGTCACTGCCATTTCTCTTGATTCCTCTACTTTGGCTAAATTGGAAACAGTCTATCTGAATCCAATCATGGAAGAGCAGAAGTGTCTTCCAATTAAGTACTCATAAGACTGAAGCATTGGTTTTGGTCTATGATTCAAATTCTGTCACTTAATATCAACTCAATCCCACTTCCTGGCAAAATGTGAGATTAGGCAAGTCTGCTCACAACTTTAGTGTTACATTTGGTCCTCAGATGAGCTTCTGACCTTGGCTTTATGCTGTCTCTAAGACTGTCTCTTTTCACCTCTATAACATAATTTGATTTTGAATCTGGCTCAGCTCATCAGCTGCTGGAGCCCTTATTCAGGCTTCTGTTATGTCTGGATTTGACAATTCCAATGCACTCCTGTATTTCACACACATACCCAACTTTGTAAGCTTGTAGTCAGCTGAATTTTCTGCATCTGTCTGTGTCCTAACATGCTTCAAGCCCCATTTATTTACCTATATGGTTGCTAACCCACATTGACTCTAGCTCAAGCAATGTCTTGATTTTTAAATTTTCATCCATCATTTCAAAATTGTCCATGGTTTTGTCCTACCTTATCTCTGTAATTCATAACTGCTCCACATTTGATGGCTATGCATTTTGTGACTGGACTCCACGCTTTGGAATGCTCTTCCTACACCTCTCACCTTTCTTTCCTCTTTTAAGATTCTTCTACCTTTTAACCAATCTTCTGATCATCTGACCTAATGGATGGAATCTTATCAAAGATAGCAGGAACTGCAGATGCTGGAGAATCTGAGATAACAAGGTGTAGAGCTGGATGAACACAGCAGGCCAAGCAGCATCAGAGGAGCAGGAAGGCTAATGTTTTGGGCCTAGACCCTTCTTCAGAAATGGGGGAGGGGAAGGGGGTTCTGAAGTAAATAGGGAGAGAGGGGGAGGCGGATAGAAGATGGATAGAGGAGAAGATAGGTGGAGAGGAGACAGACAGGTCAAAGAGGCGGGGATGGAGCCAGTAAAGGTGAGTGTAGGTGGGGAGGTAGGGAGGAGATAGGTCAGTCCAGGGAGGACGGACAGGTCAAGCGGGCAGGATGAGGTTAGTAGGTAGGAGATGGGGGTGGGGCTTGAGGTGAGAGGAGGGGATAGGTGGGAGGAAGCACAGGTTAGGGAGACGGGGTCGAACTGGGCTGGTTTTGGGATGCGGTAGAGGGAGGGAAGATTTTGAAGCTTGTGAAGTCCACATTGATACCATTGGGCTGCAGG
>NC_063333.1:64579781-64596069 GCF_021869965.1 Rhincodon typus | reverse complement strand
TCTCCAGCATCTGCAGTTCCTACTATGCCAGAATATTTGCTGAATGCTTAGTGGGGAAGAACCGTAGGTGAGCAAAAGATTCTTGGTGGGTACATACACACATCAGTAACGATAGTGCATAAATCCATAAAGTAACCACAAAAGGTTAATGCAAAGGGTAATGTCTTTATTTCAAGAGGGTTGAATGACAGAAACAAAGACTTACATCTGCAGTGCTTTTCACAGCCTCGGGATGGCCAAAATGAATTAAGTACATTTAAAAAATGTAAGTAGTATTGTAATATAGTAAGTAATGCTTCAGTTACACCGAACAAGTGTCAAATTATAAGGACAATTTGCATCTTCTTTGCATGTACTCCCTTGCATTTAGAGAGTTGTGGGGTGAATTAATTGAGAAGTTTATTACAGTAAAAGGTTTTGACTGAGTATATGGATAAAGTAGACTTTTCCTCTAATGGAACAATCTAGAACAAGAGGGCATTGATCAGATGGGCCAATGGCCGAGGAATGTAAATGGAGTTTAATTTAGATAAATGTGAAGTGTTGGATTTTGGAAAGGTAAATCAGGGCGGGATTTATACACTTAATGGTAAAGTACTGGGGAGTTTTGCCAAACAAAGAGACCTTTGGTGCAGGTTCGTACTTTCTTGAAAGTAGAGTTGCAGGTAGATAGGATAGTGAAGAAGGCGTTTGGTATGCTTGCCTTTATTGGTTAGTGCATTGAATATAGGAGTTGGGAGGTCATGTTGTGGCTCTACAGGACATTGGTTAGGAAACTTTTGGAAAACTGTGTGCAATTCTGGTCTCCCTGCTATAGGAAATATGATCAGAAATACCTTGGAATGCATGGCCTGATTGCTTCAATATCCTTGGCTACAGACCTGTGTCACAGGTCACTAAAAATATTTTGAGATAGTGGGAACTACCGATGCTGGAGAATCTGAGATAACAAGAAGGGTCCAGACCCGAAACGTCAGCTTTCCTGCTCCTCTGATGCTGCTTGGCCTGCTGTGTTCATCCAGGTCTACACCTTGTTATCTCACTAAAAATATTTAATTGTGTTCTAAATAATGGGATCAAACCAGTCAATCTTTGTGTCATTAAAAGTATGCTGATTACCTATACGAAAACAATGTTTCAGAAGCAGTCCAGAGGAAGTTTATAAGATGATCTTGGGCATGAAAGAATTTTCTTATAAGGAGAGGTTAAGTAGGTTGGTTCTGAACTCATTGGAGTTTAGAAGAATGAGAGGCAACTTCATTGAAACAGATTTGTAGGGATAATAAAACGAAGAATTGCTGATCTGGAGATCTGAAACAAAGCAGAAATTGCTGGAGAAACTCAGCAGGCTCATCAGCATCTGTGGGGAGAAAGCTGAGTCAATGTTTTGGGTCCAGTGGCCCTTCACCAGAACCATTAATTTCTTCTGATTAAGGGCTCCTGGATCTGAAACACTGATTCTGTTCTCTCTGCACAGATGCTGTAGAACTCTAGCAATTTCTGTTTTTGTTTAAGATTCTTAGGGCACTTGACACAGTCAATGCTAAGAGATTGTTTCTTCTTGTGGGTGAGGCTAGGACCAGACACCATAATCGCAAAGTAAGAGGCCACTCATTTAAGAGAGAAATGGGGAGGAATTTCTTCTCTCAGAGGGTTGTGAATCTGAGAGATTCTTTACCACACAGGGATGGAGAGGGTGGGTTCTTAAGTATGTTCAAGGTTGAGAGAGACAGATTTTTATTCAATAAGTAATCAAGAGTTATAGATATCAGATCAGCCATGATTTCATTGTATGGCAAAATAGAACTCAAAGGGCCAAATGGCCTGCTCCCACATCTCATGGTCTTATATTTCTATGAGAGTTCCATTCCAAATTTCCTGAATGACTGACCTACCTATAGTTATTCAGCACCTTGAGATATCAACTTAAGGGCTATATAAATTTAAGTTATAGTTATAACAAAAATTGAAGCAACTTTGTTTTCCTGTACACCTATAAAAAATGTTCAATATCCAGGTGCATAGCAGAGGAAAAAAATCTGGATATCTGTGATGACATCAGGTTACTACTCTTTATATATTCAGGATTTCCTGGGGATCCTCTGAGTGGACATTGACTTCTTGTACTCAGGCTAAGCTCTATCAATAACCAGCCAAATGAGGAATTAGAGCCCTATCTGTACCTTCCACCTCATTATCCTTTGTTAAGGATAAAAGAGCAACCCAGATTAAGTTGCCTTTTTTTGAAAGGGAGAATAAAAGAAGACAGTGTTATTTAATTGGAGAAAAATTGCAGAAAGCTGCAACATGAAAGGATTTGGGGCTACTTCTGCATGAAACACACAAAGCTAGCACACAGGTGCAGCAGGTAATTAGGGCCGCTAATGGATTATTGCTCCTGATTTCAAAGGGGTTGGAGTATAAGTGTATTGAGTCTTACTGTAACAGTACAAGGTCCTAGTGGGACCATATCTGGAATACTGTGAGCAGTTTTAGTCCCTTATTTAAGAAAAAAAATTATCCATTGGAGGCAGTTCAGATAAGGTTCACTAGGATGATCCTCAGTATGGAGGGATTGTCTTCTGAACAAAAGTGAAATAGGTTGGTACTCTATTTGTTGGAATTTAGAAGAATGAGAGGTGATGCCATTGAAACATATTGGATTCTTAAGGGGCTTGAACAGATAAAGAGGAATTTCTTCTCTCAGATGGTTGTCAGTCTTTGGAACTCCTTGCCACAGAGTCCCTGGGGCAGAGTCCTTGTGTATATTTAAAGCGGGGATAGACAGATTCTTGATCAGTAGGGGAATCTAGGATTCTGGGGGAAGAACAGAAAAGTGGACGTGAGGAGTAAAAGGTCAGCCGATTTTCCTATTGAATGGTGAAGCTGGCTCAAGGAGCCAAATACGTTATTCCTGTTCCTAGGTCTTATGTTGGTAGTGGCCCTTGAATTTGGTCCCTCTCACATCGGAGATTAGTTTCTTTAACTGATTCCAGTTGGGGGCTAGAGGCCTCCATACTACTGCTGTTTTTTGAAACAAAGTTGATACTCATTACTTTGTTTTATGGTTCAGGTTTCTCTAAAATACTTTCATAGTTTTGAAAACTTGCATCAGATTCAGCCTTACCTTCCCTGATACAATTTAAAATGCCCCAATGTTTTGGGCCTTCCTTCATCATGTGATATATAATTCCAGTGAAACTTTGCTACTCCCTTTTCAAGGATGTATACTGGTTCAGAAATGCATACAAAATAAAACTTTGGCTGGATGGAAAACTATACAAATCATGTCTTTGTTTTTGTATTCAATGTCCCTACATTTAAAATCCAGAGTCCCGTATACCTGACACTTTCTACTTACATTTTCATTTATTAAGATCTATTTGTCTCTACACTTAGGTCTCTTTGATATCTCTGTAGCATTCAGGGCACCGTTTCACTGCTTCTTGTCCCAAAATGTACAACTCCACTTCTCTCGTCATTGTCACCCATTTGTCCACTCCATTAAATACTCCATATCCTCTTTATAGCTGCCACTGTTTCCAAATTTGATGTTATCAACGAACTACCTCTAGTAAGTCTGAACCAATTATATAAATACAAAATAAATCCTAGCACAAAGCATAAAAGAAACATTCTTCATTTTCATTAAAGGAGCTTTTCTGTGCTATATCAAATTTCCATTCTTTGCCTACAGTTCAGTCAATTCAATGGTAGTCCAACTTTGTTTATCCATTGAAATAGTCAGGCCTGGTTGTGAAAAGGAATGATGAAAATGGAGCAAGCAATACCCTTTTGTAAGCTTGTCTTAATACTCACCTGTCTCCACAGACTCTGGTTTGACAGAATTGAGGTGAAAATTCTTTTCTATCCTCTCCTTCTAGAGGCACCTCTATGGGATCCATTCCTGAGGGATTGAAGTAAATTAACCATTAATGTTTTAGCAAGACAGAATGCACCTGCAGTCACTCTGAATGCACTTCTGGCACTGCCTCTAGATGATATCTTGACTAGATTCTTTCCCCATCAAATATGATCTACCTTTTGATTCAAAATGAAGGTGTAATGCATTTGCTGAACTTTGAGAATTCTTCATTTGGAGGCTGACAGGGTTGTAAAGAGGGGCTTATCTTGTCTTCAAGAAACATTAAAGGGTAAATTATTCAAGTGAAGTTACTTTGTATGTCACAAATGTACATTGAGGAGTTACAGACCTACCCTCAATGTTCCCAAGTATAGTGAAGGTTCATGATGTATATTGTGATATTCAAAGACACAGAAAATTTACCTTTAAATGTCTTTTCCAAGACCAAAGCAAACCTGGAAATTCCTGATGTCAGTGAAACAATACAAAAGGTTGAAAGTGCTGTCCTATCAGCTATGTTCCAGATTCTATTTTCTGTATGCACTTCACAACATCATTCTGCATGCCATCTTCCCTTGGGTGGAATACAGCAGATTTATGTCCTCCTTATCTGAATAGGATGTCCTGACTATGGAGAGAGTACAATGAAGGTTTGCCAGACTGATCCTGGGATGACAGGACTGACGTATGAAGATAAACTGGATAAGTTAGGACTTTATTCACTGGAGTTTAGTAGAATGAAGTAGGTAGGAAATTTCTTCATTCAGAGAGAGGTGAGCCTGTGGAATTCTCTGTCACAAATTGCAGTTTAGGCCAAAGTACTGAATGTTTTCAAGAAGAAGTTAGATGTAACGCTTAGTATCAAAGTATATGGGGAAGAAAGGGGAACAAGGTGCTAAGTTGGATGATCAGCCATAATTATGGCTGATTGAATTTGAATGGTGGAACAGGCTCAAAGGTCCAAATGGCCTACTTGTGGTCTTATTTTCTAAATTTTCATGATTTACTTTGCTTTATGCCATCAGAAATATCACAATAGTTCACAAATTCGATTTTTGCTGGTGGGTGACAATATGTTTTTAAACAATGCTGGATATAATTCATTCCATGCCTATTGACAATGTTTTTAAAATGCATATGCTCCAATAAGTACAGCTGGAACTCTGTCTAAGAACAACCTTCTTCTAATTTCAAATCTAATAGGAATATAATAATCAGTATCAGTTTTCATGCAATTAAAAAGTGATGTCTTTCCTATCATCCTGTTTCAGTCTAGAAGACAAGCTACTGGTATAATGTCATATGCCCTGGGGAGTAGTTGTCCAGTTGTACAGAAAAACAAAGACTCTACTTATGATTGAAGTTCACTGATTACCAGTTGCTAACCCTGGGAGTTCTCATTGCCCTTTTGCAGCTTTCAGTAGAAACTCATTTTCTATTGTGCAACATGTGCAGTAGCTGTAGAATATAATTTTATTTAGTTATGTTAGAATACACAATTAGAAAAAAAGTCCATGACCTCAGATTATATAATTTTCTACCTAAGTGAATCTTCAATTTGTAAGAAAGTGCTATTTCCTGACATAGTAAGACTAATTATGCCACATTATGTTTGATAGTCTAATTTTATTTTCATGGATAAAATGCAAAATACAGAACGAGCTGGAAATGTGGAACCTTAACAGGAGATGTTGAAACATCAATTTATGTAGAATTTGTTAAATAGCAGAAGCAATATTCACACTGAGACAAAAACGGGTATAATAAGATAATGGAAAACAAAACGAATCAAAAGACACAGAAGAAATAGAGAGGCCTGCATTTTCACTGTGCTTTAAAAAAAAGCAGACAGGAACTAATTCCAGGATTCCTGTACTCAAGACGTTTCTGACAAATTATTTTCATGCAGACACAGCACGCCAATCCTTACCAACTTCGTTGCAGGAATAAGCAGTCTAAACCTCATGAGGAGGGATTAAACCACAGAGAAGTAATGAACCATGATGATTCCCAGTTCCAAGATGGGAAAAGAATAGAAAACAATAACCATGTCTTGCCATTGAAATATAAAAGAAAGTTGTTCTTTCAGTTTTAATAGATAGATTCTATACTGTAAATTGGTTGTGTGATTGTGGTGATTGAATATAAGGCTTCGTCCTGCAAAGGAAAGTTTACCATTACGTTGATTAGCATTTGCTGAGTGTCGTGCTGCATTAGAATATTTTGCCCATTGGATAAAGTGCCAATATCTGTTCAAAACTGATGAAAACACTGTTCAGAACTCTTCTCTCAAGCTTAAAAGTCATTTAAGTTATGAAGCAGAGATTGCACAACAAACATGCATTAGGCTATTAGGCATATACGTTCAAAGTATTCTCAAATAGGATTATCAAATGTGTGAAATGCTTAAGAATAAATGGAATATTTCACATTCAACATATTCTAAAGCATCACAGCGTATCTTAAACTGACTTATTCACTGAGTTTAACAGTTACATAAGACCCCTCTGTTGAATACATAGCACCTATTTTAAACATTGGACTTACCAAAGTGCACGTTAACAAGCTTGAAAAAATTTAGGCACCAGCAGTGAAACTGATCCTAGGTACTATGTACCAATCAAACAACTGCGTGTGTGTTGCCTTGCTGAAGGCACAAAAAGCTCTGTCTGGGGAATAAAGAACAAGAACACCACATCACATGAACAGGCCCTTTGGCCCACCAAGCCTACTCTGATACATGATGCCTTTCTAAACTAAAAATCTTTTGCCTCTATGCTGTCTGTATCCTACTATTCCCTGCTTATTCATATCTGTCAAGATGCCTCTTAAACACTGCCATTGTATCTGCCTCCAGCACCTCCTCTGACAACGTATTCAGGCACTTATTACTCTTTGTGTAATAAAATTTGCCTCTCACGTCTCCTTTAAACTTTCTCCCTTTTACCTTCAACTTATGCCCCTTAGTAACTGACATTTCTACCCTGCGAAAAAGGTTCCAACTATCCATTCTATCCATGCCTTGCGTAATTTTGTAAACTTTGATCAGGTCACTCCACATCCTTCAACGTTCAAGTGAAAACAAACCAAGTTTGTCCAAACTCTCCCCATTTCTAATACTCTCCAAACCAGGGAATATCTTAGTAAACTATTTCTGTACCCTCTCCAAAGCCTCCACGTCCGTCTGGTAGTGTGGCAACCAGAACTGAACCTAATATTCCAAATGTGGCCTAACTAAAACTCTATATGGCTGTAACATGACTCGCCGATTTTTACGCTCTATGTCCCAACTGATGAAGGCAAGCATGCCATTCACCCTCTCGACCACCTTCTCCACTTGTATTGCCACTTTCAGGGAATTGCGAACCTGTAAACCTAGATCCTTCTGTATGTTGATGCTACTAAGGGTTCTGCCATTTACTGTATACTCCCCTCCTGCACTAGATCTTCTGAATGCATCACCTCTCATTTGTCTGGATTGAACTCCATCTGCCATTTTGTTTTTCTTTATTCATTCAACGGGATGACGGCATCATTGGCTAGGCAGCGTTTGTCTGCCCAACTCTCCAGACTATCTACATCCTGCTGTATCCCCTGACAATCCCCCTCACTATCTCCACTATCTCCTCCAACCTTTGTGTTGTCTGCAAACTTAATAATCAGACCACCTACATTTGCCTCCAAATCATTTATATGTATTGCAAACAACAGGGGTCCTAGCACTGATCCCTGTGGAACACCACTGGTCACAGAACTCCAGACTGAAAACCACCCTTCCACTTCTACTCCCTATCTTCTATGACTAAGCCAGTTCTGTATCCACTAGCTCACTGTGGATCCCATGTGACTTCACCTTTTGTGTCAGGCTGCTACAAGGAACTTTGTCAAAATCGTTGCTGAAGTCTATCTGGACAATTTATCATTCATCTTTGTCACTTCCTCAAAATACTCAATCAAGTTTATAAGACACCACTTTCCCTGCACTTAGCCATGCTTCCTATTGCTAATAAGTCCATATTTTTCCAAATGTGAGTAAATCCTATCCCTAGGAATCTTCTCCAATAATTTCCTTACTACTGAAGTAAGGCTCACTGGCCTGTAATTTCCTGGATTATCCCTGTTGCCCTTTTTAAACAATGGAACAATGTTGGCTATTCTCCAGTCCTCTGGGACCTTTCCTGTGACTAAAAAGGAAGCAAAGATTTTGTACAAGGCCCCAGCAATTTCCTCACCTGCCTCCCTCAGTACTTTGGGATAGATCCCATCAGGTCTTAGGGACTTGGACACCTTAATGCTTTTCAAAACACCCAACACCATCTCCTTTTTCATACTGACATGCCCTAGAATATCAATATATCCCTCCTGAGACTCACCATAACATGTTTTGTCCTAAACATTCAGATTTTCAAAGGTGTGCAAATACAGACTACTGCAGCAAAAAAAGGACAAATATCCAGATATTGGTGAAGTATTTTTATTCACACCAATGTCAGTAAAACTTCATCTAACTTTACCTTTAATGTAACACCCATGTTTAAGAAGGGAGAGAGGCTGAAGATGGAAGTTATAAGCTGATTAGCTTTGGTCATTGTTAAGATTTTAAATCTATTATTAAGGATGAGATTGCAGAGTATTTGGAAATGAATGGTAAAACAGGGCTGAGTCAGCACGGCTTGATCAAGGAGAGGTCATGCCTGACAAATCTGTTAGAATTCTTTGAAGAGGTAATAAGCAAGTTACACAAAGGAGAGCCAGTGGACATGATCTATTTGTATTTCCAGAAGACTTTGTTCTGCACAGGAGCTGCTAAATAAGATAAGAGCTCATGGTGTTAGGTGCAAGGTACTGGCATAGATAGAAGATTGGCTGACTGGTAGCAGGCAGAGATCAGGGATAAAGCAATCTTTTTTAGGATGGCAGCCTAAAAAATTATTAGTGGAGTTCTGCAGGGGTCAGTGTTGGAACCACACCTATTCAGGTTATCCATTAACAATCTGGATGAAGGAACTGAGGTCGTTGTTGATAAGTTTGCAGGTGAGACAGATAGGTGGAGGGACAGCTAGTGTTCAGGAGGTGGGGAGGCTGCAGAAGGACTTGAACAGGCAAGGAAAGTGGGCAAAAAAGTGATAGATGGGATACATCAATATCTCAGGATATACTCCAGGGGCACTGATCTCAAGCATCCTATGTCCACAGCCATTGGCATCTGACATCCTGCACTGGCAGCCTTTGAGAACCCTTGAGGTATAGTTCCAATCCACTTGTAAGATGCATCTGTGTTTCAATGCTGTATCTCTGGCTGGTTCAGCAACTATCAATGTAATACTGCTGCAAGGACACTGTGCACTCAGGGACACGTGCTGAGCTCATGGACAGGCTCAAGTTGCATCGCTGGATAGTCTGACAGCACTCACTCACTCTGGGCCTATCTGGATGTTCACAGCATCCTGCCTTGTATTGTCTTTCCTTGCTTATTTTGCACTTTGCCCCCTCAGCCAGAGATACCAGGCTCATACTGCTACAGTCCTTAGTCAAGTCAAAGGGATAGCCTTTGCTCAGATTTCCTGGAACAGTGAGTCAAGGGCAGTCCCTGGTACCAATCCAAGCCTTGTCCAGGGTGGTCAAAGTCAGAATGCAAAAGAGATAAGCAGTTTCATGATGGGCTGCACACCACCCAGCTTGACCTCATACCCCATTGTGGGCTGAAATAAGAAAGAAGCAAGTATTATTGGACTTGAAAGTAGGTGGCACAGCCATTACAATGGAGCAGGCGGGAAAGTTTCCCACGTGGATGTTTAGGCAGTGCAGAATGCAAGTAAAGTTAGTGGTGTTGGGATGAGTGATAGCGGGTGGGAAAGGCATTGCAGGCAAAAGTGAGAATGGTAGCGCATGAGGCTTGATGGGAGGTGGGTATAGTCGCAGAGGTAGAGTGAGTGTGAGGCATCATCTGTTTCAACTGACTTAGCAGTGTGGTAAAGGTCATTGACCTCCTTCTTACATTCCTCCCAATGATTGAGACTGTATTAACCCAGGTAGCAACCACCAACCAGGTTGGTATCGTCTGATGTTGTGGTCTCCACTTGCTGGAGGAGGAAGTCCCGCATCAACAGCATCATGTCCAACCCTCCCATAAAGCAGGACGCCAATTCTCCTTATAGAGTCATAGTCATAGGGTTGAACCCTTTGGTCCACTCGTCCACGCTGACCAGATATCCTAAATTAATTTAGTCCCATTTGCCAGCAATTGGCCCATATCCCTCTAAATCCTTCTTGTTCATTTACCCATCCAGGTGCCTTTTAAATGTTGTAATCATACTAGCCTCTACCACTTCCGCTAGCAGCTCATTCCATACGCACACCACCCTCTGTGTGAAAAATTTATTCCTCAGGTCCCCTCTCACCTTAAACCTATGCCCTCTAGTTCTGGACTTTCCTACCCTGGGAACAGGGGTCAGGAGAAGGACATGGGAGAAGCTCAAACTCTAAAGTTGTACAACTCGATATTGAGTCCAGAAAGCTGTGGAGTTCCCAAGCAGAAAATGAGGTGTGGTTCTTCTAGCTTGCTCTGAGCTCCACTGGAGCACTGCAGCAAGCCTGAGACAGACACGCTGGCCAAAGAACAAGGTGGTGTGTTGAAGTGGCCCAAAGCCCACACACGAGATCTTGTTACCACATCACAGGGAGACAATGGCCTAGTGGTATTATCACTGGACTGTTACTCCAGAGACCCAGCTAACATCCTGGCCAGGGTTCAAATCCCACCATGGCAGATGGTGGAATTTGAATTCAATAAATATCTGGAATTAAGAATCTAATGATGACCATGAATCCATTTTCAATTGTCAGGAAAAACCCATCTGGCTCACTAATGTCCTTCAGGGAAGGAAATCTGCCATCCTTATCTGGTCTGGCCTACATGTGACTCCAGACCCACAGCAATGTGGTTGGTTCTTAACTGCCCTCTGGGCAATTAGGGATGGGCAATAAATGCTGCCTGGCCAGTGATGCTCCTCATCCCATGAATGAATAAAGAAAAGAAAAGCTGCTTTTACACACAACCCATTGTTAGCCACTAACAGTCCCCAATAGTAGCAATTCATTTTCTTAGCCTGATTGTTATCCATCCTTTGTCTTGTTCAACTATTCTTGTCTCTCTTTGGGCTCTATCTCCACCTATCGTTCATTTCTTACTTGTTCCTCCCACTCTATCTTCTCCATTAAAATCAATTTTTTCCTAGTTACCATTAGTGCTGAGGAAGGGTCACTGGACCTGAAACATTAACTCTGATTTCTCTCTACAGATGCTGCCAGACCTCCTGAGTTTTTCCAGCAATTTCTGTTCTTGTTTCTGATAATTTCTAACATTGCCTGTTTCTAAGGGAGCAAAAATCACTGCTTTTGCCAGCCCTTCAAGAAGTAATTAGACTGCTTTTCTGTGTCTTGTTCCACTTCAGCAAGAAACACAATATCCTGGGACCCTGGGGGTGCCAGCAACATGAACTTTTTAAAGAAGTTAAGGCACAAAGAAAACATAAAAAACATATTGATGAAAATGAAATATCAAACTGTCATGTAGCAGAGATAACTAATTGAACAATTTTGCCTTTTCTCTTAAGAAACAAACCTAGGGAGAGAAAGTCACGGCTCCAAGTCCTAATTGCCTGCAAATGGGGACAGGCCAGAGCTGAGCTAAGAAACAGAATTTAACTAACACCTATCATGTGTTTTACCTCTGATGGCTCACTCTCCAAGTTGGTCTTAGTGGGCAATTGCGTGGGCGCATCAGTGTGTATGTGTGTACTCACACATGCTCACAGACATTCTCACACACTCTCAGTGTCTCTCACACTCAATCCCTCTAACACAGTCTTACATCTATTTGCTTTCTCTCACACATTCACTCACTCACTCACTGTCACTTGAATTCTCACACACTTTGTCACACTCTCTCTCACTCCCTCTCAATCACAGTAGGTCTGAAAATTAAGATTTTGATGAAAAGTTTTGGACAGCTGTTTCCTCCTCACTATGCCTGAAACTCCAGATGCTCCAGATCTTTCAGCTGCTGCAACTCCTGCTTCTTATGGCATCCTAAAACACTCCATCATCTTAACTTATGTAGTCCTTTAGGGCCTGGCACCTGCATGGGAAGATGAGTGTGTAGCCAAAGGCAGACAACTAAAGCCAGAATTCATCCTGTCACAATACAGCTGCCCAGATCTGGGCTTGTTCCAATAATGCACAGGGCAGGGGATACAATGCGTTAATTCAATATAGTCACGGCATACCTTAGGAAAGGAACCTCAGCACAGTAAGTTCAGACATATTGATTCTCAAGGGAGCTAGATGAGGCTGCATGGCCTCTACTTAAATGCTAGAAGTATTATGGGTAAGACAGATGAGCTAAGGGCATGGATTGTCACATGGAATTGTGATATCGTTGCTTTCGCAGAGACATATTTGAGGTAGGGACAACTCAGCATTCGGGGGTAAAGGATATTCAGGCATGACAGGGGAGGGTGTAAAGGGGAGTAGCGCTGCCTTCACAAAAACTGAAAATCCCCCACCACAGTTATATGAAAGTCAACACTTCATTCTCCAGGAATCTTTCCTTAGCTACTGATAATTTCTCTTCTCTTTTCCAGCCAAACAACATATTCTCCACTAAATGACATTCAGGGTGAAGGACAAATCATGGATCCCTCCCTTGAGCCAAAGCTAGTTGAATTGTCCATCTTCATTTCAATGGTTTCTTTTTTTAATTAATTCATGGCATGAGGGCGTTGCTGGCTAGGCCAGCATTTATTGCCCATCCCTAATTGCCTAGAGGGCAATTAAAAGTCAAACACATTCCTGTGGGTCTGGAGTCATAAGCAGGCCAGATGAGGTAAGAATGGCAATTTCCTTCTCTAAATGACGTTAGTGAACCAGATGGGTTTTTCCAACAGTCGACAATGGATTCATGGTCACCATCAGACCCTTAATTCCAAATAGTTATTGAATTAAAATTCCACCAGCTGCCATGGCGGGATTCAAACCCAGGTCCCCAGAACATTACCTGGGGCTCTGGATTAACAGTCCAGTGATAATCCCACTAAACCATTGCCTCAACCTGAGAGAGAGCTCCCGCTGCATTCTGGATAGTGAACAATTAAATGTCAATGCTTCTATCTCTCTGCCATATTGCTCACTTGTATTCTTGCAGTCTGACATTGTCTATGTGGCTTTCAATGATAATTTTAGAAAACCTGCAATCCAAATTTACAATGGCTTCCTGTGAACTCTTCCCCTCCCAATCTCCAACTCCATGGCAGCATGAATTACATGGGCTTTGCATCCAGCTAGAAATGTTAATTAACTAGCCTCCTGACCCCCAAGTCCATTCTATATTGGAATTAACTAAGACAATTTAAAGTATAGTCATTTATAAAACCTGATATTCAATACGGAGGCATAACATCCTTAATTCATCCATTTTATCCTAAATTGAAAAGACAGTCCCAAAACATAACAATCTTACAAATTTTATAACTTGACAGTAATTAACTGGTCCACCCAACTTGTTCAAAGGTCTGAGTTCATATCACAGAATGTTAACCTTAGAAACCTTGTCTCCACTGACAACTATATTATATGTATTCTGCTTTTTTAAAAAGGGAAATGACAAAACCACATTGCAAAATTAAAAAAATTCCTGGTGTACAGGTGTACCTCACCAGAAGTGTTTCTGTAATTTAAGGTTCATATTTTACTTTTAATAGGTTACAGACAGAAGAAAGCTTGCACAGAGACCTTGGACTGTCATATATTTGATGGAGGGTTGGAAATTCCAGCCTAAAAACTGGAGTAATTCGATGGGCTTAAGTTGTCTTTTCTAATAAATGTTTCTTATTTTTATGACTATTTTTGAGTTTATGCCTCTAAGGGCTATTGGTTTGGCTAACCTTCTGCACTGATGGTCATGATCCCTTCCTCTAGGTCAACGTGTGGATGAATCAAACATAGTCTGGGCTCCTGCTTTTGGCTAAGACAGACAGCATTTTGGTTGACAATCATCCAGGTACGATCATATAATAAGCCATGCTTTCCAACAGGCCACTTCTTAACCTGTAAAGAGATAAAATAAATAGGACAAGATGGAAAATATTGGTAAATTTTCTACACTGTTAATAGACTAAAAAATCATGGCACATAAGCCAAAACCACATTCAATTGTACAAATACATACATCTTAGCACAAAATTGAATTGCTTTGTAACATCATGATAAGTCACCTAAAGAAAAACATTTTTGGAATGTGGAAAGCACTGGTAAATCTGGCATTTATTGCCCTTCCGTGGTTAAAAGAATTGAACAAGTGACTTCCTCAATCATTTTAGAGTTGTTAAGAGCCAAACACACTGGCAAGAGACTTTAAACTTGGTCCACACATCTTCAAAGAATGTGAAATCAATGTACGACAAAGAATCTGCTTGATAGCTGATCACTTTTTAACATGCAGAACGGATGATGAAATTTTAATATTATTGTCACCAATCACCCTCCAGTTTGGCAGCTGTGCAGTAACATAAGGCTATTATTATTCTGTAGAAATTGTGATGACTGCTGATACAGGCACCCATCACCGAAACCACCAAATGATTCTTTCCAGCTTGCAATAGGATGTAGCCAAATCAGTACTTGGATGTCAAAGGATTGTGGAGGACAGAAGGAGGGCAAGTAGATGATTTTGACTAACACACAGAACGGAATCTTCTTAGACCTGCAGGCTTGGCTTGGAGGTGGGATCAGGAGGGAATGCAGACATCCTGGCATCTTTAGATCAGAGGTGCCATGCACTCCTATCTCTTGATGATCTTTCCAGAAGTGGTCATCACTTGAATTGGCTACCAGCTCAACAGCAGCATGAAGCAAATTTGAATAAATGACTGCTGATTTCTAAACAGTCTGGGGGTACCTCCAGAAGTGACAGACAGAAAACACATTAATTGCCAAGCACAGCAGGTATCCTGAGGTGGTTGGCTGCAGCTGGGTTTTGTGAGACTTCCTGTTCTTCCTCTCCGCACCACAGCAGCACTGATCAGCAGCTGCAGGCAATCACTCAGCTGATACCTGGGATAATGGAGTTGTCTTATGAGGAAAGGTTGAGCGAATTTGACCTGAGACTCATTAACATTTAGAGGACTGAGAGGTAGCTTTGTTGAAACATATAAGGTCCTGAGAAGAATTAGGAGGTGAATGGTGGAGGGGCCTTCCCTCTGTTAGGGAGTCCAGAACTACAGAACACAGAAAATGAGACGTCTCCCATTTCAGACTGAGGAAAGGAGAAATAGAGGGTCCCTGGCCTGTACAATTTTCTTTGCCAGAGAGCACTGCACAGAAAATCACTGAACACATTCAAGACTAAATTGGATGGATTTTTGATCAGCAGGGGTGTTAAGGGCATGGGGATTAAAGGAACTGACAACTGGGCATAAGGTCACAATCACAACATCCGTGTTGTAATTGAATAGTGGAGTTGGCTTGAGGAGCTGAAGTCTCGCTCCTAATGTTTGTGTTCTTATGCTCATCTAGTGCAGGGGTTTAGCCAGCAACTGAAAGTAGAGTTACTTTTTTAAAAATTTAAACTTCTTCAGAAAGTGAGATGGAGATAACCTCGCAGTCCCACATCCTGCAACACAAGTACTCAGCTCTGCAATTGGGCTGCTGTCCTTCCAGTATCAGGCCCTCTGATTGGGCAGCAGATCAGGAAATAACCTGTAAATTGGCCACCTCCAGGAAAGGACATGCAGCACTTTCAGATCCAGAAATGATCCTGATACGATTATTTTTAAATGGGATGAGATTTCACTAAGAATGCGCCATTCCTATGCTTCCAGTTGTTTCCTGGGGTCTTAACAGATCTGCAACTCTCTGTGAAAATGTATATTTTGAGGAACACATTTCCACAGTCATCGTCAGGCTGGCATAACAGCGGGTATAGATAGGTCTGGTGATCTCTGTCAAGTGAACTTTGCTATCTGATGATTTACCTGATGTATTCCTTCTTTTTCCAATGTAATCATCAATACTGTTTTTATGTTGGTTGAAAACCAATGCCCAAATTAATGTCAATTTGACTACAGAAGTTATTCACTTAAATGAACCCTTGTATGGGAGCTGTAGTGAGTCAAAATATTGAATTTTGGGAAACTTCAATTATGGCAAAGCTGGTCTTTACTCGCAAAGGAATTTCACCCTAATGTAGAAAGCACTGAGCTACCACTTTATAATAAAAACCAAAAGAACTGCGGATGCTGTAAATCAGGAACAAAAACAAAGTTGCTGGAAAAGCTCAGCAGGTCTGGCAGCATCTGTGGAGGAGAAAACAGAGTTAACGTTTCGGGTCCGGTGACCCTTCCTCAGAACGTTCTGAGGAAGGGT
>NC_063333.1:64514390-64579381 GCF_021869965.1 Rhincodon typus | reverse complement strand
CAGAACGTTCTGAGGAAGGGTCACCGGACCCGAAACGTTACCACTTTATAATATTCTTTAAATGTTTTGAACAATACTTGCTTTAACAACACTTAACAATAAAATAACAAGCAGCAGCCCAAATGCAGAGCTGAGTGCTTGTGTAGCAGGATGTGGGACTGCGAGGTTATCTCCATCTCACTTTCTGAAGAAGTGTCAATTTTTTAAAAAGAACTCTACTTTCAGTTGCTGGCTACACCCCTGCACTAGATGAGCATAAGAACACAAACATTAGGAGCAGGACTTCGGCTCCTTAAGCCAATTCCACTACTCAATTACTTCTGATTTTGTTCCTGATTTACAGCGTCCGCAAGTTCTTTCAGTTTTCGTCTGGGGCGACAGTTCGGCTCCTCAAGCCAGCTCCACTATTCAATTACATCAGGGATGCTGTGATTGTGACCTTATGACCAATTTCCTGTTCTTTCATTCCCCATGCCCTTAACTCCCTTGCTGATCAAAAATGCATCCAATTTAGTCTTGACTGTGTCCATTTCCACATTATTAGAACATCATATTTTCCTGACCAGTCAGATTCATTGATTCGAGGCTTCCATTTCAGCTTTCTATGTTCACTCATTTCACCACTACTTTTAATAGAATCCTTTTTATTGCTGTTAGACCTCAGAGAGCACTTCAAAGCAGCTCACTTTCAAAAACAGCTTTGATGATCAAAAACATACTAATCTAAAATGACATTTCAAAAAAAAGAATTAAAAAAGACTTCACTGCTTTCTTCTGACTCACAAAACCAAATATCCAGCAATACTGTTTCATTAGAAAATTTAAATCATGATAGAAATGGCTACTAATTTAAAAAAAACCTTGCTCACAAAGGACTTGGTCCTTCAGTGGAGCCAGATATATAGTTTTCTGCGGGAATTCTATGGTTCATAAATCAAGCAATGGAAAACATTAAGAATAAGTGAAAATCCTGGTTACTCACCTTCTTTGAGTTTCCACAGATCTATTATCAAAGTCACATCAGATGATTGACAGAAATTCCCCAAAACACAAACCTCAGCAGATCATCAGCATTGATTTTGAGCTTATGATAACATATTACAATTTCCAGCAGTGGAGCTTGGTCAACCTTGTTAGAACAGTAAACTCTGGGGGAGGAAACTTTGAAGTTCAACTTCATCATACCAGTCTGCACAGTCCCTTACCAAATTACAATGGTAGATCAAAACCAAAAGAACTGCGGATGCTGTAAATCAGGAACAAAAACAAAGTTGCTGGAAAAGCTCAGCAGGTATGGCAGCATCTGTGAAAGAGAAAACAGAGTTAATGTTTTGGGTCCAGTGACCCTTCCTCAGTTCTGAGGGTCACTGGACCCGAAACGTTAACTCTGTTTTCTCCTCCACAGATGCTGCCAGACCTGCTGAGCTTTTCCAGCAACTTTGTTTTTGTACAATGGTAGATCGTTTGGAGAAGGGTAAATGTAGAGAGTGAGAGATCAGGTGAATTTTGGGGTAAAGAAACATGGTGGGGAGGAGTGTGGGCAAGCAAATTCAACAGAAACGCTCAATTTTGCTGCACCTTTGATGTAAAAATAAAGATCCTGAGGTATCTATATAGGATGGGCTAAATGGCTATAAGTTAATGGTGATATTTGACAGCTGCATGAGAAAATAGATTGTACAGGATGGGAAAATAGGCTGGGCAAGTTTAGAATAATACTTAACAAGCTGCATGACCTTGAATGAGTCCTGTGAAAACTCCTTTATGAGCTGAAGATGACACCTGCACTTGTTTTCCCATCCTGTGTTGTCTGTCGCAGCCAACAGTTTTGTCTGCTGTATCTGTTTTCTTTATGCTGGCTGTTTGTCATACTGTATAAGAGAGAGAGAGAGTTTCGTTCCAAGCTGCTGCTGCCGCTGTACTTCACCTCAGACCGGGATCGTGAACAGTGCCAGGAATGAACCTAAGCTTTCAGACCAGCCATCGATTGAGGGGACCCAACAGGCAGAACATGAGACGTGTTGCTTTTTCTAGAAAGGCGTGAGACTTGTTGCTTTCTTTCCTCTTTTCTTTTCCATTTATTATTACCATTAAAACCATTTATTATTACTTAATAAACATTCATATTTAAGCAAATTGCTGTTGTTCAGCCTTCTCTTAACTACATTTACCCGAATCTAAAAAGAACCGCTTGTATACACGCTGTGATCCGAGACAGTATCTTATAAATTAATGCATAAAGAAAGGACACCAAGATAAAGTATTAGCAGAGGTCACAAAAAGATCAAAGATGTGGATTTTTCGAATGTTTTAAGGAAGAAAAGGGAGAGGAATTTAGCATCTTGGGAGGAAACAAGCTCACAATGGGAAACTTCTGGTAAGAGAGTTGTCTCTCGAAGGGATTAAGAATCTTAGTCTGCAAAATCAAATTTATCATTTTAAAAAGATCTCTTAAAGATGTCCAACAACACAGTATACTCGAATTGGCTTGATGCCTTTACAAGAAACATCTTGAATAATATGTGACAAAAATAGAAATTGCTGGAAAAGCTCAGCAGGTCTGGCCGCATCTGTGGAGAGAAATCAGAGTTAACGTTTCAGGTTAAGTGACCCTTCCTCTGTACAGTCTGTGATTGCAGGAAATTAATATTTACCCAAAATGGCATAAATAATAACACTCAGGACTGAAAGCAGTTGAGGTCGTCCTTTTATGAGGCATTATCACAATTAACTACCTTAGCTTCACAGGAAAACCCCACAGGCACATGTTAATAGCTTTAGTAAATTGGTCATAAAATGTATTTTTGTGACAGTGATGAAGCAGACAGCAGCAATTCATTTTACCCAAATGTACCATTGTCTCAAATAAACAACTAAAATATTATACAATCAAAAGTCAGGCACAGGCTGAGTAACTCTCCAGAGGATGAAGGGGGAATTGGTGACAGGGAGGGGACAATGCGGGTTTGAGTAGGTTGGGGGTGGGGGGTGGTCTGCTGGTGCAAAAATTATGACTTATTCGAGAGATAGTGGTAAATTGACATAATTTAACAATTCAGCATATTGGACTTTACACTAATATTGCTACAAAATGGGGTCGCATTTATAACCGTGAATATCTGGTCCTACAAATTTTGATGATACTTGACATTAACAGGATTAATTTCTCTGTGGTATAAATTTGCTGACTGAAATGTTTTCATTTTATTTTATGATTGAAATATTATAGTATCAGAGTCATATGGAAGGAATTCTATAGAAATTTCCAGAAACATCCACATCAAAGACATGAGAGGAGGGTCTAGGCCCGAAACGTCAGCCTTCCTGCTCCTATGATGCTGCTTGGCCTGCTGTGTTCATCCAGCTCTGCATCTTGTTTTCTTACAACAAAGACATGAACTGTTTTCCATTAGCTACTATAGGTAAGAACAATACACATGTGAAAAATAAATTCAGAATAGTTAGTATGACAGGCAGTAATCCAGTAAATTATTGGAACAAATGTCAAATTAACAATGTGGACTGAAACTATAATAGCAATAACATTTAGAAGGTGGCAATAAAGAGCTGGTCACCTGATTTTGTTAACGGTCTTCTAAAATTACTAAGCCATCATGTGATATTTTGACATATTGGAACTAAATCTGGCAATACCTGAAAAGGGGTGATGGGTCATTCACTAGTACCTATTGACCGCAACACAGACAAGAATCCAACATTTTCATGCCTGTTTTTTAAATGATTGCAGATTCTATCCAGCACTGAATGTTGTTGACTAGTTGCAAGGGTCTAATATGGTGAGTGGCTAATTGTATGTTCAAGTTGGTTGGCACTCTGGCTGCAGCTGGTGCTGTCAGTTATGCAGTGTCTGAGTCTGGTGGTGCAATTCACTGTTTGAAGATGCATTTGACCACTGTTGTGAGCTGATTGAACTGCTCGCAACACTTCATCCAGGCCCTCAGGGCTTACTCTTTCCCTGGATAGCTGGTCTCACTGTCTTCTGAGCCTATGTCTTGAGGATCTCCTTGGCCTCCTTTGGATATAGGATGTCTTTTTCTTTCCATCTCCACCAATGCAACATATCCAAACCTTGATGTCCGGTTCTTGCCCACACCAATATTCATTTAAAAGAGCCAGGGGTGACTTAATTGAAACATATAAGATACTTAGGGGACTTGTCTGGGTGGATATGGAAAAGAACGTTTTCTCTTGTGAAAGAATCTAGTGCAAGGGGTCCAATTTTAAAAATGAGGGGCCAGCCATTTAAGAGAGAGATGAGGAAACATTTTTTTCTCTCAGAGGGTTGTGAGTCTTTGGAATTCCCTTACTACAATATTTCATAAAAAGATGAAGGGTGAGAGATTAAATGACAAAAGGAAAGATGATGCAAAGCAAAGGAAATTATCATCAATCGGTAAAGAAACAAACAATGGGTCAGAAGGAGGCATAGATAGGAAAATGTAGAATCATTACCGATGGCCTCCTGTCCAAAACCTAATGCAAACAGAAGAAACATATAAAGAAAGTGTAGGGATAGTGTTGGGAACTTATATCTCTACTTACGAACAATGTGAAAAACTGGAAGGAATTAAACTGTTCGGACACTTTCTGGATTAAACAGGTTTGTTTCACAAGGATGGAGAGAACCCATGTGGTTTCTTGGAAATGAGGTCACCAGTTTAATATACTGCTCTGAGGAACTCCTACGTGATGTCCTGGCACTGAGATGATTGACCTCAAACAACCATTACCACTGCCTTTGCTATGGCAGAGTTTTTCAATTAATCCATCTTGATTTAATTGTACTGGGGTTCTTTAGTATCATATTCAGTCCATCTTTGCATTGATTTCACATGTAATTGCTCTCAATTGACCTCTGGAATTCAAGGTTGCATTAAGGTCTCCAATGAGTCCTCCACATTGATAAGCAGATTATTGATAAGGAAACAACACTGAGCAGCATTGCTTTTTTAATCACTTAGCTGATGATTGTTGGTTAACCTGATCAAGTAATAACTAGTTAGTTTGGATTAATAACTGCTTTTTGTAGGCAGGATATATCTAATGAACAGGAGCTCTTGTGGTACAATGGTAGTGCTCTTATCTCAAAATGAGAAGCTTAGGTTCAAGTCCTACCAGTTCTGAGGTGTGTCATAACATATCTGAACAGATTGATTGAAAATACATGTATCTGATGAATTTGTACGTGCTAGTTTTCTACTGGAGCAACTCAGCTAGGAGTATGGTGAATTCTGGAGCACTGGCTTTCAGCGCATCAACAGGATGTCATTGTGGCTTTATGCCTTTGATGCATCCAGTATTAAGCAAAGCAAAACAAATGGACTGAGGAATGACATCTGTTGTGGTGGATACCTTAGAAGAAACAACAAGCATGGTCATCTCTGTTAATGTTATCATGAATAGATGCAAGTGACAGAGGTGAGGGTGCAATCAAGTACATTCTCTCACTGCATGTCTCAAATGCAGTTAGACAGCTGTGTCTTTCAGGACATGATGTTCAGTGATTACACCACTGAGCCACTTAGATGCTGTAACACTCACCACTCTGTACCATTCAGGATAAAACAGTTTGCTTGATTGACACCCTTCCAGTACTTCCTGAGCTCACGACATGCGCTATATAAATACAACTTATTTTTCTTTGTTTTTGTGCTAGTTATGTTGTTAGAATTGTGAGTCTGCTCTTAAGTATCAATCCTCTTATGTAGAGAGATAGTAGGAACTGCAGATGCTGGAGAATCTGAGATAACAAGGTGTAGAGCTGGATGAACACAGCAGGCCAAGCAGCATCAGAGGAGCAGGAAGGCTGACGTTTAGGGAAGAAGGGTCTAGGCCCGAAATGTCAGCCTTCCTGCTGTGTTCATCCAGCTCTACACCTTGTTATCTCAATTCCTCTTATGTAGCTCCTTTTCATTTAATTAATTGGCAAAGCATTGTGCTTTAAATGCATGTGCATTTCACATATACACTATGTGGGAGAAAAAATCTTCAAATCATTAGTTTTGCTTGAGGTATGTTAATTTTAAACAGAGTTCCTCTAGCCTTACAGTTGAAAGTGAAATATTTAACTCCCACATTAAGCATACCTTTTAACAGTGTAAAGATTTGAATTATGTTCTCTCGCAGCCATGTTTTCCCATGGGAAATCATTCAATTCAGCTGGCCAATTTTCATAATTGTCAGTCCTCAAGTCCCATCAGTAATGTATATGTGATTCCACAGGAAGTCAATAATAGCTTTCAAAGTAAAAACAATTAATTCATTTTTTTTAAATGAAGTTGAGATAAACCAATTGAAGAATGCTGAAATTTTAAAGTAAACTATTAACTCTTTTTAGCTTGTTGGCAGTTGTCAGAAATTATGTACCCTGGGAACATACAATTTTGTGTGTTTCCAGTTCAAAATACTGTGGTGAAATTACAGTAATAAAGTTTGTCAAATATCAGTGGTGGGTTTATTATAGAAATGTTAATTCCAAATTTCAAAAATATGTACTTCAATTTAATTCAAAATTTGAAAGTCTAGTTGTACCTCAATTTTTGCTTCTTTCCTTTTGTTTCCCGTCTATTTTCTCGTAACTATGTAAGTATAATTTTATTCTTTTTGTATTTTTTGGCACTGGGACATTGGGAGTAGTGTAAGGGTGTAACTTCTGTGTCATCCTAAAATTAAGAAGCAATGCAACACAAAATGAGGAAAAATACAGATACTGAAAGGCGTTTTGTTATCTGACAGAGTTTATCTGCCCTATGTTTCTATACTGGAGGGCATAGCTTGTTTCTTCCCAACTTCCCACATGCAAATAACATGTTTACATGGGCGTGCTAGAGGACGAAACTGGCAGAAGGAGTCTGGCTCATTAAATGAGTTCCTATATGTATTAATACTGCTTTCTGGGGCTGGGATGTGTAAGATGCTGGTGAATTCAAGAAATGATGACAAAGTCCTTAAGTTCCCTGTCATGGAGGCATACAGCCATACAGTAAAAAAAAAGGTAAAAATATTACACAGATGCAAGCAATGTTAGGTTTCTGGGCTCCTCTGACATATCTTACAATTGATTCCAGCATGGATCTGATAGAAATCTTTGCTACTTCCAATATTCATAAGTTAATGAAAATATTAAATCTAAATTGAGATGACTATACCAATAGAGTTCTTCAATAACAGTGATGTCACATCAACAGAGAAAGTAGTCGAGAAACTGGGTGCAAAAATAGATGAATTAAGCAAAAGATTAGCATTACTCAAAGTAGAAAAGCTATCCTGTCTGAAGGGATGCATCTTAGGTTGTTGAGGGAAGTAAAGGTGAAAACGGTAGAAGCTCTGACCGCAATCTTACAAATCTCCCAAGTAGGAGAATGGTGGTATGGGACGAGAGGAATGCAAATGCTCAAAACCTGTTGCATAGGATGGGCCGAAGGACTACAAGTTAATGATGAAGTTTGACAGCTGCATGAGAAAATAGATCGTAGAGGATGGGCTGAAGGGCTAAAATTGTTGATGATACTCGACAAGCTGCATGACCTTGAATGAGTTCTGTGAACATCCCTTTACAAGCTGAAGACAACACCTGCAGCTTGGTTTCCTATAGCGGTGCTTTCTGCACCAGCTTTTAAGGGTCAATGCCCAAAGGCCACTATAATCATTAATTTGATGATACACCCTATTGTTGTATTCTTTGCATTGATGCTAATTATTTTCATTGCAGTTTTAATCTTCCAGTGTAGATTACATACTCTTATTATAAGTTCTTGCACGGCTGTCGCTGATTTGAATCTGCATCTGCAATTGTAATGTGCTGTCGAATATCGTCCAGGGTGGAATGCATAGGATGGGCCAAAGGGCTAAAAGTTAATGATGATATTCAACAGCTGCATGAGAAAAGAGATTGTATAGGATGGACTGAAGGGCTAAAACTGTTGATGATACTCAACAAGCTGCATGACCTTGAATGAGTTCTGTGAACATCCCTTTACGAGCTGAAGACGACACCTGCAGCTTGTTTTTCTGCAGCTATGTTTTCTGTACCAGCCAGCAGGTTTGTCTTTCTGTATCTGCTTTCTTTGTGCTGGCTGTTTGTTACACCATATAAAAGAGAGACAGTTTCGGTTCAAGTTGCTGGACTTTGCTGCGGCTCAAAATCGTGAACAGTGCCAGGAACGAAGCTAAGCCTCCAGAGCAGCCTTCAATCAAGGGGGTCACCGATGGGCAGAGGGGCATGAGACTTGTTGCTTCTTCTCTCTTCTTTTCCATTTATTATTACCACTATAATCATTATTATTACTTGATAAACATTCACATTGAAGCAAATTGCTGTTAGACGAGCCTTCTCTTAATTATATTTAACCAAATCTGATAAGAACCGCTTGGATACACTCTGTGATCCAAGACATTTTTGGCGATGTGGAATAGGATTCAAGAAAATATTTAAGAGGAGGGAAAGGCTACCTGATGCTCCGGAGACCTTCTGTATTGCAGGATGGAATGTGGCAGACTCCAGATATGGGTTGGCACAATTACGACTCCCGCGAGAGTGGATGATGGTTATACCAGAGAAAAGGGAGAAAGGAGGGTTATTCATACAGGCTGCCCTACACGAATGCTTGCGGGAGGCAGGCTTCCCCAAAAGCAAGGACAATGTGCCACAAATGGGATGGATATTGTTAACAACTTTGCGTTTCCTTTGCATAGGGAACTGGAAAAGTGCCAGGCCAGAAACAGGCAGCTTGAGGCCGCATTGGCGGCAGTACAAAAGCGTAACATTATTCTAACAGAAGCAGTTAAGCCAGCGCAGGAGACAGTCAAAAAGGCAGAGGAGGAACAGAACCAGATGGTGTGCTGTCTGGCGAAGGTATAACAGAAAAAGAGAGCAAAACGGTGCAATTGGCAAGTTGACCCAGTCAATGGTCCCCCGACCATTGGGATTGAGACATTTGGTACTCATCTAACTCACGGTCTGAAATGGATGGACAGGGAAGGGGGTACTCTACCTCCGGAGCCATTCTCAGAGAAGGGACTAACAGCATGACTCCTAATAACAAGTAAGGCAAAACAGGTAGGAGGACAGAACCCCCAAAATTCAAGAATAGTGAGAGATTACTCTGTGTCCAAATTGCATGATTTGGGGCCTTGCTTTAAACAGAAGTTGGGTGAACCATGGCCTCTTGGCTGATGCGGTCATGGGACCAGGCTGCTGCCCATATTATGCTGAGTGTTACAGAGCGAGGGAAACTGGGAGCACTAAGTTTTGATCCACATGTGAATAGTGCCTTTAGAAACATAAGGCAGACTGGATTGTTGTGGAATGCACTGACACTAGCAGTAGGAAACAAGTACTCTTCCCTAATAGGCTGGGAAGGTGATGTTGGAAAATGAGACAGTATACCAGAAGGTATAAAACGTTTGAGGGATTTGGCTACGCAAGTGGGTATGTATTCTCTGCAGTTTCAGGGTCCAGACCAGGGAGCTTTCACAGCTGGGATGAGGAGCTGGCTACTGCGAAGTGGTCTGGGCTGGATGAGAGGTCCCCTTTTGGCCCTATTAGGGCTAGCTCAGAGACAGGCAGTGGGACAGGTACGTTCGTTGTTAAGACAGTTAGAGGATGTGGAGGCTGGTACACAAAGATTGAGGCCCACCTGAGCAAGCGACAAACATGGACAACAAGTTGGAAATGGGGTGGGTTCAAAGGTGAAACAAAAGATAACCAGAAGGGAAATGTTTGCGGCATTACTGAAAGCATGAATGGAGAGGAGTAAGATAGACAGAATACCTACAGGTGCCATGTACAATATGTAGAGAACACACTGTTCTCAGAAGTGTAAGGAAGTAAGAGAGATCAAATCAAATGTACAGGGCGGAAAGGAAAACCAACAGAAGACCGGGTTTGCACTCCACTCCAACACAGAAAATGTTGAAAATATGTTAATACATAAGGAAGCTGAAGCTGTTCCAAATCTGAATTCATTCATTAAAGATATGCATGCCTTTCCGACTGACAAGCAATGTCAAACTGCAAATAAGCATTTTCCACAAAGTAAAATACATTCACCTTTTGTAAAAGATGTCGTGATTTCCAGTCCTCCATGTGATCAGTCAGTTAACGCATCTGTGACCTTTGCAATCAACCCAAATTCACCTTTATTTTCAAATTCTGTTAAAAGTCATGTAACTGCTACGAAACAAGGTGATGGCATCTCACATAATTTATGTGCCTCAAATCTGCATACAATATCTGCTGCATCCCCTCCAGTTACTGAAACAGTATTTTTGACACAGTCAGAATTTTTACCTTCCTTTCACACAGATTGCTTCAATACCAAAACCAATACCAACATGTTTGGGCCTATCAAAAAATTCAAGCCCATCGTTCAAAAGCCTGTACAGAAAGATGAGTGCTTACACAGTTCTCCAATGGAAGCTATCCAATCAGGGCAAAACAAAGAGATATTTCTGATACAGTGATAAATGGTAACCTTAAAAAAGATTCATTTATTGCACCAGAGAATGAACACTCTGCACTTTTTTGCATCAACTGGAGCAAACAGTAGAATTACAAACCTGAAAAAGACAGCTTCTACAGTATCAAAACAGCTACAGGATATAAGGGAACATTCTCAAACAAGACAACCAGCCACTGCATCTACAATGTGGAAACAGGCCCTTTGGCTCAACAAGTCCACATCAACCCTCAAAGCGTCCCACCCAGACCCATCCCCCTATAGAACATAGAACAGTACAGCACAGTACAGGCACTTCGGCCACGACGTTGTGCCGAACTTTTACCCTAATCCTAAGGTCTATCTAACCTCCACCCCGACCTTATACTACCATCCACATGCCTATCAAAATAGACACTTAAATGCCCCTAATGAGGCCGACTCCACTACCCTCTCTGGCAATGCATTCCACGCCCCTACCACTCTCTGAGTAAAGAACCTACCTCTGACGTCTCCCCTATATCTACCCCACTCACTTTAAAACTATGTCTCCTCGTAATAGCTACCTCCACCCTAGGAAAATGTCTCTGGCTGTCCACTCTATCTATACCTCTGATCATTTTGTACACCTCTATCAAGTCACCTCTCATCCTTCGTCGTTCGAAAGAGAAAAGCCCTAGCTCTCTCAACCTTTCCTCGTAAGGCCTTCCCTCCATTCCAGGCAACATCCTGGTAAATCTCCTCTGCACCGTTTCCAACGCTTCCACATCTTTCCTGTAATGAGGCGACCAGAACTGGACACAATACTCCAGATGTGGCCGAACCAGGCTTTTGTATAGCTGGAGCATAACTTCACAGCTCTTGAACTCAATCCCTCTATTAATGAAAGCTAACACACCATACGCCTTCTTAACAACTCTATCCATCTGGGTGACTGCTTTCAAAGAACTGTGGACATGAACCCCGAGATCCTTCTGCTCCTCCAGACTGCCAAGAATCTTTCCGTTAACTCTGTATTCTGTTTTCAAGTTTGTCCTTCCAAAATGAATCACCTCACACTTTTCAGGGTTAAACTCCATCTGCCACTTCTAAGCCCAGCTCTGCATCTTATCAATGTCCCTTTGTAACCTAGAACAGCCTTCCGCACTGTCCACAACGCGACCCACCTTTATATCGTCCGCAAACTTACTAATCCACCCTTCCACTCCTTCATCCAAATCATTTACAAAAATCACAAATAGAAGAGGACCCAGAACGGATCCTTGCGGTACACCACTCGTAACTGAGCACCATGTTGAATATTTTCCGTCCACTACCACCCTTTGTCTTCTAAGGGTCAGCCAATTCTGAATCCAATCTGCCACGTTTCCCCCTATCCCATGCCTCCTTACTTTCTGCATGATCCTACCATGGAAACCTTATCAAATGCCTTACTTAAATCCATGTATACCACATTCACTGCTCTACCTTCATCCACGTGTTTGGTCACCTCTTCAAAGAATTCAATAAGGTTTGTGAGGCATGATCTACCCCTCACAAATCCATGCTGACTATCACGAATCAAACTGTGCCTTTCCAAGTGATCATAAATCCTATCTCTCAGAGCCCTTTCCAATAATTTGCCCACCACTGACGGAAGACTAACTGGCCTGTAATTTCCGGGGTTATCCTTATTCCGTTTTTTGAACAAGGGAATGACGTTTGCCTCTCTCCAATCTTCCGGCACTATACCCGTGGACAGTGAGGACGAAAAGATCATCGCCAAAGGCCCTGCGATCTCTTCCCTCGCTTCCCATAGAATCCTTGGATAAATCTCATCAGGCCTAGGGGACTTATCTATCTTCAACTTCCTCAAAATTCCTAGCACATTTTCCTTACTAACAGCAAGCCCCTCTAGCCTACCAGCCTGTTTCACACTGTCCTCCTCTACAACTAGATCCCTCTCAGTTGTGAATAGCGAAGAAAAGTATTCATTAAGGACCTCTCCTACCTCTTTAGGCTCCGTGCACAAATTCCCTTTACAATCCTTGATTGGCCCTACCCTTTCTCTGGTCATTCTCTTATTCCTCACGTACGTGTAAAAAGCCTTGGAGTTTTCCTTGATCCTATCTGCCAAGGTTTTCTCATGCCCCCTTATAGCTCTCCTCAGCCCTTTCTTCAGCTCCTTCCTATCCCTCTAGAGCCTTTTCCGTTCCTTGTTTCCTAAACTTTACATAAGCATCATTCTTCCTCTTAACCAGTCGTTCAACCTCTCTTGAGAACCAAGGCTCCCTCACTCGACCGCATCTTCGCTGCCTGCTAGTAACAAACATATCGAGCACACGCAGTATGCATTCCTTAAACAATCTCCACATTTCAATAGTGCTCTTCCCTGCCAGCATCTGTTCCCATTTTATGTCACCCATTTCTTGCCTAACTGAATTTTAAATACCCTTCCCCCAATTATAAACCTTGCCCTGCTGCATGTACCTATCCTTTTCCATGACTATTGTAAAAGTAACAGTTATGATCGCTACCGCCAAAATGCTCTCCTACCAGCATGTCTAACACTTGGCCCAGTTCATTGCCAAGCACCAAATCCAAAGTGGCCTCTCCTCGTGTTGGTCTATCTACATACTGTGTCAGGAACCCTTCCTGAACGCACTGGACAAAATCCGCTCTATCTAAACTATTATAACAAAAATGTTTCCAATCAATATTTGGAAAGTTGAAGTCACCCATGACTACAACCCTGTGACTTCTGCACCTTTCCAGTATCTGCCTCCCAATCCGCTCCTCTACTTCTCTGCAACTATTAAGGGGTCTGTAAAAAAAACCCCAACAAAGTGACTGCTCCTTTCTTGTTCTGGACCTCAACCCAAACTGACTCTGTAGACATATCATTCTCGAACTGCCTTTCAGTAGCTGCTATACTAGCCCTGACTAGCAATGCCACTCCCCCGCCTCTTTTTCCACCCTCCCTATTTCTTTTAAAGCATCTAAATCCCAGAACTTCCAACAACCATTCCTGTCCCTGAGTTACCCAAGTTTCTGTAATGGCCACAACATCGTGGTTCCAAGTACTGGCCCATGCTCTAAGTTCATCCGTCTTATTTCTGATACTTCTAGCATTGAACTATACACAGCTCAAACCATCTCTGTGTCCACAATTATGCTCCATCGCCCGCATTTCTTTATAAACCACCTCACTCCCTGTTGTGTCTGTTGGAAGGCTGAATACCTCATCCTCTGAATTACAATTCCAGTTCCCCACCCCCTGCCAATCTAGTTTAAACCATCCCATATAGCTCGAGCAAACCTCCCTCTCAGGATATTTGTGCCCTTCCGATTCAGGTGCAACCCGTCCTTACTGTACAGGTCCCACCTTCCCCAGAATGTGCTCCAATTATCCACATAATGGAAGCCCTCCCTCCTACACCAGCCCTGTAGCCACGTGTTTAGCTGCACTCTCTCCCTATTTCTTATCTCATTATCACGTGGCACTGGTAGTAATCCAGAGATAACTACCCTGTTTGTCCTGGACTTCAGCTTCCAACCTAACTCCCTGTACTCGTTTTTCACATTCTCTGTCCTTTTTCTACCGATGTCATTGGTACCGAAGTGTACCATGCCTGCTGGTTGCTCACCCTCCCCCTTAAGGATCTTGAAGACACGATGCGAGACATCACGGACCCTGGCACCCGGGAGGCAACATACCATTCGTTCATCTTGTTCGTGTCCACAGAACTGCCTGTCTGTGCCTCTTACTATTGAATCCCCCACTACAATTGCTCTCCTATTCTCCCCCCTTCCCTTCTCTGCCACAGAGACCCGTCCGCTATGGTCTTCCCTTGGTAGGTCCCCCCCCGCAACAGTATCCAAAACGGTATACTTATAATTGAGGGCAACGGCCACAGGGGATCCCTGCACTGTCTGTCTATTCCCTTTCGCCTTCCTGACAGTCACCCAGCTACCTTTCTCCTGTACCTTGGGTGTGACCACCTCGTTATAACTCCTTTCTATCACCCCCTCAGCCTCCCGAATGATCTGGAGTTTATCCAGCTCCAGCTGCAGTTCCCTCACGTGGTTTTTGAGGAGCTGGAGTTGGGTGCACTTCTCACAGGTGAAGTCAGAGGGGACACCAGCAGTGACCCTTACCTTCCACATCCTGCAAGAGGAGCATGAAACTGCTCTAGTTTCCATTCCCTCTACTCTAGATTTCCAGAAGAATAAAGAAAAACATACTTTACTGACCCTCCACACAGTCTTTTTTTTTGGTTAGAGGAGGAGGATGGGTGGGAGACACTACACGTGTAGTGTTTCGGGTTTAGCCAATGCCCGAATATATCAGTTCCTTCCTGGCTCGCATTCTCTCCACACACCCGCCGCTGAAAACAAGAAGGCCACTGCTGCACGAGGTAAGTTTTTATACAGGGGAAAAAAAACCTTACCTTCCCGTCGGCACTCTGGCACGGGCTGCTGCCGCTGAAAACAAGAAGCCGACATCATCTATGCATCCCTGAACACTATGGCCAATCCACCCAGCCTGCACACCTTTGGATTGTGGGAGGAAACCGGAGCACCCGGAGGAAACCCACACAGAGAACGTGCAAACTCTGCACAGACAGTGGCCCGAGGGTGGAATTGAGCCCACGACCCTGGTGCCGTGAAGCAGCAGTGCTAACCCCTGAGCCACCGTGCTGCCCCTTGTGCTCCTCCTCCTGCTCCTCCTCCAGATTTTCCAAAAACTGGGAAGTTCACTACCAAATGTGATGCAAGTGTAGAAGAGGCACAAACGGCATTAATAGAATCAATTCAATCTGGCACCGGTGCAGCTCACTTAAGAAAGGTCTCCATTCCGTGAAACACACTGGAAATCAATGGAAGGCCACGTTCTGTACAAAAATCAAGTTGCTTAAGCCCTTACTTTTCTTAATGAGCAATGTTGGAAATAATTGCACAATGACCTTAAAATGTCATTCAGAATACTTTCAAGAGTACAGAAGAAGTGTTAATTTTTTGTGGTTTGGTTTAAATGCACCTTTGTTTGTTGGTTGTTAAATGTTATCTCATACAATTTGTGTCTTTTTGTTCCCTGGAACTCAAGATCTGGCGATACTTTGAAATCTTAGTTTGCAGTTTGGGAACGTATGGTGATTTGAAAGTGTGTTGTGTGCCTGTATCAGTGTGAGACATGTGTGGTTAATGTAATGTCCTTTTCAGAAGCCATTAGCAGTTGCTTAAAGCAAAAATATGTGAAATGTTGATTCAAAAATTTGGCTTGTAAAGCTTGGTAAAAATTTACCTTTTGGAATTGGCTTCATGTTGTGTTTGGACTTGGGTATATCTTAATGCCAGAAATTACCATGTTTGGAATTTCACTTTCTGGCCAGAGTGAACTTCCAAATACTGTTTTGACACGAGCGAATCTTTAATTCTCGATGATAAGATTGACTCATTATTAATATCCAAGTGATAGAAACATTGGAAATGTTGAAAATGCAACTCTCTGTGGGCGAGGACTTTAAGAAAGGCAAATTTAACAAAGGGGTGGGCTTTTCCTTTAGTCAAGGAGGAGGAGAGACGGATGATGTAATTATGTGCAAGAGTTTATGCCCCACCCTTTTCTTTTTGAATCCATAGTAGATTAATAATAATTAACACATTCTGCTTGATGTAGAATGGATGGAGCTTTTTTTTTTATATTGGAAACACTGAAGGCTGAACCTGTTTGCAGAATTTCAACATCGCAATAGAGTGATGGATGAGGCACCCTCAACCCATCAAGCCATTCATCAATAATACATTTTAGTGTTGGGGAAGTACTGTGGAAATGTTAATTGTAGTGAATGTCAAGAATCTCAAAACCACTGAGCCTGGGTACATTTAAACACATCATGACAAAGACTATATAAGACTTACATGCCCTGGTATTCTAAAACATGTAAACGGGATAGTTACCTGAAAATGTAAAGGGATTCTGGGAAATGATAAAGTGCATGTACACAATCTCAGTGGTTTCAATGCATACAAAAACGGTTAGTAACTTTAAAGGAATAAACAGAATATTGAATGTGGACAAATTTACGTAGAGATATACCAAATATCTAGAATGAATTATCAAGTAACTTTGCAAAAAAGTGGATCATCTTAAAAAAAACAAAGAAAGTATGTAGTGCCTGAATCAAACAGAAATGTTTGACTTCAATTTTAAAATATTATAAGACTATGTTTCATGGACTACAAATCTCTACAGATCTCTGGAATTAGATATGATGGTAATAATTAAGTTGCAAAATTGGACGAGACAAAGTGGCAGAAGACAAAAAATATTAGAATAATGGGGTTGAAACAGCAATTTAGGTTAAAATGTTACAGTAGTGAAAAGGAGATTTACATGACAGCACAAACCTGATATCTTTCTCTAGGTGATATTTGTGTCCTTGTCTTTCCATTTAAGAGAACTGAATTAGTGATCAAGACACTACCCGAGGCATCAGGACCATATGTGGAGTGATAAGTAAAACCTCGTAGATCATTCGACAAGATCACGTGGGAGTCAGGAATAGGTGACATGGTCTTGGGATACCGATGTAAGCGAGCAAAAGTGAATGTTACCTCAGAGGTAACAAACATGAGATGGTAAAAAAACATGCACTAAAGAACAGGTCTCAGACCTGTACACCTACTTGACGAAAGGATCAGTGTGGCTTGCAAGAGGACAGAAACAATATAGTTTAAACAATAAGACACTGATACAAAATCTATAGAGAAACTAATTTTAAAACAATGTAAATAGCATCAGTGAAAGGGATGTAAAATGAATTACAATCAAAATAAAAAGTATGATTGGCTATTTTGTCAAAATGTTGCAGAAATTAAAGTGTACAGATTCTGGGAGGAGCAGTGGTGAACTGAGTGAAAGGGCCTACCGGGATGACATACAGATACCCCATTTTGAGCATTTGTATGACTAAACCAGTAGGTGAAATTGTAACGTGTTAGGGCAGTTAGTGTATGTGGAAAAAAGACTGAGCTAAGACTCAGGTGGTGTAGGAGTCTGTGGATAGGGAACTGGAGAATTTAAAAAATCACAAATTCAGGAACCTGAATCTGGAACATACAGAATTTTAAAGCAAATTATGTAAACAGATTAACTGAAAAAGAATGTAGACGATATTCTGGTCACTTCAATCAGGTGGCATGACTTGCTAGTTCCATCAGGGCTTTGACCATACTTCAGGGATGGGATATATACTTCTAAGGGTCAGTCCCCAAAGGCGGCTACAATCATTAATTTGATGATACACCCTATTGTTGCATTTTTTGTATTGATGCTAATTATTTTCATTGCAGTTTTAATCTTCCAGTGTAAGTTACATACTCTTGTTATAAGTTCTTGCCCGGCTGTCGCTGATTTGCATCTGCATCTGCAATTGTAATGTGCTGTCGAATATCATCCAGGGTGGAATGCATAGGATGAGCCAAAGGGCTAAAAGTTAATGATGATATTCAACAGCTGCATGAGCAAATAGATTGCATAGGATGGGCTGAAGGGCTAAAATTGTTGATGACACTCGACAAGCTGTATGACCTTGAATGAGTTCTGTGAACATCCCTTTACGAGCTGAAGATGACACCTGCAGCTTGCTTTTCTGTAGCTATGTTTTCTGTACCAGCCAGCAGGTTTGTCTTTCTGTATCTGCTTTCTTTGTGCTGGCTGTTTGTTACACCGTATAAAAGAGAGACAGTTTCGTTCCAAGTCGCCGGACTTCGCCGCAGCTCAGAATCATGAATGGTGCCAGAAATTAAACAAAGCATCCAGACCAGCCATCGATCGAGGGGTCCCCAACAGGCAGAGGGGCGTAAGACTTGTTCCTTCTTCTCTCTTCTTATCCACTTACCATTACCACTATAATCATTCATTATTACCAGTATAATCATTATTATTATTTAATAAACATTCATATTTAAACAAATTGCTGGTAGATGAGCCTTCTCTTAACTACATTTAACTGAATCTGAAAAGAACCACTGGGATACATCTGTGATCTAAGGCACCTGTTCAAAAAGGGGAGAGAATAAACCAAACCTGGTATCTACAGGCTACTAATGTTGCTGGTGGGGTAACATTTGGAGAATATAACCCAAAAATTGCTACTTGGAATATTGAATTAATAAGAAGAAAGCCTGGATATCTTTGTCAAGGCAAACTGCTTTGACTAACTTGATTAAGTTCCTTCAAGTAACACAGAGTTGATTGAGAATAATGCAGCTAATAGTACCTGTGTGAATTTTTAAATGGTATTTGTCAAAGTATCACACAGAAGATAGTTAGCAAAATTCAAACACATTTGATTGATGAAGCAGTGGCTCTATTGTTGAAAAATTGGCTAAGGGATAGAAAGCAAAGGGTTGTAGTGACAAATTGTTTTTTCAGAATGGAAAGAGGGAATCAGCAGCATATCTCAGGGGTTAGTATAACAACCATTTCTCTTGATATTTATTAATGGCGTATGCTTGTGTATACAGTGCATACTTACAAATCTTGACTCGAACATTGAAATTTTATTAAATAGGGAGCAGCAGAATAACAGACTTGAGGAGGACATGGACAGACAAATGAAGCGATTCATTTTGGTAGGAAGAATGAGAAAAGGCTAGATGGACTAAATGGTACAATTTTAAAGAGGGTACAGGAATAGAGCAGCCTGGGGTGTAATCTATAAATCCCTGAAGGTGACCAGACAAGTTAAGAATGTTGTTAAAGAGGCATATGAGATCTTGGACTTTAGTTAGGAACGGGGGTGTGGGATTCCAGGATTTTGACCCAGCAACATTGAACGAATGGTAATATTGTTCCACGTCAGGTGATTAATGCCTTGGAATGGAACTTGCAGGTGGTGGTGTTCCAATGCATCTGTTGCCATTCTTCTTATATGTGGTAGAGGTTACTGGTTTGAAAAGTGTGATCAAAGCAGTCTTGGTAAGTTGATGCAGTGAGTCTTGTAAACGGTACACATTGCTGCCACTGTCAGAGGTGTAGAAAATAAATGTTGAAGGTGGTAGATGGGATGCCAGTCAAGTGGGCTGCTTTATTCTAGATGGTGTCAAGCTTCTTAAATGTTATTAGAGATTCCCAGCTGCTGAATTGCTCTTGTAGCCACACACACACACACACATACACACACATGTATATGGTTTGACTAGTTTAGTTTCTGGTCAATGGTAACCCTAGGATGTTGGTACGGGATTAAGTGATGGTAGTACAATTGAACATCAAGAGACAACGGTTAGATTCTTTCTTGTTAGAAACTTGTGTAGTGTAAATGTTGCTTCCCAATTTTTTTCTCCAAACTTGAATGTTTTTCCTGTCTTGCAGCATAAGTATAGATACTACTTCAGTTTCTGAGGAGTTCTGAATAGCACAGATTATGCCATCATCAGCCAACATCCTCACATCTAACCTGCAATTGTGGGAATGCATTGATGAAGTTGAAAATGGCTGGGCCTAGGACACAATCCTGAGGAACTTCTGCAGAGATATCCTGAAGCTAAGATGATTGGCCTCCACAGACCATTGCCACCTTCCTTTGTGTAGGTATGTCTCCAATCAGTGCAATGTTTTCTCCTTAATTACCACTGACTTCAGAGTTGCCAGGGCTCCTTGATGTCACTCTTGGTCAAATGCTACTTTGATGTCACTTCCGCTTCATATTTTGAATTCATATCTTTCATACATGTTTGGACCAAGATTGTAGTGAGGTCAGTTTAGTGCCCTGCTGTAATCCAAATAAGCATCTGTAAACAGATTATTGTTTAGTAATTTCCACTTTATAGCTCTGTCAACAATCCCTCCCATCACCTGAATCGGTTAGGAGTAGAATAATGGAGCAGTAATTGGTTTGGTTTCTTTCGTCTTGCTTTTTCATGGACAAGGCACACCTGGTCAATTTTACATATTGTCAAGAAAGTGCCAGTGTTGTTGCTGTACTGGTGCAATTTGTCTGTGGGCGCAGCTAGTTCGGATACACAAGGCTGAGTTCTATTCAGTGCTATTTTCAGAATATTATCACGACCCATAACCTTTACAGCATTCAGTGCTAACAGCACTTTCTCGATATCAAGTGGAGTGAATCTGAATTGCCTGCAGGCTTGCATTTTGTGATGCTGGTCAATACTTTAAGTGCTGCTCGATCCGGTGAAGTTTCTTGCTGGTGGCATTGAGGTTAATCACTTCTGAAGTCACCTACCCGAACACTTAATGCACAGAGCCTACACATTGATTATGTGTCTTTAATAATACATATTTCATATTGTTTGTATCAGCACTCTGAAATGCAGATACTTAAACATCTAATTCTGTAACTCAATGTAATGCAAACTGTATTTAGTCTGTAACAATACAAAGAAATAGTAATTAAAATGAATAGATCTTTTACAACATTGGCACATGTCCTTAACTAAAGACCCAATTAGAATAGGCTTGCAATTGCAACTGAAAACAAAGTCCGAAACTGCCATCAGGTCAAACACAAGCTGGTTTAGTGATCAGAAAAGAATAAGAGGTCTTGTTATACAGAAATAATAGAAGAGTCTAGAGATGTAACTGAGCTGAGAGGAAGAGCTTCACTACATGGTATGAAAGAATGTGTCCAGAGGAAGATAAGTGAAGAAGGGTCTAGGCCCAAAACATCAGCTTTCCTGCTCCTCTGATGCTGCTTGACCTGCTGTGTTCATCCAGCTCTACACCTTGCTATCTAAGATAAGTGATTTTCGTATTGACTGTTAAACTTCGATCAGAAAGCATCATCAATAGAGTTGTAAACTCATTACCTGACGATTGTTAAGTATGAATTTACTTTATAACAGACATTCTGGAAATGCTATTAAAATACCTGGTTGCCTTGTTGATTTTATTCTTAATTGGATCAAGAGTTAAGAGTGAATTCACTTTCAATAAGCTAGAGAACATAAGGAAGCATTTATCTTTCCCCGACTCTAAGATTCCACTCTGATCTCCTCATAAATCTCTTGAACTCAGGCCAATCCAGTGTCAGGCCTTTTGCCCTTACAGTTTGCGAAAGACCATCCCAAAAAGTGTCCAGATGCAGTGTTCTGCTGTGTTCCCTCCTGCTAGGACAGAGCTAGAAAGTGTTAATAGATTTCTGAGAATCTTCACCTCCTCAATCTTGTCAAATTCATTTGCCACTTTCATTCTCACCAATGTTCTCCTTGTACATTTCACATATGCCTTGTTAAAGTTTAGGAATATATTGGCGGAATATGATAAAATAGAGCATTTTGCCATGGATAACTAGTAAACAGGACTCCTATTTCCACAGAGAAAGCAAGAACTGCAGATGCTGGAGTCAGAGATGGTACAGCGTGGAGCTGGAGGAACACAGCAGGCCAGGCAGCATCAGAGAAGCAGGGAAGTTGATGTTTCGGGTTGGGACCCTACTTCAGGTTCAGACCTGAAACGTCAACTTTCCTGCTCTTCTGATGTTGCTGGCCTGCTGTGTTCTTTCAGCTCCACACTGTATTGTCTCCTATTTCCACAGATGCAATGATTAAAGAAAACTCACTGTGGATCTCTGAGCTTCATAAATTGAAATATAAAACTTTTCTGGATATGCCAAAATATTGCACTTTTTTTAATGAGTTCATTATGTGATTTACTTCATTACTTGATGGACGTAATGCATGAAACTAAGATGCAAGGCTATTTGCCACATTGTAAATTATTTAAAGCAGATGTAGGATTACATTCTTGGTCTGCCTGATTTCCTGATAGAATTTGATTTACTATTGAGTTACAAGGCTCTTAAAGCTCTGAGTCAACACAAAAACTCAAAAGCGTTTGCAATCAGTTTGCAAATTAATCATAACAGGACAGAAGATGCATTAATTGTGAGATTCCTGAACTAATGGCCCAGAATGGCCTGAGACTAATGGCAACTGTCGACCCAATTTACAGCACAAACATTTCAGGAATTAAGGCTGGAGTAAGTTGTGCATTAATTATGCCATAAATGGCTGGTGCTGTTTCCCTTCCTGAAACAGTGAAAAGAGAGGGCCACTCCATCTTGATGTGCACACAACAACTTTAAACAATTTTGAATTAAAAATGGCCACAGCTGTTGAGCTATAGAACAGACCGTGGCTGGAGCTCTGAACAGGTGGGAAGGTGAGATCTCAAAGCCTGTCTGAAGTGCTAGAAATGCAGTCTGCCTCCAGCCAACTGGCCTGTTTATGATGCCAGGGGACCTAAGGTCAACTGGAAGCTTCAATTAGGTCTTTGAGAATTTGCCTGTTACTTACTTTAATTTACTACCCACCCATTTCTACCTATATGTGGGTAGGTGGCCCTTTCATTCCCCTGCCAGTCCAACAAAATAGCCCAGGATAGGATGGTGACAGCAAACTGCCCGTCTACAGAATAAAGTTACATATCCGCCCACTTCCATGCTCACCCCTATACCAGGTGAAAATTCATCTGTCTGAGACAAGGTCAGCAGCTATGAAACTGCATTCATTTTACTGATTGCAAAAAATAAATGGCAAAAATTTTATACGCTAACACTTTAATTGTGTTCTGGGATGGATTTTGGTGCATAAGATTCATATGGACAAGATTAGTAGATTGGAAGTCAGAGATATATCTAATTAAGTATTGATATTAATTCAGGCATGACACCACTATTTGTCTTTCACAGGCCTTTTTACACAAACCTGTTTGCAAGCTTTATTCGTAGACACAAGTGTAGTGAGTGACATCAATCTTCAGTATGAAAGTACAAATGCTACTTTGAAAAACATTAAGTGATTTCTACAATGAAACTTAAGTTTTTTTTCCACTCTACTGCGGGTTTAGAATTTGGATAGCTATGGAAGTCAACTATCAGATCAATCTAGGCTATTAAAATAATTTAGTACTTGGATTACTTGCAGCAGTCGATCCTTTCATGACCATATCATTAAAGGAAAATAGCAATTAGAATGATCAAAGAAGTAGGTCCAAATGAGCTTGTCTCAAAAACTTAAATGTCATATCTCTTTTCCCAGTATAGCTTTAAATGTCTTTATAATGTAGGTCTGTTTAATATATGAAATGACTGTTCTCCAAGGACGTGAGCATTACAAATGTAGTCATTCCACCGTATGACACTTTATGGGAATACTAATTGCATATATAATTAAATTATTTTATCAGGCTGGATTTTTAATTAAACTGTGAAGTATTTCTATCTATTTAGTATTGATGTTTTATATACTTTAAGATTCACAGGATGTGAACATCACTGGCAAGAAATAGCCTATTCCTAACTGCTGAGAATACTTCTAGAATGCGATTGAATAGCTTATTCAGTCATTGCAAAGGGAAGTTAAGAGTCAAACACATTGCTCTGATGCACATATATACCAGGCAAGGTAAAGATGGGAGATTTCCTCCTCTAAAGGATACCTGTATCATTTGGTTTACATGGCAATTGGTATTTATTTGGTATAAATTGGTATTTTAAAGTGACCATTTCTTATTTAGTTTTTTTAAATTCCAAATGCATTTCATTAATTTAATTTAGCATTCAAAAATTTTGAACTCTTATCTCTGAATGAATAGTTCAGCAATCTGGATTGTTATGGAATCAAGGGTTACAGGGAGACAGCAAGCGAATGGGGTTGAGAGCATGATTGAATGGTGGAGTAGACTTGATGGGCTGAATGGCCTAATTCTGCTCCTCTGCCTTATGGTTAGGCTAGTGACAGAGCCACATTCTAATCACTATACTTATTAATAATTTCTCTAATCAACAATGGTTACAATAAAGTCATTCACTGTATTTACAGATATATTCACATACTGATACATTAATATGGATGAAAAGTCTTCATATTTTGTCATTCCAATACTTCCCAATATCTTCTTTCTTTCCATATAACATAATTTAACAATTTTTCTTAAAAAAGTTAGACATCTAAGATTACACATTGCTGGTTTAAAGTTCATTACTGCTTAAAATAAATTTATGATATTTTGCCATTTAATCCACCAACAAAACTACTGGGCTGAACCTCACTTTTTTGGTCTAAATGCCAGCTGCGTCAAGTTTTGCTTTAACAGCATATTTTGCCACAACGCTAAGTAAGCTTTATCATGCATATGAATTGCCTCATTAACTAGCTACCCCACTCTAATTACATCTCTCACATCTGGTTCTAGTCCCCATCTTAGAACAATGTTCCTGAAACAGCTCACCACTCAGTGGATATCTACCAAAAGACCAGCGAGCCTGGTGCCCACACCATACTTAAAGGGTCACTAAGCACATGGGCGAGCACTGACATTCTGAAGCTGCACTGTTCAGTGACTGAAACATGAGAAGATTTTGGAAAAGGGAAAGATAACACTGCAATTCTCCAACTGGGACCTGGAGGTGCTGGTGAACGGAGTGGTGCAAAGCAGGGACCCCTGACTGATGTGTGCCTCTGTGCATTTTAGCAAGGAATACTCCCCTCAGACTTTGACACATGGCTGCTTGTTGCTGCATGTGCAGCATCTTTGCAGCTGCTAGAACACAGTGCATGTGTGAGATTGATGTTCAGCAAGACAACTTAAATGAGGTCCGCTGACCTACACTGATAGATTTGGGAAGGCAAGGCATATATGATGAGCATGCAGGCAGGTACTAATTGAATTAGCATTAAAAGAGCGAGCATTGAAATGCAGCTGGATGCCCGTCTCTGCACACAAAGTGTCCATGCAGCAGCCTTTGAATTCTAGTTGCTGGTGCGTCCTGAAATGCAAGTCTGTGCTTCCTTAATGTCCTACAAGTGGACTAGAGGGGTGCCATGATGGTCACGCGGTAGACATTCTGATTTCCATGTTGAAATTCCTTGACTTTTAGCTTGTTCAATGTAATTAATAAGCTAGGAAGATGAATATTTAATGAAACAAGTTGTGGCATTAGTAAGGCATTTAACATGGTATTTAACAAGTTATAATCCCACTTAATTGGTAACTCCCCACTGCCTCATGAGAAACTTGCCTCACTGCTCAGCAATTGCATAAAAGGTGCAGCGAGTTGTTCCAGATGTTGAGATGGGCCTCACCAGACTTTTCACGTGCTTCTGCAACAATTCTCACCACATCCCACATCACGCAGGCCCCTATAAGATGCTGCCCACAGATGTGTGGTTATGTGAAACATTTCTTGTTCTAGTTCTACTCGGGTCTCCACCCACAACTCAGGACCGATGAAGGGTCTAGGCCCGAAATGTTGACTCTCCTACTCCTGTGATGCTGCCTGACCTGCTGTGTTCCTCCAGGTCCGCACTGTATGGACTCTATCTCTGATACATTGATGATGTCTTTGGTGCTATTTCTGGTCTCATCCTGAATTGGGAAAAAAAAATCAATTTTGTTTCCAATTTCCATCCTTCTCTGACCTTCACCTGGTTTTATTCTGATTCTTCCTTTCCCCTCCATAACTTCGCTGTTTCCATTTCTGCTGATAGGTTGCCCACTGATATACATTACAAGCCCAGCAACCGCAGCAACCCCCCCCCCCCCACCCCCCCCCCCCCCCCCCAAATTAACTTGACTTACACCTCCCCACACCCTGTTTCCTCAAGGAGTCCCTTCCATTCTCCCAGTTTCTCTGTCTCCATTGTATCTGTTCTAATGGTGCCACCTTCTAACAAGCTGCATACCATTTTGATTTGATTAATTACTGTCACATGTGTCAAGATACAGTGAAAAGTATTGGTTTGCGTGCTAACCAGACAAATCATACTTGACAGAAGTACATCAGGGTAATAGAATAGAATGCAGAATATAGTGTTACAGCTACAGAGAAGGTGCAGAGAAAGATCAACTCCAAAATATGAGGGGTCCATTCATAAGTCTGATAACTGCAGGGAAGAAGCTGTTCTTAAATCTGTTGGTACATGTTTTCAAACTTTTACTTTCGTCTACCTGGTGGAAGAAGGTGGAAGAGAGTATATGTGGAAGAGAGTATGACATGACCTACATTATTCTCAATCAAGGATCCTCCCCTACTGACAGAGGCTACAGCCGTACCCAACCCACCACCTGCACTTAGAGTCATAGAGTCATACAGCGTGGAAACCTTCGGCCCAACTCGTCCATGCTGACCAGGTTTGCCAAACTAAGCTCGTCCCTTTTGCCTGCATTTGGCCCATATCCCTTGAAACCTTTCCTATTCATGCACGTGTCCAAATGTCTTTTAAATGCTGTAACTGTACCTGCGTCTACCACTTCCTCTGGCAGTTCATTCACACCTCCCCCTCCTTTCCAGAACAATGATAGGGTTCTGTTGAGGTTGGTTGGCTCGCCGAGCTGGTTTGTTGTTCCGCAGACGTTTTGTTACCGTGCTTGGTAACATCCTCAGTGCAGCCTCTGATGAAGCGTCGGTGTGTTTTCCCGTCTGGTTTTTAAACTCTGGGGTCTGTTGTGATGGATTGCCTCTCTTCCGGGTTTCCTCCATAGTGGAATGTATATGGGGTCGAGTTCAATGTGTTTATTAATAGCCTGCTTCGTGGAGTGCCATGCTTCCAGGAATCCTCGTGTTTGTCTCTGCCTAGCCTATCCCAGGATCTTGGTGTTGTCCCAGTCGAGTAAACACCAGAGTTTAAAAACCAGGCAGGAAAACACACCGACGCTTCATCAGAGGCTGCACTGAGGATGTTACCAAGCATGGTAACGAAACATCTGCGGAACAACAAACCAGCTCAGCGAGCCAACCAACCTCAACACCCACAACCCGAGCTACAAATCGACTCCAAAACCTTAAATGATAGAGTTCACCCTGATTTTACTTTCCATCCCAGTAGTCTCTGCATTCAAAGGATTATCCTATACCATTTCTGCCACCACTAAATAAGTTTTCCCCTCCCCTCTACTGTCAGCACGCTGCAGGGACTGTTCCTTCCATGATAACCTAGTCCATTCCTCCATCACTTGTAACATGCCCCCATGGTACCTTCCAGTGTAATTGCAGATATAACACTTGCCCATTCATCTCTTCATTCATCTTCTCCCTCTCACTATCCAAGGTCCCAAACACAACTTCCAGGTGAAGCAGCATTTTACTGCATTTGCTGCTCACAATGTGGTCTCCTTTACAGCAGTGAGACTAAACACAGGCTGGGTGACTGCTTTGCAAAACACCTCCAACCTATCTGTAGGAATAACTGCCAACCTCCAGGTGCTTGCCATTTTAATAAACCACCTTGCTGTTATGCTAACATTTCTGCCTTGGGCCTGCTGTAATGGTCCAATGAAGCACAATGCAAGCTCAAGGAACAACACCTCATTTTTCACACTTTACAGCTTCAAAGTTTCAATATTGAATTCCACAACTCCAGAAACTGACTGCATTATGTCTATTCTCCATTTCTCGTTTTGTTTACTTTACTAGACAGGACGCTTTTCTCTCCCTTTCAGATCCTAATTTACAACCATTTTACATCTCTTTTTTACATTCATTATTATTAACAACCTCTTCGTCTTTTGAATAGGGCCTCAACACCATCTGTCAGCTTGATCCTCCTCTGCCTCTGTCAAAACGTATATTAAAAATCACATTCCAACACTTTTCTGTTCTAAAGAAGAGTCAGAACAATCTGAAAACATTAATTCCGTTTTCTTTCCAGACCTGTTGAGTTTCTCCAGGGCTCACTGTGTTTGTTTCATCATTCACTGATGATGAACCCATTTTGTGATAAAGTAAAGCCTAATTTCATTTGCAAGAAAGCTAATTAAAATTACAATTAGGGGTAATTTTACTGTAACAATCGGTTGATTGTTATATATTAGACAATCATTTGTAAATGCTGTAATCCCTATTTGCCTAACCTGTGAATATATTGTACTTTTTAGTTATTAGCATTTTGTTTGTGATTCTTTTTCAATAATTTTCATGCGTTATTTAACAGCTGGGAAGGAAGCTAAATGTGCGACATACTCCTGTATAAATTGTCTGCAAATAATTACAATAGAACTTGGTTGAACGAAATGAGAACATTTTATTTGTGGTATGATCCAAAATCAGGAGCTATGAATACAAAACTGTTATCAAAAAATTCCATGGGAAGTACAAACTGTGATTAGGATGTGGAACTAGTTACCATCAAAAGTAGCTGATGCAAATAAGTTAGATGCTTTTAAACATAAACTAAAGCAGGATATGATGGAAAGGAAATAGAAAGATATGCTAACGAATTCAGGTGATACAGATAGTGTAGAGATTAAACACCAGCACAGACGAACTGGACCAAATAGCCTGTTTTCTTGGCGTTATATTCACTACAAATCTAAGAAGGAATGTAAGTTAAGTGTTTAATGAAAGACACAGCACAGCACAGCTCTCAATTTCTGTTTTATTTCTAGAGCTCTCCCTGAGAAGGCAAACGTTCACAAAAGAACTGACAAATTAGTTTCAATAATCTGAGCCTTCATTTAAATTGCTGCAGCTTCATCTTGGTGGATGTTGTGAAATCAGAATTTCAAAGGTGAATTAATTCTTTGTTTTACTCCTCTTGCACTTCTGTGATGTTTTAAATGGAATTCAGGCAGTGAAACTAAATGGTGAAAAAAATTAACTTAGTCTTTTGAAATCTTCATCACAGGAGGGCTTAATTTATGTGTCTAGGGGATCTGTGCCGAGTCGATATGTGTAAAGAAGAGGTCCCTGGTAAAATTTTCCACAATGCAGTAAAACTATATACTATACACAATATATATATAATGTTTTTATTAAAATTTGATTGTGATGTTGTGGTCGATGTTGTCCTGAAAGCTGGATAGTTTGCTGTGAACAATGGTCTGTTTAAGATTTGGTGGTTGTTTGAAAGCAAGAAGTGGAGGTGTAGGGATGATCTTGGCAAGATGTTCATTGTCATCGATGACATGTTGTAGGCTGTGAAGAACATGGTGTAGTCTCTCCACTCCAGGGAAGAACTGGATGATTAAGGGTACTCTGTCGGTCATATCCTGTGTCTGTCTTCTGAGGACGCTTTGTGGATTTTTGCTGTGGCATGCCAGAACTGGCAATTGATGAGTTGAGCATTGTATCCTGTGCTTATGAGAACATCCTTCAAAATCTTTCGGTGTCTGTCATATTCCTCCACATCTGAGCAGATCCTACGTATGCACAGGCCTTGTCCATAGGGGATGACTTCTTTAATATGTTTAGTGTGGAAGCTAGAGAAGTGCAGCATCGTAAGGATATCCGTGGGCTAGTGATAGAGTGAGGTACTGAGGTATCTGTCTTTGATGGAGATGCACTTGTCCAAGAATGAGACTGATTCTGAAGAGTAGTCCATGGTCTCCACTTCTTGCCTTCGAAAAACTGCCAAATCTTAAACAAACCATTGTTCACAGCAAACTACCCAGCCTTCAGGATAACATTGACCACAACACCACAGAACCCTGCCACAGCAATCTCTGTAAGACACGTCAGATCATCAACATGAATACTACCATCACACGTGGGAACACCATCCACCACGTACACGGCAGACACTTATGTGACGCGGCCAATCTTGCCTATCTCGCCTATCAAATGCTGGAGGCAAGCATGCCCCAAGATATGGTATATTGGCAAGACCATGCAGACGCTACGAAAACGGATGCATGGACACTGTGCAACAATCGCCAGGCAGGAATGTTCCCTCCCAGTCAGGGAGCACTTCAGTGGTCAAGGACATTCAGCCTCCGATCTTCGGGTAAGTGTCCTCCACGACAGCCTTCGAAATACACAACAATGCAAAATCGCCGAGCAGAAACTGGTAGCCAAGTTCCCTACCCATGAAGACAGCCTCAGCTATGATCTTGGGTTCATGTCGCACTACATATGATCCCACCACACTGTCCTTTATCTGTAAATCTTCCTGAACCATCCTGTTTTGACACTAAATTGTTATGATTTCTCTACCTTAATTAGTTTGTACAGTTTTGGATTACTTATCACTTTGGTTAGACACTCGGCATGCGATTCTTATACCTATCATGTTATTCCAGTCATTTGGTCTATCTCCAGCATCAGCTGATTTTTAATTTTTTATAATTATCTCTCGGCCTCATTTAATCATATTATAGGTCATCCCTTTGCTTCTTATTCAGCTGTTGACACTTTACTCATACCATCTGTCACTGTTGATCATCTGCAGAGACCCATTATTTGGCCTGTCAACACTCCACTCACACAATTTATAAAATCTTTTGATCTCTCTGCCTGTAAATTCTGTGCTTGTGTGGTTTTCTATCACTTCACCTGGCGGAGGGGCAACACTCCAAAAGCTTATGATTTCAAATCAATCTTGTGGACTATAACCTGGTGTTGTCTGACTTCCGACCTTGTCAACCCCAGTCCAATACCGACACCTCCACATCATTATTCCTCTCTCAAACAGACACTCAGTTTTGGATACTTTTGAAAAGGATAGTCTCTCAGAGGAAAATAGAAGAGACAGTCAGATCTTGGGCACTAAGAATGAATCTTATGTTAGGTGGGTTTTAACAAAATTTAAAAGAATAATTCTTATAGGGGACTATCCTGTCAAAGCACAGACAGGAGATTCTGTGGCAATGAGCATGCATCTAGAATAGTATGTTGCTTTCGTGGTGCCAGGATTAAGAATATCTCAAAATGTTTGAAGCATTTAGTTAATGGGGAGAGTGAGAAACCGGAAGTTATATTGCACACTGGTAGGCATGACATAGTTAGGGAAAAGATTAAGGCCTGACAGAGTGAATATAAGAGGTTAGGTGGATGATTAAAAAAACAGGACCTCAAAAATAGTAATCTCTGGTTTATTCCTGCTGTCCAGCTCAAAGGAGGGAAAATAAAGGATGAAGGAGATAAATCAATTGCTGAAGAGGTGGTATAATGTTCAGGGAGTCAGGTTCTTGCATCATTAGGATCTCTCCTGGGGGAGAAAAGACCTATTCAAAAAGGATGGGTTTCACCTGCATTGGAAAGGAACCAATATCCTAGTAAGAAGATTGCTAATTCTATTAAGAGAGACTGTAAACTATTAGAGAGAGGGGGTGAAGGGATCCTAAGGAGCAGAGTAAATAGAAAGATAGATAAGGTGGCTATGAACCTGAAAAGAACACGTTAGTTAGAAAAGAGCAAATCAGAGAACAAAGTAACTCTGAAGAATTAAACTGCATTTATTTCAATGCAAAAAGTCTTACACGTAAGGCTGATAAACTCAGGGCATGTTTGCAGACATGATATGGGACGTCATAGCTATTATAGAAACTTGGCTGAGGGATGGATAGGACTGGCAGCTCAATGTTCCGGGTTTCAGATGCTACAGGAAGAATAGAAAAAGAGGCAAAAGAGGAGGTGGAGTGGCATTTTTGATTCAGGAAAACATTAGTGTTGTAACAAAAGAAGATACTTCTGAAAAATCATTCAGTGAAAATGTATGCATTGAAGTTAGAAATAAAAAAGAAATGATCACCTTGATGGGATTGTACTTTAGACCCTCCAATGGTCAGAGGAAAATTGAGGAGCAAATATGTGAGAAAAATAAGATTGTAATAGTAGGTGATTTTATTTTTCCAAAAATTGAATGGGACTACTATAGTGTCAAAGGTTTGGATGGTGAAGAATTTGTTAAATGTGTTCAAGAAAATTTTCTTTATCAATATGTAAATGTTCCTACTACAGAAGGAGTAAAACTTGACCTTCTCTTGGGTAATAAGACAGGGCAAGTGACAGAAGTGCTAGTAAGGGAACATCTTGGGTCTAGTCATCATAATTCTATTGGTTTTAAAATAGTTATAGAAAAGGATAAGCCTTCCATAAAGATTAAAGTTTTAATTGGAGTAAGGCAAATATTAATGGTATGAGAAAAGAACATTGAAAAATTGATTGGAGTAGACTATTCGTAAGTAATGGGACGTCTAATAAGTAAGAGGCTTTCAAAAGTGTGATAATGAGAGTTAAGAGTCACAATGTTCCTGTTAGAGTGAAAGGTAAAGCTGCTAGGATTAGAGAACAATGGATGAATAAAGATATTAGGATTTTAGTCAAGAATAAAAATGAATCATAGATATAAACAACTGAGTTCAAATGAATCAATTGAAAGTGCAAAGAGTGAAGGGGCATTCTTAAGAGGGAGGTCAGGAAGGCAAAGAGGGATATGCGTTAGCCTTGGCAAATAAGGGTAAGGATAATCCAAAGAGATTCTCCAAATACATTAAGAGCAAGAGAGCAACCAGAGAGACAGTAGGGCCCCTTAAAGATCAAAGAGGGTCATCTTTGTGTTGAACCTTAGGAGATGGGAAAGATATTAATAAATATTTCATGTCAGTTTTTACTGTGGAGAAAGAAATGAAGGCTAGAGAACTCAGGGAACTAAATATTGATGTTTTGCAAACAGTACACATTACAGAAAAGGAAGTGTTGGAGGTCTTAGAAAGTATAAAGGTGGATAAATCTCCAGAATCTGATCCAGTATATCCCAGGACTTTGTGGGAAGTTAGGAAGGAAATTGCAGAAATATTTGTATCATCTATAAATACAGGTGAGGTGCTGAATGACTGGATAATGGCTAATGGTGTGACTTGTTTAAAAAGGGATGTAAGGAGAAGCCTAGCAAAAATATACCTGAGAGTCTGACTTCGGTGGTAGGTAAGTTGTTGGAAGTGATTCTGAAAGATAGGATGTATATGCATTTGGAGAGGCAAGGAAATGATTAGGGAGAGTCAGCATGGTCTTGTGCGAGGGAAATCATGTCTCACAAACTTGATTGAGTTTTTTGAGGAAGTAACCAAGAAGATTGATGAAGGCAGAGTGATAGTGTTTACTTGGACTTTAGTAAAGCCTTTGACAAGGCGCCACATGGTAGACTAATTTGTAAAGTTAGATCATATGGGATTCAGTGTGAGCTTGCCAATTGGATACAAAATTGGCTTAATGGCAGGAAACAGAGATTGATGGGTGGAGGCTTGTTACTTTGACTGGAGGCCTGCAACCAGGGATTGGTGCTGGATCCACTTTTGTTTGTCATTTACATAAATAATTTAGATGAGAATATAGAAAGCACGTTTAGTATGTCTGCAGATGACACCAGAATTGGCAGTATAGTAGACAATGAAGAAGGTTATCTAAGATGACAAAGAGATCTTGGTCAATTGGGACAATGGATTGAAGAGTGGCAGATGGAGTTTTATTTGGATAAATGCAAAGTAAAATACCAAAGGCAAGAGTTATATGATTAGAAGGAGGGGCCTCTTGGGTAGTGTTGTAGAAAAGTGACCTAACAGTTTAAGTACATCATTCTTTGAGGTTTACGTCACATATAGTTAGGGTGATTATGAAGGTGTTTAGCATGCTTGCCTTCATTGCGCAGACCTTTGCGTATAGGAGTTGGGATGTTATGTTGTACAGGACGTTGGTGAGGCCTCTTCTGGAGTACTGTGTCCAGTTCAGGTCACTCTGTTTTAGGAAGGATATTAAGCTGGACAGGGTTCAGAAGACATTTGCCAGGAATGGAGTGTTTAAGTTACAAAGAGAGGCTGGATAGGCTGGGACTTTTTTCACTGGAGTGTGGGAGGTTGAGAGGTGACCTTTTCAAGGTTTATAAAGACATGAGGGTTCTGGATAAGGTGAATGGCAGGTGTCTTTTCCCTACAATGGAGGATTTCAAGACTAGAGGGCATATTTTTAAGGTGAGAGGATAAAGATTTTTTAAAAAGACATGAGGGGCAATTCTTTTACACAGTGGTTCATGTGTAGAATGCACTTCCAGAGGAAATGGTGGATGTGGTACAGTTATGACATTTAAAAGACATTTAGATAAGTACACAAATAAGAAATATTTGATGGGATTTGGGTCAAGTGTAGGCAAGTGGGACTAGTTTATTTTGGGATTATGATCGGCATAGACTGGTTGGACCGAAGAGTCTGTTGCCGTGCTGTTTGACTCTATGACTATAAACTGCAAATTACAATATATATTTGTTAAGGAATGCTGTCAGAAAGGAAACAGCAGTCATCAGATTCCTTAGATTACAAATACATTTCTTCAAAGGATCCATAGGGACCCTGAATGATTGTTGACCCTAGGGTTGAAGTATTTTCATTGACATTTCGGCTGATAATGAGATCAAGTAATTATGGATCAGTAGAAGTAAACGTGGTTTTGTCTGAAGTTTGCTTTTGCTGTAACAGTGGGCAGAATCTTGTGTCCTCTCTGTGAGAGGTTTGGTAGCAGAGGGGCTACCCAAGAGGCCCCTCCTTCTAATTATATAACTCTTGCCTTTGGTATTTTACCAAAATGCAATACTTTGCATTTATCCAAATAAAACTCCATCTGCTACTCTTCAATCCATTGTCCCAATTGACCAAGATCTCTTTGTGAAAGGGTGGAGGATGGTAATCCCGTCTCCTTCCTGCTTCCACCTCAACAATGTCGAAGGATGGCCCTTTTGTCTGCTGACAGTGGAGATCCTTAAGGGCTTCATCCCTTAATGGGAGATTCATACTATGCAAGCAGCATTATAAGCAATCTCATGCAGGATTCCAGAGAGGGCCCCTCATTCAAAACCACTCAGTGTATCGAGGGCTCCCGCATTCAAAACAGGGCTTGTTGTGAGCCAATCCTTGCCCTTCAGCAGTTCTCCTCCTTCCGAACCCTCTTCCTCCATATCCCACCAATCATTCATCTTTGACCTGGAATCTAGAAACAATCCTGGGCTTCGTGTGGATGGTTTGCTGAAGCAGACACCACTTCCCCAGTGGTTCTGCAATTCAGGAGAATTGTTGGGTTCTTCATCTCATGGAAGGGTCTGCCACTTGGTTACCAAGTGCCTAAGTGGAAGATGATACGGCAAGCTTTCTCAAAAAGTGTCATCACAGTATTCTTGCCAACTCTCCAGATGGCAACTGAGACTCCCTTCACCTCCTGACATTTCACACAGTAAATCTAATTAAGAACTAATTATTTATTGCTGACAGAATAGGAATAACACTCCACAGATGCAGTCCCATTAATTATGTCTGACTTAAGCTGGTATCCAACCGTTCAGATGACATAAACCATGGGGTGTTGAACAGAATTCAGCTCCAGGTGCACCAATGAGATGTTGGTGATTTGTCATGGAATTGACTGGAAAACTATAGCTTCAAATAAACCTGAGTTCTAGCTGTAACAGTAAATAACATTTTAAACACAAGAGATTATGGCTTTGAGAGATCAGGCTCCAATGTCTTAAAATAACAGAGGAAACATAAAATTGGTGTCACTAAAGTTGAGAATGATGATACAAATATATTTCTGCAACATTACAGCAGCAGAATACGTTCTTGTATTTGCTGCACATGATCATTTTCTTTTCAAATATAATCAATAAGATAACTTTTACCAGCATGTCCTCCCAACTAATGACCACCTGCACTGAGAGTCCATAGAGTTATACAACATCATTGCTAATAATAAAATGCTTTGTTAAACTTCACTTATTTCACATCAGTGCAATAAAACAGCAAAGCTAGAATTTAGGAAGATTATTGAGACATAGAAATTAACTTTTACTCTTCAGTAAGTATTGTTTGATGCTGGTATGGAAAGCTAAAAACATCAAATATAATCCTATCTCCCACAGGGACAATTAGCACTTTAAGAACAGTAATTCTATCGTCTTCTCCCTTCTATAAAAAGACCAAATAAGATCATAAGATATAGGAGCAGAATTAAGCCTTTTGGCCCATCGAGTCTTCTCCACCATTCGATCATGGTTGATAATGTTTCTCCATCCCATGCACCTGCCTTCTGTTTGTAACTCTTGATTCCCTTACCAATTAAGAACCTATGTCTCTGTCAATGACTTGGCCTCCACAGCCCTCTGCAGCAATGAGTTCCACAGATTAACCACCATATGGCTGAAGAAATTCCTCTTCATCTAAATGGTTGTCCCTTCACTTTGAGGCTGTGGCCTCAGGTTCTATTCTTTCTAACTCATGGAAAGATCTTCTCCACATCCACTTTACCCAGGCCTCTCAATATTTTGTAAGTTTCAATCAGATCCCCCCCACCCCACATCCTTCGAAACTCTATTGAGTACAGACCCAGAGTCCTCAGCAGCTTCTTATATCACAAGCCCTTCATTCCCAGGATCATTTTTGTAACAAATTATGATCTGAGATTCACCCTTCACCTCTTTCTTTCAGGATCAGGTAAACCAAATATAACTGGTCATTGAACACTTGAACATTTATTAATGTTGTTCAGTGTAAGTGTTCAGGTACTCTGCTACAACGCTGCATTTACAAATGGCAATTCATAATTCTGAGACTTTACATTACAACACCGCTGAAAGCAAATATGCATATATTGTTTTGAAAGAAGTGCTTCTAGATATCCTAGTCAGGTGTGGGCTTGGGTGACTGGCTTGGATGGGTATTGCACATTTAATTTCCTTTTGAAATCATTAATCATCTTTGCTTCCACCACTCTCTGAGACTACAAGTTCCAAGCCATTACCACTTACTGTGTTAAAGAAGTTCTTCCTGATTACGTCCTCCTTGCATATCTTCCTAAACCTTAAAATTGTCTCCCAAAACCTTGCATGATCAGCTAATTTGAGGATAAAAACATCCAAAAATAAGGAGTAGGCTCTTTGGCCCACTGAGCCTGCTCTGCCATTCAGTAAAATCATGGACGTAAAGTATCAGAAAAATCACAGATGTAAGTGGGAAGAGACTGGTCAAACAGAAAAAGAAATCATGTCAAAGTAGGAAGAAATAAATTCTGTGTGGCAGGAACAGACAGAAACAATGGGTCTGCATGGGCAGCCCTTTATGTGGATTTTGGGAAGAAGGTAGAAACGGTCTATGTGGAGTTGAGGAACTATGAGTTTGGAGGCTGGAGGTGACAGCTGAGGGGCATCCTGCTTGATTGTCAGCCAATCCACAAACATTCACTCACTCTGCCACCAACATTCAATGGTAGCAGTGTGTACCAACTGCAGATGCACTGCAATAACTTATCAAGGCTCCTCCTATAGCACATTCCAAATTTATGAGCCCTAAACACCTAGAAGGACACAATGCATGAAAACATTACCATCTGCAGGTTCCCCTCTATCACTGATACCATCCTGAATTGGAACTGTAGGATCGTTCTTTCGTGCCACTGGGTTAAAATCCTGGAGCTGCCTTCTTAAAAGCACTGTGGGTTTCCCTCAATCCAAGGATGCAGCCATTCAAAAAGTCAACTCACAACCACCTTACCCAAGACACTTAGGGATGGCTCAGCCACTGATGCCCACATCCTATGAATTAATAAAATAAAAATCAAGTGCCAAGATAGGAAAATTTAGATTTAAAATATACATATTGACGAGATGAGTGGTTTGAATATGATTATGACAACCATTGTTTTATACATGTGCAGTAAATCCACCAAGTCTACATAAACATTTGAAAATTACGGAATGTGTACAAAGGGAAGTCAGTTCAATGGGATGGAGTCAATTTTTTAAAATAATTCATTCTTTGCATGTGAACTGTGCATGCCAGGCTAGCATTTAGTATCCCCAAATGAATCAGATATCTGTCAGAATGATGGGGTTGTAATTGTAGGGGATTTTAACTTTCCAAACAAAGACTGGGATTGTCACAGTGTTAAGGGCTTGGATGGAGAGGAATTTGTGAAGTGCATACAAGAAAACATTCTTATTCACTACGCACCTACCAGAGAAGAAGCAATAAACAAAAATAAAGTTGCTGGAAAAGCTCAGCAGAATATCTACGTTCTGCTCACAAAAAAGACCCTGAACTACCTGTTGCCTGCCACTTCAATGCACCACCTTGCTCCCTGGCCAACATCTCTGTCTCTGACTTGCTACAGTGTTCCAGTGAAGCCCAGCGCAAGCTGGAGGAACAACAGCTCATTTTCCGCTTGGGGACCCTACAGCCTTCCGGACTCAATATTGAGTTCAGTAATTTTAGGGCCTAAACTCTCCCATGTCCCAGCACCCCACCCCACACACCAGGCCTTGTTACCACATAGCCTGCCACTACACACCCCCTGTTGTTAGTCACTAACAGTCCCCATTAACAACTATTCACCCTCCCAGCCTGATCGTTAGCAACTCCTTTGTCTGTCCAACTGTCTTTCTCTCTCTTTGGGCTCTATCCTATCGTTTACTCCCTACCCCACCCACCTCCCTATTTTCTGCATATAAACTGACGTTTTCCATGCCACCATCAGTTCTGAGGAAGGATCACCGGACCCGAAACGTTAACTCTGTTTTCTTCTCCACAGATGCTGCCAGACCTGCTGAGCTTTTCCAGCAACTTTGTTTTTGTTCCTGATTTACAGCATCCGCAGTTCTTTTGGTTTTTATTAGAGAAGAAGCAATACTTGACCTTCTCTTAGGAAATAAGGCAGGGCAAGTGACTGAGGTATCAATGGGGGAGCACTTTGGGGCCAGTGATCATAATTCTATTAAGTTATGGAAAAGGATAGACCTGATCAAAAAGTTAATGTTCTAAATTGGAGTAAGGCCCATTTTGATGGTATTAAGGCAAGAACTTTCAAAAGTTGATTGGGGGAGCCTAATCACAGGTAAATGGACAGTTGGGAAGTGGGAAACCATCAAAAATGGGATAACAACAGTTGAGAGACAGTTTGTTCTTGTTCATGTGAAGGGCAAGGCTGGTAGGTGTAGGGAATGTTGGATGACTAGAGAAATTGAGGCTCTGGTCAAGAAAAAGAAGGAGGCATATGTCAGGTATAGACAGCTGGGATCAAGTGAATACCTGGAGGAGTAAAAACTGAAAGAACTGCTGATGCTGTAAATCAGAAACAAAAGAACAGATATTGCTGGAAAAGCTCAGCAGGTCTGGCAGCATCTGTGGAGAGAAATCAGAGCTAATGTTTCGGGTCGAGTGACCTTCCTCAAACACCTCCAATAGACCTATTAGAGCAGTAGTAGTACTATACTTAAGAGGGAAATTAGGAGGGCAAAAGAGGCACATGAGACAGCTTTGGCAATTGTTTAAGGAGAATCCAAACAGATTGCAGCAGTAAATTAAGGGCAAAAGAGTAGGTATGAAGAGAATGATTTTACAAACCTCTATAAGGTCACCCCTCAGCGTCCGAAGATCCAGGGAAAAAATCCCAGCCTATTAAGCCTCTCCCTTTAACTCAAAAACCCCCAGTCCCGGCAATATCCTTGAAAATCTTTTCTGCACCCTCTCAATTTTAACCATATCCTTACCAAAGAAGGGTGTCCAGAATTGTATGCAGTATTCTAAAAGTGGCCTCACCAATGTCCATACAGCTGTCACATGATGTCCCAATTCCTTCTTCACCAGGAGCCAAATGCTTACATTACCACCCTGTCAACCTGCAACTCCACTTTCAAGGAACTATGTATCTGCGCCCGAAGGTATTTTTGTTCAGCAACACTCCCCAGGACCCTATCTTTAAGTGTATAAATCCTAGTTTGCCTTCCCAAAATACAACACCTCACATTTATCTAAATTAAGCTCAATCTGCCACTCCTCGGCCCATTGGCTCATATGATCAAGGTCCCGTTGTACTCTGAGTTAAACTTCTTTGGTCCTCTGTGCCACCAATTCTGGTGTCATCTGAAAACTCACTAACAATGTCTCCTATATTTACATTCAATTCATTTATACACTCATGAAAAGCAGTGGACCCAGCACCGATTCTTGTGGCACATTGCTGATTGAAGGCCTCCAGTCCGTAAATGTCCTTTTCAAGGGGCACTGGCATCAGTTCTGGGACAGGAGGGATCTATACCGCTGGGATGGACTCCACCTGAACAGGGCCGGGTCCAGTGTTCTGGCAAAAAGGGTAAATAGGGTGGTTAATAGGACTTTAAACTAGCAAGTAGGGGCGAAGGGAGAAGTGAGCGTAGAGGGAGAACAACAATTAATGTAAGGCAAAGCAGCAGGTTAGCAGGTGACGAGGAAGCTTCAACTCCATTGAAAATTAGGAAAAAAGTTAAAGGGAAGGAGAACTCAACAGCTGTTAGTAATGGAGGTAATAGGACCCAAAAAGAAGGTGCAAAAACTGGCATAAGGGCACTTTATCTGAATGCTCGGAGCATTCGAAACAAGGTGGATGAGTTGACTGTGCAAATCATGGCAAATGGGTATGATTTAGTGGCTATTACAGAGACGTGGTTACAGGGTGGTCATGACTGGGAGTTAAATATCCAGGGGTATCAAACTGTTCGGAAGGACAGACAGGAAGGTAAGGGAGGTGGTGTTGCTCTGATTTTTAAAGATGATATCAGGCTGGCATGAGAGATGATATAGGTTCTACTGAACAAAACGCTGAATCCGTTTGGGTGGAAATTAGGAATAGCAAGGAGAAGAAGTCACTGATAGGTGTGGTCTATAGCCACCAAATAATGACATCGTGGTGGGGCGGGCAATAAACATAGAAATAGCTAATGCATGTAAAAATGGTACAGCAATTATCATGGGGGATTTTAATCTACATATCGATTGGTCAAACCAGGTCGGTCATGGCAGCCTTGAAGACGGGTTCATAGAATGCATCCGCGATAATTTCCTTGAACAATATGTAATGGAACCTACGAGGGAGCAAGCTATCCTAGACCTAGTCCTGTGTAATGAGACAGGAATAATTAATGATCTCACAGTTAGGGATCCTCTCGGAAGGAGCGATCACAGTATGGTCGAATTTAAAATACAGATGGAGCGTGAGAAGGTTAAATCCAGTACCTATGTCCTGTGTTTAAACAAAGGAGACTATGAAGGAATGAGGGAGGAGTTAGCTAAGGTAGAATGGGAGCAAAAACTTTATGGTGGTTCAATTGAGGAACAGTGGAGGACTTTCAAAACGATTTTTCACCGTGCTCAGCAGAAGTATATTCCAGTGATAAGGAAGAACTGTAGGAAAAGAGAGCGCCAGCCATGGATGTCTAAGGAAATAAAGGAAAGTATCAGATTGAAAAAAAAAACACATACAAAAAAGCAAAGAGTAGTGGGAAACTAGTAGACTGGGAAATCTTTAAAGGCCAACAGAAAGCCACAAAAAAAGTTATAAAGAAAAGTAAGATAGGTTATGAGAGTAAACTAGCTCAGAATATAAAAACAGGCAGCAAAAGTTTCGATAAATATGTAAATCGTAAAAGAGTGGCGAAGGTAGACATTGGTCCTTTAGAGGATGAGAAGGCCAATTTAATAACTGGGAGTAAGGAAATAGCGGAGACATTAAACAGTTATTTCGTGTCAGTCTTCACAGTGGAAGACACAAATAACATGCCGAAAACTAATGGCAAGAAGGTTATAGCAGGTGAGGACTATCATTATCACTAAGGAGGCAGTGCTGGGCAAGCTAATGGAGCTAAAGGTAGACAAGTCTCCTGGGCCTGATGAAATGCATCCCAGGGTACTAAAAGAGGTGATGGGGGAAATAGCAAATGCACTAGTAATTATTTACCAATATTCACTGGACTCTGGGGTGGTTCCCGCAGATTGGAAAACAGCCAATGTGACGCCACTGTTTAAAAAAGGAAGTAGACAAAAAGCAGGTAACTATAGGCCAGTTAGCTTAACTTCGGTAGTGGGGAAAATGCTTAAATCTATCATTAAGGAAGAAATAGCAAGACATCTGGATATAAATTGTCCCATTGGAAACACCCAGAATGGGTTCATGAAGGGTAGGTCATGTTTAACTAATTTGGTGGAATTCTTTGAGGACATTACTTGCATGTTGGACAATGGGGAACCTGTGGATGTGGTGTATCTGGATTTCCAGAAGGCGTTTGACAAGGTGCCACACCAAAGGCTGCTACATAAGATAAAGTTCCACTGTATTACAGGTAATGTATTGGCACGGATAGAGGATTGGGTGACCAGTAGAAAGCAAAGAGTAGGGGTAAATGGGTATTTTTCTGGTTGGCGGTCAGTGGCTAGTGGTGTGCGTCAGGGATCAGTGTTGGGACCGCAATTGTTTACAATTTACATAGATGGTTTGGAGTTGGGGACTAAGTGTGGTGTGTCAAAATTTGCAGATGACACTATGTTTTAAATGGTGAAATGGACTATGTTTTAAATGGTAAAAAATTGCAGCATACTGCTGTACAGAGGGACTTGGGTGTCCTTGTGCATGAATCGCTAAAAGTAGGATTGCAGGTGCAGCGGGTAATTAAAAAGGCAAATGGAATTTTGTCTGTCATTGCGAGAGGGATGGAGTTTAAAAACAGGGAGGCTATGCTGCAGCTGTATAGAGTCCTGGTGAGGCCACACTTGGAGTACTGTGTGCAGTTTTGGTCTCCTTACTTGAGAAGAGATATACTAGCACTGGAGGGGGTGCAGAGGAGATTCCCTCGGTTGATTCCAGAGTTGAGAGGGTTGGATTATGAGGAGAGACTGAGTAGGCTGGGATTATACTCATTGGAATTCAGAAGAATGAGGGGAGATCGTATAGAAACATATAAGATTATGAAGGGAATAGATAAGGTGGAGGCAGGGAGGTTGTTTCCGCTAGCAGGTGAAACTAGGACTAGAGGGCATCGCCTCAAAATAAAGGGAAGCAGATGTCGGACTGAGGTCAGGAGGAACTTCTTCACCCAAAGGGTTGTGAATCTGTGGAATTCCGTGCCCAGTGAAGCGGTTGAAGCTGCCTCGCTGAATGTGTTTAAGGCAAGGCTAGATAAATTTTTGAACAGGAAAGGAATTAAGGGTTATGGTGAGTGGGCGGGTAAGTGGAGCTGAGTCTCAAAAAGCTCAGCCATGATCTTATTAAATGGCGGGGCAGGCTTAAGGAGCCAGATGGCCTACTCCTGCTCCTAGTTCTTATGTTCTTATGTAAAGCAATCCTCTACGACCACCCCCTGTCTCCTACTCCAAACCAATTTTGTATCCAAGTGGCCAGCTCCCCCAGATCCTGTCTGATCTAACCTTACTAATCAGTCTACCATGGACAAACTTGTTGAACGCTTTGCTGAAATCTATATAGACAATGTCTACCACTCTGCCTTTGTCAATCTTCTTTGTCACCTCTTCCAAAATCTTAATCAAGTTAGTAAGACATGATTTCCAATGCACAAAGCCATGTTGACTATCCTTAATCAGTCTTTGTCTTTCCAAATGTATGTAAATCCTGTCCTTCAGAATCCCCTACAATAACTTACCCACTACTAATGGCACCACATTAGCCAACCTCCAGTCTTCTGGCATCTCACCCGTGGCTGCCGATGATTTAAGTATATCAGCAATGCGCCCAGCAATCTCTTTCCTATCTTTCACAAAGTTCTGGAAAATACCTGATCAGGTCCCGGGGAATTATCTACCTTTATGCATTTTAAGACTTCCACCACCTCCTCGTCGATCATATGCACTCTTTTTAAGACATCACTATTTACTTCTCCAAGTTCCCTAGATTTCATGTGCTTGTTCACAGTAAATACTGACGTGAAATATTTGTTTAGTATCTCATGAATAGGGTGAGTTGTCAAGGTCTTTTTACTAGGGTAGGTGAGTCCAAAATTAGATGGCATAGATTTAGTGTGAGAAGGGAAAGATTTAAAAAGGAGCTCAGAGGTAACTTTCTCACACAGAGGGTGATCTGTGTATGGAACGAGCTGGCAAAGGAAATACTGGAGGCCGTTTCAATTACGACATTTAAGAGTATCTGGATGTGTATGTGAATAGGAAGGGTTTAGAAGAATATGGGCCAAATGCTGGCAAATGGGACTAGGTTAGATTGGGATGTCTGGTCGGCATGGATGAATTGGACTGAAGGGCTTGTTTCCGTATTGTTTGACTATGATTCTGTGACTCAATGAACTTGTGAATATAGTCATGAGCCACAATACTGAAATCCTCAAGGAACGAGAAGGTAGAGTTCAAGTTCTCAATGTCAGAAAAATAACTACATTTAAAATTGTAAGAGGTTTCTCACTTAAATTATGGTATTTTAGTGCTTTTCACTTCAAGATGATATATAATAATATTTTGACTGCAAATACATATCTGTTGTATGATAGCATAGATTCCAGACCACACAGGCACTGCATATCCAAGACAGTTTAAATGACATTGCAACACACAATGTTCCCATCAAAATGTACCTCTGATAATGAGGTATCAACGTGGTGAGGCTGCAACACAGGATTACTTGCATGCCAAACAAAATAAGCAGCACCTGACAAACAGCTAAGTGATTCTAAAACCAATAGTTCAGATCTATGCTCTGTAGTTCTGCCATATCCAATTGTGAATGATGGTGAATAATTAAACAACACATGAAGGAGGAGGCTTCACACAACTTCTTGTGGTATCAAGAAATGGCTGAAGGCACTGCAAAGGCTATGGGTGCCGACAATATTCCAGCACTCCAGTTTCTGAAATTGGGATTGAAAAATAACTTGATACAAATTGTTATTTCAAAGATGCAATGGGAAATCTATATAAGTTTAAGAAAAGAGATTAGAAAACTTTAATTTAAAATAGAATCAATGAAAAAGCCTAGGTGGTTTAAATTTGTATCAAAAATGAAAAAAAATTTGTTTGGTAAGAAAGAACAAACGAGCAGAATTTGATCATGCTTAAAATCAATTAGTAATGTCTGATTTCTGTTTTAAAGATACTACGAAAATATTTTGTTTAACTGGATGTTCAATTCTGGTCTCCCTGCTATAGGAAAAATGTTGTGAAATTTGAAAGGGTTCAGAAAAGATTTACAAGGATGTTGCCAGGGTTGGAGGGTTTCAGCTATTGGGAGAGGCTAAGTAGGCTGGGGCTATTTTCCCTGGAGCGTCGAAGGCTGAGGGGTAATCTTACAGAGGTTTATAAAATCATGAGGTGCATTGCTCAGGTGAGTAGCCAGGGTCTTTTCCCTGGGTAGTGGAGTCCAAAACTAGAAGGCATAGGTTTAAGGAGAGAGTGGAAAGATTTAAAAGGGACCTAAGGGGTAACTTTTTCACGCAGAGGGTGATGCATGTATGGAATGAGCTGCAAGAGGAAGTGATGGAGGCTGGTACAATTACAACATTTAAAAGACATCTGGATTGGAATATGAGTAGGAAGGGTTTAGAGGGATATGGGCCAAATGCTGGAAATGGGACTGGATTAATTTAGGATATCTGGTCAGCATGGACGAGTTGGATTGAAGGGTCTGTTTCTGTGCTGTGCAGCTCTATGACTCTATGACATTATGCCTCCAGAGCTCCTGAATCAGAGAGAATGTGATAATTAATTTGATGGTCCACTTAGAATAAAAGATAGTGACAGGAGAATTACACAACATCAAATGGAAATAACTCATCTTATGTAGTGAAATGAGATGTACCAAACAAAAGGAAAGTATAAATGGAATTAACTTGTTGATATTCCCTTTGAAAATATGTGTGCCTTTTCCTGTGAACTTTTGCTTTAAGAGAAATGAATTGGATGATTTGGCCAGCATATTTTTCAAACTCTAAAAATGTTTCATCATCTAGAAAGTGTGTTCTTTAATATTCCAATCCTGCCGAACTCACCATGTTGGAAGTAGATACATCCCAGAAATGCCTCAGAGCTTGTCTATTACAGGACAGAAAGCCAATTGGTTTTGGTTCTACAAATTTTACAACAGCTCTGTCTACCTGTTCCAACATGACAGGCTCTAGCTCTAGTTATTAGGGTACAACAGTTTCAAATGTACCTACTCAGCAAGTATTTCGTTAATCAGACCAATTATAAACCATTAGAAATGATCTGTCGAAACCCTCTCACAAATGCACCTCCATGAATACAACAACTACTTATGAAGATCAAAAGAAATGATTTATAAGTACAGTATAAACCAGTTTCTCAAATGACCATCTTCGATGTTCTTAGCTGATTTCCAAATCCCATTAAGAATAAAGTTATTCCTTTATACATACAAGTTAAGCTTGTTGTACTTGAACAGGAAAATTATCTTAACACTGATGTCATATATTTTGGTCACAGGCAGTAAAGCAGGTTCAGCAAGCTACATCAGATGATTACCAGATCCATCAACTTAAAAAGATCAGCAGCAGCCAGAAAACATCCAACAGGTTGCCGAGCTAGTATAGTTTTCCTTGTCATTTAGAGATGAAGTATGACTTTCCAACCCTGTAATCTTCAAAGGCAAACAAGTTATAATTCCACCAACTCAACATCAAGACATGTTAGACCATGTATGTATAAGTTATATGGGTGCTGAACAAAACAGCGTTAATAAAGACATTAACTAATTAAGTTTCATCAAACATGTCATTTCCATCAACCTAAGCAGTTGAGAGAACCTCTCTTTTTACATCAGATTCCTTCTGGCTGCAGTGCAAGATCACCACTGAGATTTTCCAAGTCTAAGGACATAAATACATTCTGGTGACTATTTCACTAAATTTCCTTTTATGCAATAATCAAAGACCAGTGCAATGGCTGTTGAAAATATTGACAATTATATTCAGTATGGTCAGTGTTCCTTAACAAATGGTATCCAACAATGATCCATTGTACACCAGTCCACCCTTCTAATACCTGTGCAGGAAATGGGCTGTTCAACATTTCCCTTCTCCTCACTAACCTCAGTTGATCAGTCTCGCAGAACATACTAGTTATATTGTAAAATCCATAATCATTAAATGGAAAGTGACTTGCCATGACTTCCAGACAGCTATGTTAAATTGACATGCCTGTAGGTAATGGTTTACCCTTATTGGAAGCTGTCATGAAGACAAGTCCACATAGTTCTTTTCCTTGATACTCACACTCCACCAAAATATGCATGTCTCATTGATGAGCATTGGTGAAAAGAAGGAAGAAAATGATACAAGAGTACGATCAGTGAGCAGAAGAAGGGCAAAGAGTTTTGCACAACCCCATGGGTTCATGAAAAAATCATGAAAAGACACAATCACCATTGTGTCGAGGTTGGGGCATATGACATTGAAATAAGCAATAGTCAATTCCTGAGAAGAAATAGATGGCATATCCAAACTTCATATCATCAACTGCCCATGTAGAGGACCACGACTCAGATACTGAGAATGTCATGCCAGATAATACATAGAAAAGAGGAACAGGAATAGGTTATTTGGCCCATCAAGCCTGCTCTGCCATTCAATATGATCATGGCTGACCCCATCTCAAAGTTAAACTTCCGCTCCCCCCCGCCATACCCCTCAACACCCACAGCCCCTGGAAATCTGATTTTTTAAAACATAATCTGTAACTTTCAACATATTAGACACTACACATCTTTGATAAAATAACATATGTGAATCATGATGACAAATAGCACACCTCAGAATGAAGTTACACTGCCAAATCATGATAACTGTATATAGAGTAGACTTGGTTGTGTAAAAGTCCACCACGTGAAGGTTTGACATGGATAGAGACAATGGGTTGAATGTTAGTTTTTTTTTGGCTAAGTCCAAGTTGTATCAAGTATTTTGAGGGTTTTTTGCTGCAGATCCCAGCACGTTTTCTTGCTGTATCTCACCAAACTTACCACATTAATTACCTACCACACTCCATGGCATGTTTCTTATCCATCTTACTTTGGCTATTCTGGGAGCAATTCATCATTCAGCAGATATCCACCAAGGACCATACCCCTCATGCCCACACCATCCTTGAAAGTCTTCTTAGACTAAGCAACAGCAGCTGGTATTGCCCCTCACCAATGTCAGCTCCAAAATCAGGCAGCCTATAGCATGTAGCCAGAATGGCTAATGCTCCATTGCACAGACAACCCCATTTCCTTACCCTAGTTCGTTTTTAACCACCATGACACACACTTTACCTATCTGTTGCTGCATCCCGTAAGATAAGATGCAGGAACAGTGTAGATCATTCAGCCCCTTGGGTCTGCTCTGTCATTCAAGGAAATCATGGCTGATCTGATATATTCAACTCGACTTTCCTGCCTTTTCCCAGAACCACTGATTCCCTTGCAGATTAAAAACCTATCTATTTCAGCCTTGAATATACCTGTTTGAACACGCTCTAAACCTGTTTTAATCTACTGCAGAGTAGACAAACAGGAGGCTGGAAGAACACAGCAAGCCAAGCAGCATCTGGAGAAAAGCAGAAATCAACAGTTTGGGTATTACCCTTCTTCAGGGCTGGACGTGGGGGTAGGGGGAACTGCAGATAAAGAGAGGGGGGGAGGTGGGGGAGGGGTGTAGTGGAATGGTGGTGATAGGTGGACACTGGTAGTAGGTACGGCCTGGTTGGTCGATGGGAGGGATAAATCTGGTTGGTAGACGAAAGGGACTGACAGTAGGTGGAATGGAAGGGAGAAGGTGGGGCTGGAAAGGGAACTGGGGGATGGGTGGCAAGGTTATTTGAAATTGGAGAACTCAATGTTGGGTCCTCCGGGCTGCAGGGTGCCCAGGCGGAAGATAAGGTGTTGTCCTCAAATTTGCATTCCGAGTCGCTGCGATGCTGGAGGAGCCTGAGGATGGACATGTCAGGGGTGGGGGTTGGGGGCGGTGGGAGTTGAAATGGGCAGTGACTGGAAGGTTAGGTTGGCTGTTACGGGCCAGGCAAAGATGCTCAGTGAAACAGTCACCTAGGCTACATTTGGTCTCACCGATGCAGAGAAGACCACATCGGGAGCATTGAATACAGTAGACTCGGTTGGAGGAGGTGAGGGGAGAGTTGAAATGGGCAGAGACCAGGAGATTAGGTTGGCCATTACAGGCCAGGGGAAGATGCTTGGCGAAATGGTTACCTAGTCTCCGTTTGGTCTCACCGATGTAGAGAAGACCACGTCGGGAGCACCGGATGCAGTAGACTAGGTTGGAGGATATGCAGGTGAAGCTCTGTCTCACCTGGAAGAACTGTTTAGAGCCTTGAATGGAGGTGAGGGAGGTGGTATGTGGACAGGTGTTGCATCTTTTCAGGGCAAGGTACCAGGGGATTTGGAGTGGCTGGTGGGGAGTGTGGCATGAACTAAGGAGTGGCGAAGGGAATGGTCCTTGTGGAAGGCAGAGAGAGGTGGGGAATGGAGAATGCTTTGGGTGGTGGGGTCTAATTGGAGTTGGTGGAAGCATTTGAGAATAATACGTTGGATGCAGAGGCTCCATTCTGTCCTCCTTGGTCCAGGCACTCTCCACCTACATCCAGGACATAAATCACCTCTTTGGAAACTTCCAGTTCCCTGGACCCCAGTGCTTCATTTTTACTATGGACATGCAATCCCTATACACGTCCATACCACACAAGGGCAACCTACAGGCCCTCAGTATTTTTCTCTCCAACAGACCCATCCAGGCGCCACCCCCCACACCCACCCCCTGCCGCCCCCCGCCACCAATACCCTCCTCTGCCTTGCCAAACTAGCCCTCACCCTCAATAACTTTTCCTTCAGTTCTTCCCACTTTCTCCACATCCAGGGGGTTGCCATGTGCACTCGGATAGGCCCCAGCTGTGCCTGCCTCTTTGCTGGTTATGTCGAACAGTCCCTGTTCAGTACATACACCAGTACTGTTCCCCAACTCTTCCACGGTTACAATGATGACTGCATCAGTGCTGCATCCTGCACCCAGGCTGAACTACAGCAGTTCATCGACTTCGCTAAAAACTTCCACCCTGCCCTCAAAATCACTTGGTCTATCTCAGTCACCTCCCTCTCCTTTCTTGACCTCTCCGTTTCCATTTCAGGCAACTGTTTACAAACCAACATTTACTAAAATCCCACATTTACTATAATCTTCTGTAGCTACCTAGACTACACCTCCCTCCACCCTGTATCCTGAAAAAACTCCATCCCGTTTTCCCAATTCCTCCTCTCTGTCACATCTGCTCCGACGAGGAGATGTTCCACTCCCAAGCAAAACCGGATATCCTCCTTTTTCAAACAACGTTCTTTTCACCCCTCTGTCATCCAGACAGCCCTCCACCATGCATCTTCCATTCCCTGCTCCATAGCTCTAAACCACTCCCCCGCCTCTAAACATAATAAAGATAGGGTCCTCCTTGTCCTTACTTTCCACTCCATCAGCCTCCGCATCCAACATATCATCCTCAAACACTTCCGCCAACTCAAATTAGACCCCGTCACCCAGAACACCTTCCACTCCCCATCCCTTTCTGCCTTCCGCAAGGACCATTCCCTTCGCCATCCCTTAGTTTGTGTCACACTTGGTAGCCACCTCACCGAGCATCTTCGCCTGGTCTGTAACAGCCAGCTTAACCTCCCAGTCACTGCCATTTCAATTTCCGCCCTTCACCCCCAACATGTCTGTCCTCAGCTTCCTCCAGTGTCATAGCAACTCAGAATGCAAATTTGACGTCAATACCTTATCTTCTTCCTGGGCACCCTAGTGCCCGGAGGACTCAACATTGAGTTCTCTAATTTCAAATAACCTTCCCAATGATCCCCCGGTTCCCTTTCCAACCCCAATGCCTCCCTTCCATTCCACCTACTGTCACTCCCTTCCAGCTACCAATCGGATTCATCCCTCCTCCCATCGATCAATCACTTATCACTACCATTCTGCTATACCCCCTTTATCTGGAACTCTCCCCCACCACCACATCCAGTCCTGAAGAAGGGCAACATGTGAAACGTTGACTTCTCCTTTCCTCCAGATGATGTCAGGCTTGCTGTGTTTTTCCCACCTCCTGTTTGTCCACCTTGGATTCCAGAATCTCCAGTTTTTTCTGTCTTTAATCTACTGCAGACCCACATCTTCTCATGGTCCAGTAGGGTATATCATATGCCAGCAAGCAATTGAACAATTCCAAACATGAGCTTCTATTTACAGAATGAAAAGGGAAGATGAACAAAATTAACGGAGGCTGAAGTTTGCCCTGACAATGCCAACCAGATTTGTGTATCATGATCAAAGGTTAATTTACAGTTCATGATTGCCTGCAACATCCAGCTCTCATCTACTGGAAGGGAGTTTCAATGATCTTTTATCTGGCTTGTAGAGCATGATGCAGCTGAGCTCTGTCATGGACAATGACAGCTTTCTCCTCCTCAGTGTCCTTGTTCTCCTCCTCCTTGGAAGACTGCACCATTCTCCCAGTTCTTCAGTATCTGGGACCTGTCCTCAATCCCTGCTTCAATCGTGCAGAGCACAACTTGCCAGGATAATATGGAACATTCTGTCCCCACTAACGTGGTCCAAGCAGCAGAACTGCATCTTCAACAGTGCTATACTCTGCTCCTCCTGATGGAGGTACGGTTGGCATTAAACCTGCACTGCACATCAATCAGGGGATTGTGCTATGATGTCATCAGCAATGTTCACCATGGGTACCCCTTGACCCCAGTAATCAGCTTCATTTGGCACCCGGATCCTCAAATGCACCAGGTACACGACAGTGCTCCAGGCTGTAGGACTTATGGCAACTGCCAGAGTCCGGGGAACACACTTCCAAGAAGTGGTAACATTGATCACAGATCACCTGAACATTAATCAAACGTAATCAACCCTAACTCTTTCCTGTTGATGAATTCCACAGCATTGTGATACGGCTGTCTCGGTGCCATGCTTGTACAGTCAGAAGCAGCCTGTATCTGGGGGCACACGGCTATGTTTTCAAATCCTACCTCCACACTGCAGCACCGCCTTCATCATTGGGGAATGAAATAAACCGGTGCGACTTGCACAGATCATATTGGTCACTGTCCTGATCCATTTGTGGATGCATGATTGAATATCCTAAACAGGTCACCTGTTGCAACCTAGAAGGAGCCAGTAGCAAAGCTGTTTAGTGCAGCAGTAACCTTCACAGCCACATGCAGAAGATGGTTTCCCACTCCTGCAGCCCTCCAGTACCATGTCTCGGTACATACGAAGCCTGTTAATAAACCTCAAGGCATCTGTCCCAACAAAAACGCAACTCTCTGTGGTATATCCTACATGAACCACAGAGTGCATTAATGTCAATTTGGGGTGGCATGGTGGGTCAGTGGTCAACACTGCTGTTTCACAGGTCCAGGATCCTGAGTTCAATTCCACTCTTGGGCGAATATCTGTGTGGAGTTTGCACAGTCTCTCTGACTGTGTGGGTTTCCTCTGAGTGTTCCGGTTTCCTCCCACAGTCCAAAGATGTGCAGGTTAGTTGGATTGGCCATGCTAAATTGCTCACAGTTTCCAGGCATGTGTAGGTTTAGTGGATTAGCCATGAGGAATGCAGGGTTACAGGGATAGGGTAGGGGCTCGGTCTGGGTGGGATGCTCTTTGGAGGGTCAATGCGGAAGCGATGGGCAAATGGCCTGCTTCCACACTGTAGGGATTCTATGAATATCAGTATCTCAATAAGAGTCTAACATAAAAAGTACTTTTAAGATACTAAATTTTACCCAGATCACTGTTTTCCAAAAACATTTGATCATATTTGCCTAATAATATAATCCTAAATCCACATTAATACTGGAAACCACATATGCAAATTTGTCATGCTGCGTATATATTGTCTGAAAAATGAATGGCGCTGTATAATCTTTTCCAAGCTAAATGACTTCTGCAAATCCTTTGTCACCATTTATCCACCATAATGTTAAAATTAGTGCAACTTCACATTATAGTCTTGTTGCAACACTTAGTACACTTATGGAAAATGATGAACAATGTAAATATATAACATACACTTATTAATCTCCAGCAGTACTGTATGTTGTAAATCACACAAAACAGCCTTTCTCTCTCTGTCCTTTGTCTTTTGTTACCATTTCTCTTGTGTTTGTGTCTTTTTTTCTCTCACTGATTTGTTTTTCATTTTTCTCTTTCTCTTCCATTTCTTTCCCTTTCTCTTCCATTTCTTTCCCTAGTGGCATTGTGTTATGTGACAGATAAAGAAGCCACCAAATGTACCATCTGTATTCCGGGTTGGGGTTGGGGTTGCGGCTAAAATGTAATCTTGAATGATCTGTTAACATTCTCTCTGCTGCACTCACTTTTTATCGCCTTTCCCTTCAATTTCAAAAAGTTATTTCTCAGAATTCATCTTCTCAACTCCAGCAATAAAACTTTGTAAACTCTTGCTTTAAATTTAAAAGAGAATTAATGGGAGAATCCATTCTTTACTACTATATTTGTGCATTTGATTTGTACCAACACTTACAATTACAAGATTAAGTTTTTGTAAGATGACTTCCACTAGAGAAGGATTCCTGATTCTGCACAAATAAACTAACTGTTCTTCATAATGAAGGCGAGCTCACTTACATAATTCTCAGCCATTCAGTTTACAGTTCACAACGCTCAATAGCTGCAGAGTGTAGAAAATCAGAATGTAGTACAGTAGTGAGTAGAAGACATCCGACTGCTCGTAAAAATGTCATTTTGTTGTTGCCAATTGTGGAGATTTAGAGGGCCGTCATAATGGAAAGATAAAAATGGAACGAATATGAAAGGGTGGTCATTTAAGTAAATGGTTCAATGAGATTCCTAGGGTAACAAAACTATGAATGATTCTTATCGGTGAATTGTTTATGTCCGTATTGAATCATAATTATCATTAAAACAACGGCATGAATGGCAATAAAGAACTTCATAATACTAAAACATTTGCAAGAGTAAAAGAAAATTCCACACTCACCTCAACAGCAGCACAAGACTTGATTGGGTATAAGTAGATGTTGGTGAGTGTGATTGACTCACTGCCCTTGATTAATTTGGAAGTTTCTCCGTTTTCTACCAACTCGAGCTGATTATCTGAACAGTTCTGAGATAGGGGAATCTCAATCCTGGCAGAATTTTGTGCTGCAGCAATTTCTGAAGAGATTTTAGTTGTTTCTTCATCCGTTAGATGTTCTGCCTGTGATTCGTCACGTTCTCTCATTGTTCCACACCTTTCAAGCTTGGACAAGGTGTCTTTGTCAAAGCAAACTGGCTGCTTAACAAAACAACCAAGAATAAACTTCAAAAATTTTTGTGCATCATCAAATGTGGACATGTAGCCAAAGGATATTCGGACTGATCCAGTGGGGCGGCCGTCAATCAAATCCAAAGAATCTCCACAGACATGACCTGCCTATTGGAAAGAAATGAGAATATTTAACATTCTATGCAGCCTGTCCAAGATCTATAAGGCACAAATCCAAAATGTGATGGAATACTCTCCATTTGCCTGAGTGGGTATGCTCCAACAACAGTCAAGAAACTCCATCCACTCCAGCTAAAACAAAGTAACCTGACTGATCAGCCCCGATCTTAAATATTCACTCCCTTCACCAGCAGTGCACAGTGGCAGCAGTAGACACTAGCCATAACTCACCAAGATTCTACTGGTGGCACCTACCACTTCACAATCTCTACCATCGTGAAAATCAAGGCCAGCAGGTGCATGGAAGCACAGTCACCAATAAATTCCCTTTCAAGTTACAAACCATCCAGACTGGGAATTATATCACTATTTTTTCAGTGTCATGCAATGAAAAATCCTGGAATTTCCTTCCTAACAGCACAATGCATGTACAGTACCTACATTACATGGACTGCAGGGAGTCTAGGCGGTGGCTCAGCACCAGATACCCAAGGGCAGTTAGGGATGGGCGATAGATGTTGGCCTAGCTAGTGGTGTCTGCATTCCAAGAATGAAAAAAAGAAGCGTTCAGGACACTAGCTACCTCATGTTAGCGTGTATGCAACATTAAGAAACTTTCTACAGTCACAGCAAACGAAGACTTGCTGGTTACCACATCTGATGGACCCAACAAATTACTTTTGAAATCTGCAAGGCCTTTTAAAGGTCAAATTCATCAATGGTATTCTTACACATTCCCTAATTTTTGATTCAGATAGGCAATGGAAGATGCTTCAATGAAGAATAACATCCCAGATCACTTTTAAGCAATAACATGAGGCTGGCAAGATTTATTTAAATTGGTGGAATTAGTGACTGCTGACTGGTGCAATCCTGCTATTTATTGTAGCACAGAATATTGACCAATGTGATAAGCTTTGTTTATGCTCAGATCATAATCTTTGCTACATCTTTTTGTCTTGTGTATTAGTTTGTTGAGAGATAGGCAAAAGAAAAATCACATACACTTGAATGAAAATAAAATAAATATGAAAAATACATTAACCATTATGGATTACGGTATTATGGATCTACTGGCTAATTATACAACACTTCATGTCTCATGCATGCTGGCATCCATAAGTAAAAGATCAGGAAATTACTAACTTAAGATGCTCATATTTGAATGAGCTAGAATAGAATTATGTAAAAATTCTCTGTTTCTAGCCCAGATTGTAAACGTCCTTCAGTTAGGTTTTTGTTCAAGGCTCTTTTGAAATCAGAATTAGTGCATAATATGAACAATGAACTCGTCGAAAGGAAAAAAGGCTGGTTTAGCAGCTTTGCAAACTTCCTGTTGGAGAAAAATTAACTTCTGTTGTGCTGAGATTAAGAGTTGCAAAAATTTTCATCCTGTATTATAATTATAATTTTTCTTTTTAGACGAACAGCAAAACACTGGGACATAAAATACAAAATTCTGACACAGTTAATACTAACCTTTAGATTCTTTTTGACATCTTCGTTACTGATTCCGAGGTGTTGTTGACAGCCTCCAGTGTTACAAAAACAGCCAGTGCGAAGATGGATGTTGTACAAATTTGCCAGTTTGTCCACCTGTAGCAGGTAAAGAGTGATGGTGTTTTCATAAAATCACATTATCAACTCGATCGTAAGTGATTTTTTCAGGGATGTGTGGAATGGCTTATTTTTGACTTTTGGCATAAATTAGATTCAGACTGCTGGTTGAAGACAATGAGGTGATGATAAATTGAACTGGAAGTGGGGCTTCCAGTTTTTGGACATCGACCAATTAGCATAACGTTAAATGAAAGTTAGTATAAATGTGGGTGCTATCTAAAGCCATGCAGGCCTCTGAGCCTGCTCTGCCATTTAATATGATCACAGCTGATTATCCAACTCAGCACCTTGTTCCTGCTTTCTCCCCATACCCTTTGAACCCTTTAGCCCAAGAAGATATTAAACCCCTTCTTGAAAATATTTAATGTTTTGGCCTGAACTGTTTTCTGTGGGAAGACAAATAGTTAAAGTTTACTACCTTAGCACTCTTTTCCATTCAGTGCCTCTGAAAGCATGAAATACTACAACTAGATGCTTCTGAAGTGACATAAAAATTTGTAATGAGTCAAACTGTCTCTTATAATAGTAATGCCATTGCTATTCTGCCACTCGAATTTTCTACTCCAGCATCATTTTCAAAGCTAAGCCTCTACTTGTACAAATCATCTACTAAGGTGAACTTTTCATTCACCTTGTCTAAAAATGTCAGTTTGCAGATGGGTGGACAGTGAGCATCTGTCATACACGACATTATCTATATTCCTTTTTTTGGATCACTGGTGTTAGAATAAAATATAAACCAACGCAGAATAATTAGCATAAAGATTCACGTGCACAAAGTACAACAAGACAAAACAAAACCAAAAACAAATTGGTTTTGAAATGGCTATAATATATTTAACTTGTGATTACTGTGTTCTCTCAATGGTGTACATGTATATTTACATATATAATGTTGTCATAGTCCAACTGGACCATAGGGCTGCTCTCTCATTAGCAAGAGACAACTGATGGTGGTTTAACCTGAAGGTGACTATACCTCAGGCGAGGGAAGAGATTGAGATAGACGGTCCTTCATGATAACCTAAGCTGGTGCGGGAATTGAACCCATGTTGTTGGTGTTACTTTGTATCGCAAAGCAATCAACTGAGCTGACTTATACCTTTATGGGTACACCATCACCAAGAAAGTTTGTGTACCTATCTTAATGATTTATTTCTGATATCTTGTGTATCAGAATGGTAAGTAATTACATTGAATGTACTTCTAAATTCATGGCCAGGACCTCAATGTCAGCAATAAAGCAACGGCATTCACAGTCAGCTTTGAAGAAAGCTGCGCATAAAGATTTAACAATCTCACTGAGTTGGATTTTCCTTTCCCCAAAATCAGTTGCAATCAGGAGGCAAAGGAATCTCCAAACATCCAGCAATATAAATGTTATCAAACATAGTCACAGCCATTCACTTCCAAGTATTATTAAAGACAGCAGATCAGGAAGTAAAATACACTCAGTAATTCATTTCCAGTTGGAGCTTTACCGAAAATGAAATAAGTGATTGGGACATGTGTGTGAGGTAGATGCCCTAAAATATCAAATAAACTTCCTTCTGCTTTCGTTACTTTAAAATTTTAATTATTTTTAACACAGGGAGAAAATGATATTTCACAAAATTAACAGAGTGTGAGTAATGAAATTAGTACATTATTAAAGACCAGTTACACCTCATTCAAGAAGATGCAACTCTTTCAAGGGTTTTACACCAAGACTAACAGCATTAAAGGGTAAGTTTTTGATTGTTCAGCCATTTCTATATTATTGCAATTCAGAGGACCCAACAGTGCCTTGTCTGAAGAAATTACAGCAACCTCGATATTTCCCTGTTTAACTGCACAAACAAAGGGATCATAAGTGGCTGTTAGTTTCAGAGAAGTAAACATGGTTAACACAAATAGTTTTGTCCTTATTATGACTATAAAATCCTGGTAAATATTTGAATGAAGCACCCTTCTTTTAGGTAGGTCTAGTCAATGTTGATACCTTTGTTCCTCAGAAAATATATCGAGGATAGCTGGAGTTCAGGTTGAATGGAATCCCAGGCAATCTTAGAACACCAATTCCCTGATCTATGTAAGGAAAAAATGGCCTGATGGTAGTAAATATCCAGGACACTGTATATTAAAATAAGCAGGAAGCAGCCTGTTTTTGTTGATTTAGAAATTAAAACATAAAATAAGAATTTTCCTTTTCAAACATGTACACTTAGAAAATTACTATTACATTTGTTTCAACCTATACTTCAGCCAGCATCTTCCAGAACAACAATTTAACTGGGACAATGTAACCATAGTAGCTATGTTTGTTGATTGCATTATGGGTGGAGAACCACGCCTCTAGGAATTCCTGTGCAAGTCTATGTTTGGCTTGGGCTACTATGGTTACCTTGTCCCAGTTAAACTGATGGCCTTCGTTGTCTGAGTGTATATACAAACCCATACAGATCAAAACCGGAAACGACACTACTCACCATAGCGGACTGGACATTTCAAGCAGAGTAGAACAATATAGCTTACCAGAGGCCTGACTGATGATGTTACCTAGCATGGTGACGAAACATCTGAACGAAAACAAGCCAGCTCAGCGAACAAGTCAACAACCTCACCCACAACCCGAGCTACAGATCTTTGCTACAACTTGGAGTCCAAAACTAGAGGGCACAGGTTTAAGGTGAGAAAGGAAAGATTTAAACGGGACCTAGGGAGCAACATTTTCATTTGCAGAGGATGGTGCATATACAGAATGAACTGCCAGAAGAAGTGGTGGAGGCTGGTCCAATTACAATATTTAAAAGGCATCTGGATTGGTATATTAATAGGAAGGGTTTAGAGGCTGGCAAATGCGACTAGATTTATTTAGGATATCTCGTCAGCATGGTCGAGTTGGACCAAAGGGTCTGTTTCTGTGCTGTACATCTCTATGACTCTTACATTTTCACATGCTAGAAGACAGACTTTATTGACAATCTCATTAATGGGGCTCGAGCCATTTGCTCAACTTGCAAGTTTGAAGCTGAAATAGGGATAATCAAATTCAACATACCCTGATCAGATCATTTCTATTGTACACTGCACAAACACCTGAATTAGGTCTAAGGCAACCATTTCAGATCCAAAAACATGCCCAGTCTACCTCAAATAATCCTGGCAGGGTAAGGTATCTAAAAAGCATGAGCAACAGTTAAATAGCTGTTTCATGCTGATACTGTGCGAAAGGAACACAAATGGTATTCATTACCAACAGGATGCTTCCATAAGGCAAAAAGACATTCTGTCCACCATGCAAATGAGTAAAATGTGGCCTACAAATATCGGTGTCTGTGTGGTGCTAGGAATGTAGGCCATATGTCCAAAAGACTGACGGATTGTATCAAAGATCATGTCCCCTTTCTGTTCACACCAGGCAAGGTACTGACCATACTCAGCGAAACAGGTCCTGCAAAAATCAAAACTACGTTCTAAACATGAGATGTGATTCAACAATTGGACAGTTTTTTCTAAATAATCCTGAAGTATGCTAAGAGTTATGGTAATAAGTAATTTAGATTGTCAGTCAGGCTCACAGTGTGGCATACCTGCACGTGTTGGACACTACATATATGTCCGCTTTGTCAACTAACGAGCACTCTCTTCTCATACACTATAAAGTGTCATTCCCCTTGACATTGGTATTCTTGCAAGTTGTCCCAATGAATGCAAGATGAAAAGCTATGACAAATTGTGCCGTTTCTTCAAAATGATATACAAGTTTTGTACCCAGAAATGGCTAATTATACAATGTTAAGCATCAAAGAGTCTGTATAATGCATATGTGGTTCCAAAATTAGGTGTTCTCAATTGAATGTGTGTGGGTCCCTTAAGTATCATCAGAGTATTGGTCATAATCATAATGGTTTTTTACACCTTCATTATCTGACTGTAACTTTGTACATGGATAGTTCTGTACAGTTCCCTGAGTTGGCTTGTTGCTCCTCAATATTGTTTAATTCGTCATTGCAACTTCACAGGATCTCTGCTCACTTTGGGTACATGTGTGATCCTATGTGTAAGTTAGACAGTTCCGCATGTGCATTTCAGCCATGACCCAAATTCATTCTCCCTTGTTTGTCAAGAACTTTGTCCTGTATTTCTGGGGATGTGGACAAGTGATTGCATCGCAGGATTGTTGAATCTTGCCTTTCAAGTATGATCTTCGTGTGGATGGTAAGTCCATATCCACAGAATTAACTCTTTGGTGTAGCACTTCAATACAGAAATCTTATTTTGTCGTGCTGCATTTCCTGCTAAGTACTTTAAAAGTGCAAACAATTTGTTCAGCAGGACTGTTTGATCTGGAATAATAATTCTAGCTACAGATAAAACAGTTAAAAATGATACACAAATAACTCTATGTATTAAAACTCCAGCCCCCTTATAAACATGCATAGGTACAGACAGGAGAAACAAAAATAAAGGCTGTGATGGGCAGAGAGGAAAATGAGAAGGCAATTCAATGGTTCCTCTTCATAGGGTTCATTGAGATGGTCCTTTTGGCTTGTCAGGATGTACTATTTCTTGATTCTCCAGATATTTGCACTTGCTTGTAGGATATACAGGGTGACTCGATCACACTAATAAAGTTTCTGGCTTACTGGTTAAATGTCACAACTTACACAACTGTTGGGGAAAAAGTAAATTGGCTTTCTTCAGACTTAAAATGATTTTTACCGCAGAGAAAGAGATGGCTCCTTCCCTTGTGGTGTTCCGATGGTTTCTCCTAAACATTCACACCCCCAAGCTTTCAGCTACCTGACAGTCAATGGGAGAGTTTTTGACAGGTAGAAGGCCCTTGTCATCAATAACTAGTCACTATTCCACAGACCAATCAGCTCGTTGTTGCTGGTGAAATCTGTGCATACACATCCCTTTGCTCCAGCTCATCTGCAAACCTTCCTTCCATTGCTTGAACACTCAGCAGTGTAAATGGCACTCACAATCAGTGTCAGGTTATTTGCTTTTAAGTGTGCAGCAATCCTTCAACAATCGTTGCTTTTCAAATAGTTATTTTCCCATTTCTATTCATAATCAAAAATAATGGAATTAAAATGTTCATATAATCTGGCTTTTTCATTAATACTTTGCCAAAAGAGAGTGAACATTTCACATAGTAGCTTGTGTGTATCCTAATGGAAGGTGGAGTTGTGTAGATGCTAAGTTAATTTGAAATGGTTGATGCAAGATGGTTGAGCATGTCAAATGTTAGGCATCATTAACTTTAAGGCATAGACTAGTAGTAAAAACGGTTCTTTGACAAGGAGTTAAATCAGGAATTGAGGATTTGTCCAATATCCTTGATAAATACTACTGCCTGGGAACTATCCCAATAAACTTTCATAATGTCAGCATCTTGGAAAAGTTCCAGTCAAAAATCAGTGAGGATACAGTACTGAAGATTTTCTTAAAAAAGAAGAAAGATGAGTTAAGGTTTAGAACTGAATGTGGTCCAAGCAATGTAAGTGTGCTTGAGCACACCTTTGTTGTACTTTACAATATATTTGTTATACTGGTGCTCAACATATTTGCGCGTTGCATTGTTTATTCCTGGATTATATGTCCAAGTCTCTGTTAATTAGTTCATTTAATATTGCCCACTATGAAACAGTTGCTGAGAAGTGCTGGTTTAGACAAAATATGGATTTCAGAATGGAAAGTCTAATATCAAAATTCACGAGTTAGCCTGCACTTCTATTTGTCACTTATGGCTTGTTCACTCAGTAAGCAAAAGAAACAAGACTGATGATGTGAAAATAAAGTTAAAACTAAAATAGTGAATTTAAATTAATGTTGCTTATGACATCCTTAATAGAATGCCACTGTCAACTTGGAGAATTCAATACAATGTCAGCTTCCAAATTCTAAAATCTCTCCTAAGCATGCTAAAGTCTATATGTAGTTGTTGGTAGTCTATATGTAATTGTTGGTACCATATTGGTTGCCATACATCTTTTGCATTTTAATTATACTTGCAACAGTGACTTACAGGCACTTTACTATGTAAGCAAATCCTCTTCAATGTCAAGGTCCAATCGCCGTGATTTCCTTGTGGAATATGTGAAAAATACATAAAGAAAAATAGAGAGATCATTTGGTCTGTAGTATCTATCATCAAAGGTGTCTTCATCGTGTAATGTTTCCATTGTCAGTCTTCTCACCTTGATTGTTGGGTTACAACCATTCATTAAAACATCAACGTAACCTTCTACGGCTCTTCTTCAGTTTGCTGCTTATTCATATCATGACCTCAAGTCATTTGACATATTCTGGAGGAGGCTGTGGTGTAGTGACAAAGTCACTGGACGAGTGATCTAGGAGCTCAGGCCAATGCTCTAGGTACAGAAGTCCAAACCCTGACATGGTAGCTGGTGGAATTAAAATCTAATTAATTCATAATTATTGAATTTAAAGCTTGACTCAGCAATGATGGCGCTAAACTATCAGCAATTGTTATGAAAATACGCTATCTTGGTCACTAATGTGCTATAGAGAAGGAAATGTGCCATCTTTATCTGGTCTGGTCTAAATGTGATTCCAAACCCACAGCAATGGGGTTCACTCTTAAATGCCCTCTGAAATGGTCTTACAAATCACTCAATTGTGTCAACTGCTACAAAGTCAAATAGCAATGAAACCAGAAAGATTACCTGGCATCAAACTAAGAACCAGAACTGAAAATGGTACTTGCAGCCTTGTCAACCCTCCCTGCTAACATCTGAGGAGTTGTATCACAGACTAGGTTAGCAACAGGATGACATAGTCAATACTATAAACAGCTTACCATCACCTTCCCATCCCTTTCCCTGGTGGGCTAGTGGTTAGGAATAGGCGCTTTCACCACCATGACCCGCGTTTGATTCCTGGTCAGGGAATAGAAGTTCTGTTCTACTAATTTATGGCATGGTGGCTCAGTGGTTAGTACTGCTGCCTCACAGTGCCAGGAACCCGGGTTTGATTCCATCCTCGGGGGACTGTCTGTGTGGGTTTCGTCCCACAGTCCAAAGATGTGCAGGGAGATGGATTGGTCATGCTAAATTGCCCATAGTGTCCAGGGATTTGTAGATTAGGTGGGTTATAGGGGGATTGATCTGGGTATACTTGTTGGGCTGAAGGGCCTGTTTCCACACTGTAGGGATTCTATGATTCAAAAGCTATTAAGATTGGAAGTAAATAGCATCCTAGCTAGCAATATCCACATCCCATGAAGAATGTTTTAAAAAAAGCTCAGTGAATCACACTTTATACACCAACTCTAAGTCAACACCACTAGCATCCTTGGGTATTGTCTGTCCTACTGGTAGGACAGACCTAGAAGAGGTGGCAGAACAATGGTATACAGTGGGAAGGTTTTGAGTGAAGACTCCTCAAAATTGACTCCAGTCCCAATGAAGTCTCATGGTATCATGCTTAAATTTGCTGACTATCAGTTATTTCACCTCTTCAGCTGATAGGTCAGCTTTGCATTGAACAAGAATAATTTTAAAAAGACACAAAGGGCGACAAAGGCTCAAAGGGTACTCTGGGTGGTTTCAAAGTCCATCATGATAAGCGACTTTGTAGCACTACAACTGACCGAGATGGTTGACATCTGATAGACGTAACTGCTAGACTTGTTCTGCAACATGTAATGAGGGAACCAACAAGAGGGAAAAATCTCTTTAACTCTTCCTTAGCGATCTAACTGTTGCAAATACATATGTCCCTGAAGGTACTGGCAGGAGTGACTACTGCACAGCCATTGTGGAGATGAAGTCCTGTCTTCAGAGTAAGGATTCCCTCAGTGGCTCTATCACCATACCAAATGAGATAGAATGTGAACAGATCTAGAAACTCAAAACTGGCCATCAGTTAGGTGTAAGAGATAACAAGGTGTAGAGCTGGATGAACACAGCAGGCCAAGCAGCATCAGAGGAGTAGGAAAGCTGACATTTCAGGTCTGGACCGTTCTTCAGAAAAATCAGTTAGGTGGTTGTGGGCCATCAGCAGCAGCACAGTTGTACTCAACCATAGTCTAGGATCTCATGGCCCGACATACCTCCCACTCTAACATTAGTATCAAACCAGGGGATCAAGCATAGTTCAATGAATAATGCTTATGAGAAACAGCTTTAAAGCATACCAAAGAATAAGATGTCAACCTGGTGAATTACGGTACAGGACTATTGCAGGACAAACAATAGAAGCAGCATACAATAGAAGGAGCTGAACAATCCCACAATTTGTTGATCAGATATTTGCTCTGCAGTCCTGCTACATCCAATTGTGAGTGGTAGTAGACAAATAAACATGAACTGAAGGAACAGGGTCCACAAATATTTCCATCCTCAACGATATGGAGCCCAGCATATCAATACAAAATACAGTGCTGAAGTAACTGCAACCACTTTCGCCAGAAGTACCATGTAGATGATCATCTTAGTCTCCTTCAGAAGTCCCAAGCATCACAGATGCTAGACTTCAGCAAATTTCATCAACTCCGTTTGATTTCAAGAAATGCTGAAGACATTGGTACTACAAAGGCTATGGAGTCTGACAATATCCTGGCCATAGCATTGAAGACGTTTGCTGCAGAATTTACCAAGTTCTTAGTCAACATGTTCCAGTACAACTAAAACACTAGCATTTACCTGGCATTGTGGAAAATTGTAGACTTGCTCACCGAGCCAGTGTGTGTGACTTCAGATGTTTCGTCACCCTGCTGGGTAACATCGTCAGTGTGCTTCCGGTGAAGTGTTGGTTTTCTGTCCTGCTTGTTATTTATATGCTTTAGTTTGCTGGCGTGGTTGGCATCACTTCTGGTTCTGTTTTTCAGTGGTTTGTAAATCGGGTTGAGTTCAATGTGTTTGTTGATGGAGTTCCATCTTATTAGACTTAATAG
>NC_063333.1:64513678-64513890 GCF_021869965.1 Rhincodon typus | reverse complement strand
GACTGGAAGGAACAGACAGTCCCACTGGAGTAGCAGGGGAGGGGAGAGAGGACATCGTGACAGAATATAACAAGCAAAGCCAAAAGAAACAGAAGGAATCGGTTCACAGTCTGAAGGTGTGGAACTCAAATGTAGAGCCCATAAGTTTGTAAAGGGTCTCATTTGCCGTGACTCCCTTGTCCGCTCCACACTCCCCTCCAGCTCCACCACAC
>NC_063333.1:64487345-64508678 GCF_021869965.1 Rhincodon typus | reverse complement strand
TCGACCAGGGCATTCAGGTTTGTGGATTTTGGGAAGGAGATAGAAGCGGGCAGTGCAAGGTTGGGGAACGATGAGGTTGGAGGCCGTGGGTGGGAGGTCTCCTGAGGTGATGAGGTTGTGGATGGTTTGCGAGATGATAGTTTGGTGCTCAGGGGTGGGGTCTTGATCAAGGGGGCGGTAGGAGGAGGTGTCGGAGAGTTGGCGTCCAGCCTCGGCGATGTAGAGGTCAGTGCGCCATACTACAACTGCACCTCCCTTGTCCGCAGGTTTTATGGTGAGGTTGGGATTGGAGCGGAGTGAGCGGAGGGCTGCACGTTCTGCAGGGGAGAGGTTGGAGTGGGTGAGAGGGGTGGAGAGGTTGAGGCGATTGATGTCTCGACGGCAGTTGGAGATGAAGAGGTCGAGGGAGGGTAGGAGGCCTTGGGGTGGTGTCCAGGAGGAGGGGGTGTGTTGGAAGCGGGAGAAGGGGTCAGTAGAGGGAGGGTTAGGTTCACGGTCAGAGAAGTAAGCGTGGAGGCGGAGGCGGCGGAAAAACTGCTCTATGTCCAAGCGTGAGCGGTATTCGTTGATCTGCGGGTGGAGGGGGACAAAGGTGAGCCCTTTACTGAGGACTGACCATTCGTCCTCAGTAAGGGGTAGGTCTGGAGGGATGGTGAACACTCGGCAGGGCTGGGAGCTGCTGTCTCCTCTGGAGCTGCTGAACTTTCTTACCTTGGCATGAACCTCCAAGGGTTTGATAAGGGAAATGTGGGTGGAGGTGGACAGCCAGGCCTGTGCGTGTGGACAAAGTTCCTGATTGCTGAGAGCACAGAGTCCTCTCCAACCTCCAACCCATTGCCTCACATGTAACACCAGTAGGATTTTAGCTCCATGGGAAAAGCAGCAGATTGGATCTTTATCAAAGCAATGAAAGAACTTTTGTGTAATGGTGATCGTAATACAATTTGATATATAGTAGCTACTGAATGGAACAATGGAAAAGCAACAGCGAAAAATATTCAGCTGGAAAAGAGGCAATGTCATTGACTTGAGAATTAGCACATGTTGATTGATTGTGGACAAAGGTTGGTGAAGAAAACACAGAATAAACAATGTCAGGCCCTCAAGGCTGAACTAGTTTGGATAAGGGAGAAAGATAAAGTATTCAAAGCTGGAGTTCCCTGGGTAATAAAAATGTAAAGGTGAACACAAAACAAAAAAAAGGTAGTTTTATGCTAAATTACTGTAGAAAACCTATTGAAAGGGATATAAGCACAAAGAGGGGAAATCACAAAAAATTAGCAGGTTACATAAAAGGAAACTGATTTTTTTTTCTTTTGTAAATGTATTAAAAGGATTGTTAAGCGAATGCTGAGGCTGATTGGAGGCAAAGAAAGAAATCTTCATTTGGCAGCAGAGGACATAACTGTATTACTAAATGAGTGCTTTAATATATCTCACAGTGTGGAGCTGGAGGAACAGTGGATTTCTGAAGAAGGGTCTTGACCCGAAACTTCAGCTTTCCTGCTCCTCTGATGCTGCCTGGCCTGCTGTGTTCCTCTAGCTCCACACAATGTTATTTCTGACTCCAGCATCGGCAGTTCTTACTGTCTCAGTAACATATTTCTCTTCTTTTGTGAAAACTGAAGCACTGCTGTTGTAGTGAAAGAGTGAGGAGTGATATTGAATAAGATTTTTTTTAAATGGTAGAAAAGAGTTGATAATTAAGTTGATGTTGAAGTGAAGCAGATGTGCCACACTACAAGTTGGGAACATAAGAGCTAAAAGATAGCTTTACTATGTTTGTGCTAAGAAAACATTGTGTGACTGCTTGTTTGTTAGAGTAAACGTTAAAGGTCACATTTTGAAGGCTGGAGTTAGAGTCAGCCTTGTAGAAGCAATCTCAGTGGAACATCACAATACTGCTGCTTGAAATCGCAGTGCTCAGCAGCTAGGAGACCATGATTTGATCATGTGCATGCATTTGATCTGTGGCCAAGGCTGTGGGTGGTGTGTGTTCAGCCACAATAGGTTGCGTAGCTATGATGTAAGAAAAAAAATGGGCTGAGTTACTGCATAAAAGCTAAGCAAGATTTTAAGTTGGAGAGAACAAAGACAGAGAACTTAGCGGGGGGCTGACTAGAATAGTTGTACTTCCCACGTATATGTAAAATGAGCCTGTTGTATTTGCTCAAACAGACTGTGTTGAGATTATACTTTAATCTGCATTATAGATATCACTCAAAATTAATAAATCATCTGGACCAGATGAGTTGCATCCTAGGTTGCTGAGGGAAACAAGGACAGAGAAATCCAAAGCTCTAATGACAATCTTTCAATCCTTCAAGGTTATGGAAGTGCTGACAGAAGATGGGACAATTGCAAATGTTATATCCAAATCCAAAAAGAAGTGATAAATCAGTGCAGGCAGTCTAATGTCAGTGGTGGGAAAACCATTAGGGACACCTGTCAAGGACAAAATTAATTTTAATGTGGAGACATCTGGGTTATTAAGGGACGGACAGTATAGATTTGTTGGAGGCAAATCATGTCAGACTAACCTGTTGAACCTGAAATCCATGGAGGCAGGTCCTCAGACAGGGGGTCCATTTGCCGTGATCTCCGTGAGGCAGTCCATGCCTCTGCAATCCAGTGATTGGAACACAGTCAGTCCTGTGGTTCCATAGTGGCCAGTCTGGGGGCAGGGTTAGGGCTAATGCAGTGAGTCAGGGAGATGCACTGCCACCAGTCAGGGATTTGGACACCTCCCGTCCAGCCTGGCAGTTAGGTCAATCAAGGGGGCGGCCCACAGTCAGCACGTAGGATTCATCTGCACAACAGAAGGGGAAAATGCTTTGGAGACAAAAAAAGTGGGGAAGGTGGTACTGTCATGAGAAGGAGACTCAGCGAGTTCTTTCTTGGGACTGGGAGCTACAGGCTGGGAAGAAGAAGGTATGACAACTGTGAATGGGAGCAACAGTATTACTACTGGATGGGAAGAGGGTCATGTGGGAGGCAGACTAACCACCAGCAGGAGCATCCTAGCTTCAAAAGGGGAAAAGTGTATGACTACATCTGGTATGGTCATCTCATACATGATAGAAGTTGGGTGGGAAAGATGGGCAGATGCAGACTTAGGTTGGGATGGGTAGAGACCTGCAGAGGTGCCTATGGTGAAGGGCGACCAGGTATGGGGCTTGGATGCTTGGGTGCACACTGACACGTTAAGACAGAGGTTGCAACCACTGGCTGAGGAACACTCACTGTCACTTGCTTTCATGCTGAAAATCAAGAGTGAACAATGGGGAAGAAAATGGCTGCAACCACTATTGAAGTGGACTGGATAAATGACATGACCTTTGAGGGAGGGATGGAGCTGCAGGACCCACTGATTTTAGAGCTTTTAAAGAGAAAGACATTACACATTGGCCCCTGCCCTGTACAGGTCACTAATCTGCAGAATCCCTAATCTCTAGCCATCCTAATGCATTTCCCTTCTGTTTGTTTTGCACTTCCTTACTCAGACAGCACTGACCAAAATCATTCATACTAACATCTTTGGACACAGAAGCCAGGAAAGAATAGTGATGTTATAGGAATGGTGGTCAAAGGTGTCAGTAGTTATCATTGTCCTCCGTATGCCTCATCTTTCTTGCATCCAGATGCTGCTGCAGGCTATCACCGCAGGCATCCATCCAAGATGCATCATTTGCAGTCAGCAAATTATGCCTCATGCTGGAACAATGACAATCAGCTGCAAGGTGAAAGCAATGCAATTTATAAAAATGTGCAATGTAACATACAGTGCCAGTAAAGTGCCCTCAATAAGTTTTCTCCTACCTCTCCCTTACGCTATGTGTTAGTGTATTCCCTACCCCAGTAGTTATGGTGGAGATAGCCTGCTTCCAGTGGAGCTTCTTGGCCCTGGAGGTTTAGTCAGGTTGGTCCAGGAGTACTTGTGTCTGGTTGGGTCAGACAGGTTGAGGATCTTCCCAGCAGATGCAAGTTGGCCTTCCGTTGCGTGAACCTCCAAGGGTTTGATAAAGGCAATGTGGGTGGAGGTGGACAGTCAGGCCTGCGCATGCAGACAAAGTCCTGATTGCTGAGAGCACACAGTCCTCTCCAATCTGGGGCTGAGCAAGTGCCTGACTGCCGAGGGCCTGCACACTGGGACATTCCTTCTTCAGTCAGCTGCAGAGCTCTTGCCATGAGGGACTCACCAGATTGTGGCATCATATTTTCTAAGCCTAATATTCCCACTGTTATGTCTGTATCTGTGCTGGTGGGGGGTGCAGGACGCAGCTTTGCCAAAGCTTCCTCTGAGGTTTTGATACTCTTTGTCTCAGAAGTCAGGAGGTAGCTTCTGAGCAGTCAGCCATTTCACCACTGGTGGTAGGATGCTGGCAGTAACTCCAGGCCTAAGAGAGAAAAGGCATTGTGGTTAATGAACGAATGGTTAGAAGTAGTGTGCACTGAAGGGGACTGACAGTGGGATTGATTTAAGGGTTGCAGTGGAATGAAGAAAGGTACTTAGTAGATTGGCTGGTCATGGATGTCTCAGCATCTTTGTATGACCGAAGCTGATCTTCTTCTGCATAGGCCAGATATCTCTCCTCATTTGGGGTAAGGAGAATAATTTCCAGTACCTCTGCACTCATATGGGCTCTGGTCTGCTTTGTGATGGACTGTGTTCTTTTGTAATGAGAGAATGGGAGGGATTGAGTAAGTTGAAAAAGGGTGCTACAGCTCTGGGTGCTGGAGCAAGCAGGCAAAAGGAGGTGACGTGTTCAAAAGGAGTGGGTAGGCAGTGCAGAGGCCATGCAGGTTTAATGATGTGGGGAAAGATGTTGCAGGCAATGTCAGACTGGCAGAGCATGAGTCTTGATAGGAAGTTGATGCAATAGTAGAGATAGAATGAATGAGGAAGCAGAGACAAAACCTCTTTACTGCATTTCTTGCCATTCCTCCACACCTAGGTGGTGACCTCAGTCCAGACTGCCAAAGTCTGTGTTGTGGCCTTCTCTACTAGTCCTCTGTACCACCACTCCACAAAGACCTCCAAGCCCCTGTAGGAGAACTACAGTGCCATCTTCTACTTCTCATGTTCAGATTCTCTTTGTGAACAAGCAGGATCATTTTGCAAGTGCTCGTCTGGTTACACAGTGGTCTTTAAAAGATGGCAAATGGAAAGTCATTAGATAGGGTAAAACCTTTAGATTGCCTCTTTTTCTATTACAAAGGAATAAATTGTTTGCAACTTATCTGTTTAATTATGCTGTAATTAATTTCAAATGTAGTATGTGTTTTGCATTCCTCAGTAATGATGGATTAATTTCTGAAAGTACACAAACATTCCATAGGCAAAGAAACAATCTGAATTTTTCAACAACTTAAGTGCTATTCTACTTCAAGACAATCAATAAATTGTGACAGTGCAAGTGCCAAAGGTGCAAATGTGACTGCAAATTGTTGACAGCAACAGTGCAACATTGGAAAATGTCACATATATGCAGTATTTATTGGACACAAGACATTATATAGTATAGATGAGTGGCAATTCAAATATTAAAGCTTCATCTATCACATCACATTTACTTTTTTTAATCCATTATTCAATAACATCACTACTATTATAGTTTAAAAGGCAATTGTGATCTTCCATTGATGAATTTGATGGATATGTTAAATGAATCAGATGGCCCTTAACTTTTAAATACATATTATAGAATGCTATGTATTCTTTATTTGTATGAACAATTGCAGCAATGACTACAAAAGTCATGTGCTAAGATATCTATAGACTGCAAACTTAATGGTTGTTCACAGGTGCATTGGTATGTTGCCAGTTACAGTACATTTATAGCTTGTTGTTTGTGCCAAAGTAAGCTTTATCCTTGGTCATTGTCATTCCATGACTTAACTGTTGAAATGTTTTCAAGATCACAATGTTTAATTCTTCAAATGTTAGACATTGTACTTTAACAAAGAATAATGGCAAATTGAAACAGCAAACAGAAATATTATATTTGACTTAAACCTGGCTCAATTTAATTGGTCTTAACTGAATGACTTACTTAAAAAGAACAATATTTTGCATAACACAACAGATGAGGTCTCAACTATCCTCTAACTGCTGTTTGTTGCCGAGATGCATTTTGATGTTTACCTATCACTTCTATCATTTCTCAGAAAGCTTGTTATATAGGAATAGCTGCAAAAGCAATATCAACCCCTTCTTACTGGACTTAATGTAAGCCCTGAGGAAAGTACTCTTCAGTACTTTTAGTAAAATTTCAGAGTTAAAGTTTACACGGCTATCTATAAATCTTAAAAAACTTTACTTTTAGAGGTATATTTTAAGTCACATACTTTTATTGGGTTTTGCGTCCAATTCTGAAACTGTTCAAAATCTTAGGAACTTGCTTTCCACATTTATGAATTTGCTGATCTATCAAACATTGTTGCATTGGCTGGTTGCTGATAGGCACTTGAAATCGTTGATTATTTTCTTGATATGGATGACAATTATTAGGATTTTGATCTTCTTGTACTATAATCATTTTTTTGCCTTGTATTCTTTATTGATTAAAGTTGTTGTTGAACTGTTTTAGTTGTAAAAATTATTGTTGTAGCACTAAAAGTGAAAGTTCTTTTTTGTGTTCTAAATACAGTTTCCACTGTATAGTTCAGATTTCCTTTACCAATACAGCATCTTCAAAGAATGAATTAAGATAATCTCCTTTCAACAGGAATAAAGGATTTTGAAAAGATCTGTGGGTGGAAACTTTCTCAAAATAGCATCAAATTGATGAGTTTCAATCATTTCTTGACTGTATGCTGGCTGATAGGATATCATTCATGTTGGTATTTTTTCATCTCTGAGGTACTTTTGTATCAAACTCAACACCACATCATCAGATTTGCGCTCTTTTTCAACTTCTACGATTTTAATCAATAAAGTTAATAAAACTTCATAGCTGCTGAATAAATCTTGTATTTCTCACTTAAACTGTCAAAAAAATGTAACTACCTTCACCATTAGGTCTCTGAAATTTCAAATTTTTGTAAGTAATTTTAATTCCTGTTTTTTTCCAATCCTTTTAATTTAGACATGTTTGTCAAGAATTTTTTTTAACTTCCTTGTTAATTTTGTTTTGTTGTTAAGGAAGTAGTCTAGAAATTGTTAAACCACTGTTGGAAGTTTTAACTTGCTTCTCAGCCTTAATTTCTTGGGTGGAAATGAAACTGTTGTTTCTTTCCTTTACCGCGTTGAATTTGCTATAGATACCTGGTAATTGATCTCTTCTGATTTGATCAATCCGTTTGGTTGCTCATGAGATCTCACTGGTCTCACTGTTCACATTCTAAAAACTTGTTTTCCCTATTACTGACTGTAAAACAAAAAACTCTTATACAGACTTACAGATGTTCTTAGTGGTATCTCTATAGAAGTTCTATATTCAGAGATATTTTCTGCACAGCAACTCCTCAGCCTGTAGATTTTCTGGCTGCTAGCTGGTCTTAGAGCTCTGTCAGTGATTTTTCTTGAGTCTTTTTTTTTCTGATTTCTTTTCTCCAAAGATTTCAGGTCTACTTCTTGATCCTCGCTGCTGCCATGTTTTTCTAGGCAGCGGATCCCATCACTGCTACCATGTTTTGTTGTGTAGTTTTGTGTCCACATCCATTTGTTTGTGCTCAAGACAGACTGGGTGAGGAGATGGCAAGCTTAAGAATAGTTTTAAGACTTCAGTTTCTTTAGTATTATTACATCCTAAAGGTAAATACTGGAATACATGGTATTCGGAGATATACCAGTTACCTGCTATCTTATTGAAAGACTATCCCAAACCCTCTACTGCCTAATGCTAGTTGATCTACTCCACATGCTTCTCTGCATGCATTTCTAAAATTAACATGGCTAGATTTCAGGCTTCTGGCTATGTCTCCCAGTGTTGCTCCAGTATCCGAATACCTTTACACAATAGTGACCAAAAGTGTCCAACCCTCTTCAGCATAGAGTCATAGAGTTGTACAGCATGAAAACAGACTCTTTGGTCCAACTCGTCCATGCCGACCATGGTTTCCTCCAGGTGCTCCGGTTTCCTCCCACAGTCCAAAGATGTGCAGGTTAGGTGGATTGGCCATGCTAAACTACCAATAGTGTTCAGGGATGTGTAGCTTAGGTGGATTATACAGCGATGGGTCTGGGTGGGATGCTCCAGGGGTCAGTGTGGACTTGTTGGGCTGAAGGGCCTGTTTCCACACTGTAGGGATTCTGTGATAATATCCTAAATTAATCTAGTCCCATTTGCCAGCATTTGGCCCATTTCCCTCCAAACTCTCCCTATTCATGTACCCATCCAGATGCCTTTTAAATGTTGTAATTATACCACTCTCCACCACTAGGGGAGGTGATGGCCGAGTGGTACTATCGCTGGACTGTTAATCCAGAAACCCAGGTAACATTCTGGGGACCCAGGTTCGAATTCTGCCATGGCAGACGATGGAATTTGAATTCAATAAAATGTGTAGAATGAAGAATCTAATAATGGCCATGAATCCATTGTCAATTCTTAGGGGAAAAACCCATCTGATTCAGTAATGCCCTTTAGGGAAGGAAACTGCCATCTTTACCTGGTCTGGCCTACATGTGACTCCAGACACACAGCAATGTGGTTGACTCTGGGCAATTAGGGATGGGCAATAAATGTGCCTAGCCAGTGACACCCCCATCCTGTGAGCAAATAAAGGAAAAAAAAACTCTCTCTGGCAGCTTGTTCCATGCACACACCACCCTCTGCATGAAAAAATTATCCCTAAAGTCCCTTTTATATCCTTCTCCTCTCACCTTAATGCTATGTCCTCTAATTGTAGACTCCCTGACTCTGGGAAAAAACTATTCACCTTTTCCATAGCCTTCATGCTTTCATAAACTTCTATAATATCATACCTCAGCTTCAATGCTCCAAAGGAAATAGCCCCAGCCTATTCTGGCTCTCCCTATAGCTGAAGCCCTCCAACGTTGGCAACACTTTGTAAATCTTTCCCGCACCCTTCAAGTTTAACAAATTCTTTCCGAAAGCAGAGAGACCAGAATTGAACGCAGTTTCATTGATGATTGTCAGTGATGATCTCGATCCTCATCATTACATGTAAAGATTAATGATTCCACTGTTTGAGAGGACTGTAGTTTTTTTTAAATTTTAATTCATTCATGGGATGTAGGTGTCAAGACAGGGCCAGCAATTATTGTCCTTATCTAATTGCCCTTGAGGAAGTGGTGGTGAGTTGTCTTCTTGAAGGGATGTAATCAATTTGGTATACGTAGACACACAATGCTGTGAATGAAGGATTCTAGGATTTTGACCCAGCAACAATGATGGAATGGCACTGTACTTCCAAAATAAGATGGTGAATGACTTGGAGGTAAACTTGCAACTAGTGGTGTTCGCATACCCATGTATCTACTGCCCTTCTCCTTCCATTTGGAAGTGGTCGAGGGATAGGAAGGTGCTGGCTAAGGAGCCTTGATGAATTTCAGCAGTGTATCTTGTAAATGGCACACATTGGTGCCACTGAATGTCAGTGGTGAAGGGAGTGGATGCTTGTGGATGTTGTGCTAATCAAGAGAGCTGCTTTGTCTTGGATGATGCCAAGCCTCTTGAATGTTGTTGGAGCTGCCTTCCTTCAGGTAAGTGGAGAGTATTCCATCACACTCATGCCCTGTGGACAGGTGGACAGGCTTTGGGGAGTCAGGAGGTGAGTTATTCATTGCAGGACTTCTAGCCTCTCGCCTGCCCTTAATATGTATTGTATTTATACCGTTAAGTCCAGTTTAGTATCTGAACAATCATAACCCTCAGGATGTTTATAGTGGGAGATTTAGTGATGATAACGCCTTTGAATGTCAGGGGGCAGTAGTTAGATTCTCTTTTGTCAAATTTGTTCATTGCTTGGCACTTATATGATGCAAATGTTACTTGCCACTTGTCAGCCCAAATCTGGATATTGTCAAGGTCTTGTTGCATTTTAACATGGACTACTTCAGAATCTAAGGAGTTGTGAATGGTGCTGAACATTCTTTGCTGTTGATCGCACATCAACACTTCTGATTGAATGATGGAAGGTCCCCGATAAAGCAGCTGAATACAGTTGGACCTAGGACACTACCTTGAGGATCTCCTGCAGAGATGTTCTGGGAGCTGAGATGACTGACAACAACCACAATTATCTTCCTTTGTGCCAAGTAGAGCCTTTGACTCCAACCTATGAGAATTTTCCTCTCGATATCCATCGACTCCTGTTTTGCTGAAGCTTCTTGATACCACATTTGGTCGAATGCAGTCTTACTGTCAAGGCCAATCACTCTCACCTCACCTCTGGAATTCAGCTCTTTTGTCCATATACGAACCAATGCTGTAATGAGGTGAGGTGCTAATGGCCCTGGTGAAACACAATTTGGGCATCAGTGAGCAGGTTTTTGCTAAGTAAGTGTTGCTTGAAAGTACAGTTGATGACACCTTCCATCACTTTTCTGAAGAGTACACTGAAGGGTGGTACTTGACAGGGTTGAATTTGTCCTTTTTGTGTACGATTTTCTGAATCATTGGGTATATGTCCATGTTGCAGCTGCATGAGAACAGCTTGGCTCAAAGTACCATTGTCAAGTGTTGTCAAGGCCCAAAACCTTTGCAGTATCACAATTTTATCACCCAAAGGGTGATGGTGGGGTTGGGTGGGGTTGGAGGCACTGCCCAGGAAGGTAATTAAGGTAGGTAACTTTGCGACATTTAAAAATTATACGGATGAACATGATGTGTGTCATGACATGCAAGACGACAGGCCGAGAGTAGTAAAGTGAAACTAGTGGAGGTAGTAGCCGAAAGAACTGAGGATGCTGTGGTACTGAGAAGGGTCACCTGACGTGAAACATTAACTGATTTCTCTCCACAGATACTGCCAGACCTGCTGAGCTTTTCCAGCAATTTCTGTTTTTGTTCCTAGTGTGGGTAGTAGATAATTTTTGGCAGTACAGACTCAATAGTTTGAAGGGTCTCCTCTACTGTACAATTCTATGACATCCAATGCTCCAAACCATTGTAATGTGTAGTGAATTGACTTGGCCAAACACTGGGGGCCTCTGGAGAATGTTCGCAATTGGATGTGGCAGGACTGCAATGTAGAATTGTTTGTTCTTTCTATCACTTGCTTCTGATGCTGTGGCAAGCAACTCTTCCTGTTTTTTAGCTTCATGGCATTTTTAGCTATGCCTAGTGCTATTCCTAGCATGCCTTCCCACATTCTTCATTGAACCAGAGTTGATCTCTTGGCTTAATGGCGATGGTAGAGTGAGGTAATGCCAGGCCAAGAGGTTGTAGATTGTGTTGAAGTACAATTCTGCTGCTGATAGTCCATGTTGCTTCATGGATGCTGAGTTTTGAGTTACTAGATCTGTTCGAAGTCTATTCCATTTACCACAGTGATAGTGACACAAAACACAATATATGGTATTCCCAATGTGCAGGCAGGATTTTGTCTCCACAAGGACTGTGCAGGGGACACTGCTACTGAGAATGTCATGTACTGATAAATCCAAAGCAGAAAGATTGTGAAACACAAGTGGCTGAAGTATTCCAAGCAGAGGACAGCAGAATTCACCTCCATTGCTGGACTCCTTCAGGCGGTAGATATTGTTAATTGCGCGCATGTTGCCATTAAAGGACTAATTGAGCAGCTATGGAGATTCCTCAAAAGGAAGGGATATAATTCCTTAAAGTTTCAACTGATCTGTGACTTTAAAGATATTTTCACACAGGTCTGTACACACAGGCCACTGCCATTCTCAGGCAAATTCTCACATTCAAATGCACTGCAAATCTTCATGGAATATGAGGGGCTCCATGGATGGTTTTTAAATGGATGAAGGCTATCCCTTGAAGAAATAGCTACTGATCACAATCCAAGACTCTGCAACAGAAACAGTTGCACTGCAGATGATGCCACCTTATCACCAGAACCAACAGGTAAATTGGCCATTGAACATCTGGAGATGTGGGTTCAGAATCTTGACTGATCAGGAGATGCCTTGAGTACATTCACTCAAGTTATTCCTGCATTGTAGTTATCTTCTGTGCTCACCCGAACATGCCCTCAAGAGAAGTGTGGATCTTTTGGTGTAGCACACTTCCTTGGAGGTGGAGGAAGAGGATAAGGTTGAAGAGGCAGTATAAGATGGTACTGTATGGGATGGGCTGAAGGACTAAAAGGTAATGATGATATTCGACAGCTGAATGGGAAAATAGATTGTGCAGGATGGGAAAATAGAAAGTTCAGAATGATACTTGACAAACTGCATGACCTTGAATGATTCCTGTGAACATTCCTTTACGAGCCGAAGATGACCCCTGCAGCTTGTTTTTCCAATCCTGTGTTTTCTGTACCAGTCAGCAGTTTTGTCTTTCTGTATCTGCTTTCCATGTGCTGGCTGTTTGTTACACTGTATAAGAGAGACAGAGGTTCATTCCGAATTGTCGGATTTCGCCTCAGCTAGGAATTGCAGGCAGTGCCAGGAACATACATAAGCCTTCAGACCAGCCATCAATTGATGGGCAGGAGGGCCTGAGACTTGTTGCTTTTCTAGAAGGGTATGAAACTTGTTTTTTTTCCCCCTTTTCTCTTCCATTTGTTATTTCCACTATACTTACTTATTATTACAGAACAAACATTCATATTTAAGCAAATTGCCGTGGTCAAGCCTTCTCTTAATTATATTTACCCGAATCTGAAAAGAACTGTTTGGATATACACTGTGATCCAAGACAGGTACTTATCATTTCCATGGCTTTCCACATGATCAGACAAAGGTCAAGGCACAGGAGCAGGGAAATCTGGGCAGTTCTAACCTGGAACATTTCTCCTGAGGAGCCTAGAAAGTCCTGGAGCTGATACTCAACACCTGTAGATTGGATATCCATCATGCACACAGCACAGAAGTCTTCGATTGTTCCATACAGTGAATGAGGCACAAGTCACTACTGACCATGCAGTTTCCCAACGCATGACCTGTGCATGTTCCTGTATGCCTTACTTTTTTGACTGGAGTGAATGGAGTGCTTGGGAGAGGTAGCATTTCTTAAAGGCAGGCTGAGCACACAATTTTGAGTGGCTCATCCTAAGAGAGATTGTCTAGGTTGTGCCAGGTGCGGTGATCCAACTAAAAAAGTGCAGAATCTTTCAAAAGCAATTGCCACTCAGAGGCAAGACAAGACAAAAGAAGAAGAAATACTGAGTCAGCATCTTATCCAAAACTCAGTCAGCTGCAGTATCCGGTCTTTTTGCAGCTGAACCTTCAAAAGCAAATTGGTCTTAATAGTCACCTGCGTACCACTGGAATGTTGCCAAATACCTCAGCTGTTGAACATGATCATCCTCACCTCAAAGGACAAAAACTCTTCTTCTACGTTAATTTCAAGGACTGGAAACTCACAGACCACCTAAGCATATTGAGTTCTCATAACTTAGCATAACATTTTTCACACATAAGAACATGCTCTGTGACCATTGACAGGAAATTGACAACATAGTGGTCTTTACTCACAACCATACCAATGTGTGCTCCTGCTGTGGCTCGGATAAAGTGGGAGCTACCAGTTTACTTGTGTCTGCTTACAGCAGAAGTGCCCATGGAAGTTATAGTTGCTTTAGAGGAGCCAATGGGAGCATCTCCTTTGCTGGGTCCACCTACAACAATGCAAGAACTTGCTGTGTAGATGGTTCTACATTCAGAGGAGTCAAGGCATTGGATGCTGATGATGGTGACCTCCCTCAATATCATTACTGATTCTTTCAGCTGTTTGATGAAGCACTTGAGTGTCTGAGGGAAGCTGGGGCACATCTGGCATCCACTCCAAGCATCTTTGTGCAATTAGCAGCACTGAATGATTAATGCTACAGAACATCTCATGTAGTGCGTAAATGCTCTGCTCCTGCATACATTTAATTGCGCTACATGAGGTTAGTTGTTCTCTCTGTTGGGGGTTCATATCTCCCACTGCTGATCTAGGAATACGCAGACTGAAGTATGATTCTCAGGCTGTACATTGCTGCCCAACTGAACATGATTATATTTGTTACTTCTGATAGGGACTGCCCACATTTTCTTGCTCATTTGTATTGCTCATTCTGTGTCACTCAGCCTAAGGTTTTAAAGTATTTAAGACAATATGCTCAGAAAGATCTATGACGTGTGTTTTTGTTGGGGGTGGGCTGAAGAGGGAAGAGAGAGCAAGAGAAAGAAACAGAGATAGAGACAGACACTGAAAAAGATTTGATTTGATGTGATTTATTAGTGTCACACATCTCGAGATTCAGTGAAAAGAATTGTTTTGTGTTCTATTTATGTAGCATTAAAAATCTTTATACTGAGCCAAAGGGCAATGCACAGGTAATTAGCAGTTTGGAGATGTGCCATTATGTTGTTAACTTCAAAAAAGCTCAACAGACACAGGCAGCTACAGATCTATTCAATCTTATGCCAATTCTATGGAAAATAAAGGAAAAATTAGTACGGTAAATTTGAGGAATATGTATAGAACAATGACTTAAACCGCAGTCAGCACATATTTAGTCAGGGAAATTTCAAACTACGGGAACTTTTCATAGTATTTTCAGGAATATCCACCAAAATAGATTTAGGGTCAAGTTTCGGAATAGATACGTTACTGGCTGAAGGTATTAAAAAAAGACACTGCTTAAAGTGGCAGCATTAGAATAGGAAGTAGCATTGCAGGGATACCCTACATTCTCCATGTTGGATCTCTATCAATACCTGATCTTGATTGGTTTTCAACCCATGGTGGTCAGAATTTAATGCCAACAAGTATAAAGAAAGCAAGTTATTCAATACAATCCAGAGTACTAAAGCTTTAGAAATAGTGGAATGCATTGGTGGTCAACTTCCAGGATTCTATAAACTCTGGAAGAGTCCCTGCAGATTGGAGGGTAGCTCATGTCACTCCAATATTCAAAAAGGGAGGTAGAGAGAAAACAGGGAATTACAGACCACTAAGCCGAACATCAGAAGTGGGGAAAATACTCAAATCCATTATCAAAGACTTTACAGTGGAGCAGTTAGAAAGCAGCAGCACGGTCAGACAGAGTCAGCATGGATTTATGAAGGGAAAATCATGCTTGACAAATCTGTTAGAGTTGTATGAAGATGTAACTAGGAGAGTTGACAAGGGGAGCCAGTTGATGTGGTATATTTGGACTATCAGAAAGTGTTTGAGAAAGTCCCACATAAGAGATTATTGTGCAAGGTTAAAGCGTATATGATCGGGGGAAGTGTATTGAGATGGATAGAAAACTGGTTGGCAGAGAGGAGACAAAGAGTAGGAATCAATGGGTCCTTTTCACATTGGCAGGCAATAACTAGTGGGGTTCCACAGGGATCAGTGCTGGGATCCCAGCTACGCACAATATATATTAATGATTTGGATGACGGAACAAAATGTAACATCTCCAAGTTTGCAGATGATACCAACTTGCATGGGAGGATGAACTGTGACAAGGATGCTGAAATCCTTCAGAATGATCTGGACAGGTTGGGTGAGTAGGCAAATCAATGGTGGATGCAGTATAATTTGGATAAATGTGAGATTAGTCACTTTGGAAGCAAAAATAAGAAGGCAGATTACTACCTGAATGGCTGTAAATTGGGAGAGGGAAGTGTGCAGTGGCACCTGGGCGTCCTTGTACACCAGTCACTGAAGGTAAGCATGCAGGTGCAGCAGGTGGTAAAGAAGGCAAATGGTATGTTGGCCTTCATTGCGAGAGCTTTCGAGTACGGGAGCAGGGATGTGTTGTTGCAGTTATACAGGGCCTCGGTGAGGCCACACCTCGAACAGTGTGTGCAGTTTTGGTCTCCTTTTCTGAGGAAAGCACAGGTCATGCTCTTGCTCTTGAGGGAGTGCAGCGAAGGGTTACCAGGCTGATTCTGGGAATGGCAGGACTGATGTATGAGGAGAGATTGACTAGGTTAGGATTGTTTTCGCTGGAGTTCAGATGAATGAGGGGGGTGCCTCATACAGACTTATAAAATTCTAACAGGACTAGACAGGGTAGTTGCAGGGGGGATATTCCTGAAGGTGGGTGTGTCCAGAATCAGGGGTCACAGTATGAGGATTCGGGGTAGACCATTTAGGATGGAAATGAGGAGACATTTCTTCACCCAAATAGTGATGAGTCTGTGGAATTCATTACTACAGAAAGTAGTTGATGCCAAAATATTGACTATTTTCAAGACGCGGCGAGATATAGCACTTGGGGTGAATGGAATCAAAGGTTATGGGGAGAAAGCAGGATTAGGCTATTGAGTTGGATGATCAAAAATGATCGTGATAAATGGTGGAGCAGGCTCAAAGGTCTCCTCCTACTCCTATCTTCTATGTTTCTGTGTTATAAGCCACGTTAACTTTACCACTTCATATTTTCTGGGTTTTTGGACTATATTTTTATTACCATCAACAAAAACAATTAAACTCATTTATTAAAACTACACAATGCCATCACTGAAATCAATGAAAATCACTGATTCCTTGCATGTAAACCAACTGTCACAACACCATCAATTTATCTTAAAGCACAATTCTGCTCATGTCCTGGCAGTGGCATGAAATTGTCTTATTGTACATTCACTAAGCAGACTTTAACTTTTGAATGGTGCTGAAAATAAGTTTCAGCCTCTGAAAGATCTGGTTCCAATTACAGTACAAATAACAATGATCTCGGAGCCAAAGACAGTTAAGAATGATGTTTCAGCAAAATACCTGAAGCTCAAGCCATGTGATTGTTTATTTTTACCTACAGCGACACATGCATAAAAGTCCATTTACCATCTGCTGTATACTTATTAGCCCTTTTGAAAGCTCAAACTAAAATTAGTTTGAAAAAATATAATTCAATGATTGTCTGATATAAGCATGCTATTTTCTTTTGTCAAAATGAAATTTCAGGAAAGACTATAACTCAAATAAAACACAGAAGTATTCAATGAAAATACAAATAAATTACTGTAATAATCAGAGGGAATGTTTTAACTCACACAGAGCACCTTTCAATTAAAACTGTAATTTTGAAAATAACTAAATTGCTATGAATTATATTGACAACTTCATAACAAATTTCCTCAAACGTTTTAAGACTAAATATTAAATTTTACTTGCATAAGTTACCTTGTACATTAATTTCAGAAAAATGAAATATCTTAAATGAGCTTCAAAATTAAAATGTGGTGTATTGTAATGTCAGGGAATTGATTGGTATACTCACACATTCTCAATGGAAGACATTTACTGACAATACATAAAATATACGTCAATCACATGGAAAGGGTAGCACTTCAGTAATAAATCAGATATTACATTCTACTTCTCCAGTAAACCTTTTGGACTGGCATTCGCAGAAAAAGTCATGCCTATAACCCACCATCATTAAATTGAAAAATCAGACTTTAACTTCTGATAACCACAAATATGTAGTTAAACATAAAAACTAAAAGAACTGCAGATACTGTGAATCAGGAAAAAAAACAGAAGTTGCTGGAAAAACTCAGCAGGTCTGGCAGCATCCATGAAGAAAAAGTCAGTGTTAACGTTTCGGGTCCAGAGACCCTTCCTCAGAACTGATGGTAGCTGGGAAAACGTCAGTTTATATGCAGAAATTAGGGAGGGGTGGGGTAGGGAGTAAACAAGTGAATAGAGCCCAAAGAGAGAGAAGAACAGTTGGATAGACAAAGAAGTTGATTACAATCTGGCTAGGAGAGTGAATAGTTGTTAATGGGGACTGTTAGTGACAAACAATAGGTAGTGTGTAATGGCAGGCTACGTGATAACAAGGCCTGGTGTGTGGGATAGGGGGCTAGGACATGGGAGAGTTTAGGCCCTAAAATTACTGAACTCGATATTGAGTCCGGAGGGCTGCAGGGTCCCTAAGAGGAAAATGAGGTGTTGTTCTTCCAGTTTGCGTTGAGCTTCACTGGAACACTGCAGCAAGCTAAAGACAGAGATGTTGGCCAGGGAACAGGGTGGTGTGTTAAAGTGGCAGACAACAGGTAGCTCAGGGGCCTTTTTGCGAGCAGAACGCAGATATTCTGTGAAGCGGTCACCCAATCTACGCTTTGTTTCACCAATGTAGAGGAGCAAATGCAGTAGGCTAGTTTCTGGGAAGGGCAGGTGAAGTGTTGCTTCACCGAGAAGGAATGTTTGGGCCCGTGGATAATGGGGAAGGAGGAGGTAAATGGGCAGGTGTTCATCTTCGCCGGTTGCAGAGGAAGGTGCTGTGGGGGCTTTTGGGGTGAAGGAGGAGTGGACCAGGGTGTCCTGGAGGGAACAGTCCTTGCGGAAGGCGAACAAGGGAGGGGAGGCAAATATGTATCTGGTGGTGGCATCTCGCTGGAGGTGGTGAAAATGGCGTCTGATAATCTTCTGGTTATGGATGCTGGTGGGATGGTAAGTAAGGACAAGGAGAACCCTATTGCTGTTGCGGGAGGGAAGAGATGGGGTGAAGGCAGAAGTGCGGGAGATGGGTCAGACGTGGTTGAGGGCCCTGTCGAGAACAGTGCTGGGGAATCCTCAGTTGAGGAAGAAGGTGGACATTTCGGAGGCTCCCTTGTCAAAGTTGGCCTCATCTGAACATATGCAATGGAGATGGAGGAACTGAGAGAATGGGATGTAGTCTTTACAGGAAGCTAGGTGTGAGGATGTATAGTTCAGGTATCTGTGGGAGTCAGTGGGTTTATTTTGGATATTACTGGCCAGTCTATCCCCAGAAATGGAAACAGAGATGTCGAGGAAGGGAAGGGAGGAGTCAGAGATAGACCAGGAGAAAGTGAGGGCAGGGTGGAAATTGAAAGCGAAATCAATTAAATTTCCCAATTCCGGATGAGAGAGGGAAGCAGCACCAATGATATCATCGATATATCAGAGAAAGAGTTGTGGGTGGGGGCCAGAATAGAACTGGAACAAGGAATGTTCCACGTACCTCACAAAGAGACAGGCATAACTGGGGCCCATGCAGGTACCCATGGCCATCCCTCTGACCCAAAGAAAATGACAGGAGTTAAAAGAGACATTGTTGAGGGTGAAGACAAGCTTGGCCAAGCGGAGGAGGGTGATGGTGGGCACGGATGGTTCAGGTCTCCTCAACCGAGGATTCCCCATCACTGTCGTCAACAGGGCTCTCAACTGGGTCCGACTCATCTCCTGCACTTTCGCCCTCACCCTGTCTCTTCACGCCCTCAACAGCAATAGGGTTGCCCTTGTCCTTACCACCATCCCACCAGCATCCACATCCAGGAGATCATCAGACGCCATTTCCGCCACCTCCAGCAAGATGTCACCACCAGACACATATTTCCCTCCCCTCCCTTGCCCACCTTCCAAAGGGACCGTTCCTTCCGGGACACCCTGGTCCACTCTTAGACCATAAGACATAGGAGCAGAAATTAGGCCATTTGGCCCATCGAGTCTGTTCTGCCATTCAATCATGGCCGATAAGTTCCTCAACGCCATTGTCCTGCTTTCTCCCCTTAACCCTTGATCCCCTTGATAATCAAGAACCTATCTATCTCAGTCTTAAATATACTCAATGACCTGGCCTGCACAGCCTTCTGTGGCAGTGAATTCCATAGAATCACCACTCTCTGGCTGAAGAAGTTTCTCCTTATCTCCGTTCTAAAAGGTCTTCCCTTTACTCTAAGGCTGTGCCCTCAGGTCTTAGTCTCTCCTACCAATGGAAGCATCTTCCCAACATCCACTCTGTCCAGGCCATTCAATATTCTGTAAGTTTCAATTAGATCCCCCCTCATCCTTCTAAACTCCAATGAGTTGAGTCCCAGAGTCCTCAAACGTCCCTCTTATGTCAAGCTTTCCATTCCTGGGACCATTCTCATGAACCTCCTCTGAACCTGCTCAGGGCCAGTACATCCTTCCTGAGATATGGGGCCCAAAATTGCACACAATACTCCAAATGTGGCCTGACCAGAGCCTTATAAAGCCTCAGTAGTACATCCGTGCTTTTATATTCAAGTCCTCTCAAAATAAATGCCAACATTGCATTTGCCTTCCTGACTACTGACTCAACCTGCAAGTTTACCTTAAGAGAATCCTGGACTAGAACTCCCAAGTCTCTTTGCACTTCAGACTTCTGAATTTTCTCCCCATTTAGAAAATAGTCCATGCTTTTATTCTTCTGACCAAAGTGCATGACCTCACACTTTCCCACGTTGTACTCCATCTGCCACTTCTTTGCCCACTCTCCTAACCTGTCCAAGTTTTTCTGCAGCCTCCCCACCTCCTCAATACTACCTGTCCCTCCACCTATCTTTGTATCATCTGCAAACTTAGCCAGAATGCCCTCAGTTCCTTCATCTAGATCACTGATGTATAGAGTGAAAAGTTGTGGTCCCAACACTGACCCTTGCAGAACACCACTTGTCACCGGCTGCCATCCTGAGAAAGACCCTTTTATCCCTACTCTCTGCTTTCTGCCAGACAGCCAATCTTCAATCCATGCTAGTACCTTGCCTCAAACACTATGGGCCCTTATCTTACTCAACAGCCTCCTGTGCAGCATCTTGTCAAAGGCCTTCTTGAAGTCCGGTGGATAACATCCATTGGCCCTCCTTGGTCTACCCTGCTCATTACTTCCTCAAAGAATTCTAGCAGATTTGTCAGGCATGACCTCCCCTTGATGAAACCATGCTGACATTGCCCTACTTTACCATACACTTCCAAATATTCAGAAATCTCATCCTTTACAATGGACTCCAAAATCTTACACACAACCAAGGTTAGGCTAATTGGCCTGTAATTTTCCATCTTTTGCCTTACTCGCTTTTTAAACAGGGATGTCACGTTAGCGATTTTCCAGTCCTCTGGGACCCTCCCTGACTCTAGCGATTCCTGAAAGATCACCACTAACGCTTCCATTATCTCTTCAGCTATCTCCTTTAGAACTCTGGGGTGTAGTCCATCTGTTCCAGGTGATTTGTCCACCTTTAGGCCAATCAGTTTTACTAGCACCATTTCCTTGGAGATGGCCACCATACTCAGCTCTGTCCCTGACTCTCTTGAATTTTTGGGAGATTACTCATGTCTTCCACCGTGAAGACTGATGCGAAATAATTATTCAGTTCCTCAGTCATTTCCTTGTTCCCCACTACTATCTCTCCATCGTCATTTTCCAGTGGTCCAATGTCCACTTTTGCCTCTCTTTTGCCCTTTACATATCTAAAGGAACTCTTACAGTCTTCGTTTGTATCACTGGCTAGTTTACCCTCATATTTAATCTTCTCTC